>NW_022145612.1:46954257-47381299 GCF_000002235.5 Strongylocentrotus purpuratus | reverse complement strand
AAAAAAAAAACATTCCATTTCTGCAACATTTGTATATCACTATTATCGCATTAGAAATAAACCACGTTTGAATTTTATTAGGGGGGCAACTGCCCCAAGTCCCCCCCCCCCACCATTACGCTAGTGCGAGGGAGCATAGTGAACGGGAGGGCGAAGGTGACGGAAGTGACTACCCTTTCACAGGTTTATGTAGTTTCGTTGTATTGTATTAAAAGAATTACATTCCTTAGCAAAACTAAAGTACAAAAAACAAACATTTATACTTTTCAAAACTTCACTTTTTCTAAAACATTTATTTATTTTTATTTATTTTAATTAGAATTGTAACAACAACAGAACACGATGTTACAAATGTATTCAAGTGGGTAAGAAACAAAAAACAAAAAAATGTCGTAGGCCTATACATATCCGGGTTACACAGAAAAAGAAAATATCATAGTTGAACCATAATTATGTACAAATTAAATTAATCATTATATCACGTCATATCAAACCTGTGAATCAGCTTTACTTAATAATACGTAGACATTTTGTGGCTGGAATTGAAATCACAGAGTTTCAATAGCGTATAAGTGATTCAAATAAAGGATATTTTTAAACTTAAAAATTTAAATGTTGTAAAGGGTCGAGAACCAAAAGTTAGCACGAGTGCTAGTCAGGATTGGTTCTCCGAGTTTTTAAAACTGTATATATGCAAATCCATATTAATATTTATTTTGTCTTAATATCATATTATTTGATCTTTATGATTCATCTTGCTTAGGAGTTTCATTCTGAGATTTTGACGAAATGATGATCTTGTTTTTCTTCTCTTACATTATTTCATGAGCAAATTATATTCACAGCTTTGCTCCAATGAAAGAATTGAAAAAGTACCATGTGTCGTACTAATTTGAGTTAATCGTAGCATTAAACGTTTTCTCCTTCTTATTCTATACATGTGATTCATTAAAACAAAGCAATCTTAGGAGCGTGGGAAATCATGTATTAATGAAGGAAAAACACTGTAACTCACTAACCATCATTACAAAAATAAAAAAAACGAGAGATTGATTATATTGGTATTTTCTACACGATTCGAAGCATGAATACTTGGATTGCAGAGAACCTTTAACGAATGTGGTAATGTCCTTTCTGCAGGTCATATACAAATGTCGATACTGAATGCTCGAACAGATCATGCACATCTAATATAGACGCACGAGCGATGCCTTTGAACTATTCTAAATGGGGGAATGTTATTACACGCATGGCCATTTTCTGTGCAAATAGTATGCAATTTAAATGACTTTTATAGCAACTCCCCAAACTTCAATACCATAAAGTAGTGCGGCTGGATAAAGGATTTATACAAGAGCATGATAATGTGCTTAGGAACATAGTGTCTCAACTTACACAGCAGTCCATCTTCCTCCGTATACACTTATTAATTTTCTGAATTTGCTCCTTCCACATCAAGGTTTCATCACTTGAATTCCTACGAAAGATGCTACACTGACTCTATCTATCACTGTATCACTGAGTTTTAAATACTCCTAATTTCACCAGATTGTTTTCTTTAAGTTTATTGTCAACTTGTTAACAAAACACCATTTTGGACTTCCACAAATTTGATATTTACTTCATTCATATCTATTTCTTTCTGTCTTTTATCAAAAGTAACTATGAAATAGGTTTTGAATCATTAGCAAATAATCTAAATCAAAAATAGTAGAGATGGTAAATAATTAATATATAATAAAAACAAAGTGGGCCCGAGGACTGAACCTTGAGGGACACCATACGTTATCCTTGTCCTACTTGATATTATTTCCTTGTAGCATAAGACTTGCGATCGATTTGAAAGGTAACTTTGAAACCATTGTAAACTATGCCTCGTATACCATAATTTGTTAACTTTCCTACAAAGATTTCATGATCAATAGTATCGAATGCTTTTTAAAGTCTATAAATACCTAGCGTTGGTTTACTTTATCCATTGATTTTATAAGTGTTTCTACATATTTATCAATTATAACTTCGTACTATATCGCTTGCGAAAACCGACTGGTGTTCATACAAAATCGTGTTAGTTTCTAAGAAATTAATTAGACGACCATTAGCTAATTTCTCAAAAACTTTTACAATGACCCGTAGAACAGAAATGGGTCTGTAATTTCCAGGGTCGGTCTTGGTCCTTTTTTTGTATGAAGGAGTCACTTTTGCTGTCTTCAATGCATCTGGGAACTCTCCCTTTCTAATGACAAATTGAACATGTACGTCAGTAGCGCAACAATTATAGGGTGTTGCATCCTCAATTAATCTTACTGGCAATTTGTCATATCCATGGGATTTCTTAGCATCAAGAGCATTTAGATTATCAAAAACTTCAGTTTCTTTTATGGGTTTCTCCAAAGAAGGAGTTTTCCTATCTTCTAGCTAAATAGTTTTCAAAATCAAGATTAACAGTTGGAGTCTTTTTTGCTTATGTTGATCCAATAGAAACAAAATTATTATTAAGTTCATTAGCTATGCCCTCATCTGAAGACACAACTTTATTCGTTCCCTCATCACAAATAACTAACTGTTCAATCTCTGTTTTCTTGTTTTTATCATTTCTACTATTATTAACTCTTTGATAATTCCCCAGGTCTTCCTCATATTATTTCTATTTTCGCTAAAGGAATCGCTGTAATACATTCTTTCAGCATTCTTTATAATAGTTACTAACATATTTCTATATTCTTGAATTCATATCCATACTCTTCATTAAAATTTGATGACCTATATTTGTTGTTATACAAATTATGCTTCTTCTTGATAGATTTTACAATACTGTTGATATCCAAGCTTTTTTGGTGTAGATCTCTTTGCTTTGAAGTGATAAATGTCAGAGTCGGTGCATGTTTATCACACACATTTACAAACATGTTATAAAAAATTCTCATAAAATACATTCACATTTTCATATATCTATATGCTCCCAATATATTTTTGACAGATCTTCTTGAAATAGACAGACCAGTGGCGGATCCAGGGGGGAGAGGGGGGGGGAGCGGGAAAAAAACGTGTAAAAACACGTGATTTTTACTTTTTTGGGAGGATGCCCCCCCCCCTGGCGCTCAAGGGGGGGGGGGGGGTGTGAAAATTTTCAAATTTTCGAGGCCAAAAAACAAAAAAATCTGCTCACTACCCCCTCCCACCTCCCCACCCCCCCCCCTCCCCCTCCACCCCCCCCCCCCCCCCCCCCTCCCCCCCCCCCCCACCCCCCCCCCCCCCCCCCCCCCCCACCACACTGAGCGACTTTTTGGCCGGCGCGATTTTCAATTTTTCGGGAGCAAAAAAAAAAATTTAAAAAAATGGGCCCCCTCCCCTTAGAAATCCTGAATCCGCGCCTGAGACAGACGTTGTACTTTCTATAATTAGGATCGAGTAACCTTCCTTACCAAAAAAGCTCTTTCCTGAACCATTTTTACCTTTAAAATAACAAAATGGGAAAATGATCTGAAACATCACTTTCAATAACGCCTGAATATGAATGGCGTAATTATGAACATTAGTATACACATGATCAATGAGAGACGAAGTCAAATTTGTTATCCTGGTTGGTGACGAAATAATCTGCTGCATTCTGTAGATTCTATTGCGCTCAAAAATCAGATATCTTTGGCGTACCTGTTAGTGAAAGATCAATATTGTAATCACCTATTAAACTACATTTGCTCTTCCAATATTTATATTTTCTAATACACCAAGTAAGCCATTTAGAAATCATGATCAATGTTCATATATTTGGTTTCCTATAAATCACACCTCCCAAAGTATCAATATTATTCTTAGACACTTTTAACCACAAACTTTCTGCATGAGGCAACGTTAAATTCAAGTATTTCATAATTCACTTGTTTGTGAATGTATGCTCCTACTCCACCTCCTCTCTCATTCCCCTGGCGACAGTTAACCTCCAAAACATAATCTGTCAATGGGAATGTGTCTACACTAGTAACATTCCAAAACTCTGAAAGGGAAATTATATCAAATTTGTGCTTTATAGAATGTAAATGCAATTCATTTATGTTTTATTCAATGATCTAATATTATTACGTGAGTGATGCTAAAAGAATTTTCAAATACATTTTGCAATGTACCGTCAATTTACTTGCACACTTTGAACGTACGAGAGGGAGCGTAGCTCGCGAGCGAGAAGATTGTTGCATTTTATTTGTCTAAACGCTGCACTATTCGGCCTTCAGAGCCTAAAAGTTTGTTGCAGTCTTTAGTCAGTATTTACTATACACTTTAATTTAGCACTTTTTCAAATTATCGGGGGGGGGGGGGACGATCCCCCTAAAAAAGTGAGGGGGAAGTGTTCCCCCCCCCCCCCCCCGCCCCGGATCTCCGCCTCGGGCCGCGGAGAATATTTTGTTCAACCTTTGAGAAAAAAATGCAAAAGGGAGGACAGCAGTGAGGAACCTTGATTTTAAGCTACGCAATCATTGTTCTGCCATTTCCTTTCAAATTGTATTTATTTGATAAAGCTGTTGCACTTGTTTGCATTAAATTCTATCGTAACTTATACATCAGTATCCCAAAGCATTCGCTTTGATTCAGCTGAAGCACGGGATTTTCATTGTTCAAACTCACTGCCCCATCTCCCTGCCCCAACAAAGGAATGAATAAAATTATGTGCATGTCACCGAATCCACTGTATCCATGGTCTAACAGATAATTAAGGCATCGTTCTAAGCCAGTGGTCCGGCGGAGACATTGTTGACATTTTGCAAACATTTCAAAAAGGAGGACAGCAATGGCGCACTTTGACTAAATATAGACAATTCAATTCAATTTATTTCAACCATATAAAAATACATATTCAACAATAATTCATGGCAATATAAAAACATGGGGTAAGGAGCCCCTAAAGAATTGTCAATACAAACTCATGGTTGGGGCAACAACCATGACACATTATTTATCGAGAAATTAGAGAAATCAACAAAAACAAAATTAACGGAAAAAACAAGAAAAAGATTATAAAGACCTATTATGTGAGCATAAAATATTTACAGCAAAGCACAAACGATGAGCGCACATAGGACACGGCGTCAAATTGTATTCGAATTATTAATATTATAAGCTCATTTCCTTTCGCATGATATATATAATTATGTATTAATTATATATACATATGAATTATATATGGTGTTTTTTTTTCCTTCTTTTTCCTTTGTCTTTTCTTTCATTTTCTTTAGGGGCGCGGATTTTTTTTCCAGTGATTTTAATGTACAGTGCTATTGTTGAGTCTGCATCAATTTCCTGATACACACAGATTCACATGGATTTATCAATTTTGATATTCAAAGTATCAATCTCCAAATATGATTTCAAGATAGTCATCATACTTCTGAAGTTTTAACGATCAAAACGTAAAATGCTGTTACTCTTTTACAAATTCTGGTTATTGAAGAACTTGTCGGGTAGTTTAAGCACTTGTGGTTCGATCCTCGACACGGCACTAATGTCCTTTGGTAAGGCATTAATCTACACATGCCACTCCAGGCGCGGATCCACGGGGAGAGGGCCGACGGGCCCGCCCCCCGCCCCCTAGCCCAAAAAATCCCGTTAAAACATAAGATGGTAACGTTAATTTTACCTTTTTTAAACCAAAAACTAAAGCGGCCCTCCCCTGGCAAAAAATAAAGTTTTTCCCCCCCCCCCCCCCGCTTATTCACTGGCTGGATGATTTGCTGCTAAATTTCCTCACAATTTGGACCCTCCCCCCCAAAAAAAAAGTGCTTAGAGACGATATACGGATCAAACCGCTATATAAATCCAAAATTAGTAGTAATTATTATCATTAACCCCACTGAAGCTCCACTGGGGCACTGTCGGAAACACACTAGCGAAACATTGTTCTGTGGTTTGTGTAAATACTAAATAGGCTAATACAACTTTGACAAAAGTTACAATCGAATATTCAATGAAAGATTGAGCAATATCCGATAAAAAATAGGAAAGAGTTGTTAAAGTTGTCATAAAATACAAATTGGCAATAATCAAATTCATGGGAAAATGTAATCAACTTTTAGTCACAAGGGCAAACGGGAGGGGAGGTCGTAAAATGCGTTTGTACAGAGCCGTTTTATTTTCTGATTGAATGAAAACCAATTCAGGGTGGACTCCCAGATTATCTTTAATTGTACATCTAGCATTGAAGTCAATACCACTTTCTCTCATCTGAACAATGCTATCTATACGCGTACTCATCTTTGTATACAATATATATACTTTAAAAACATATAAATATAATTACAAAAGAACATTTAAATATAAAACAAATATAATTACAAAAGAACATTTAAATATAAAACATATAAATGTAATTACAAAAGAACATTTAAATATAAACCATATAAATATAATTACAAAAGAACATTTATTATCATTTCACAGCATCATATCGACAAATCAAGCACAGAATCTAACCGATTTATCTCATGCAGTTAAGGCGTGCACATGAGGCTCTGTGTATGACTCATTCATCACTCAAACGACTTGCCCACAATCAACGTGCACATAATATCATACAGAGTCTCATACAGAGCTCTAATTTGAGACAAATTAAATTAACTGGCACAATTGTTAGTTGCCTTATCAAACCGATCACTTTAACATTGATGTAAAAAAACTCACCTCAGGTACTTTCTAGATAAATGTGTTGTAATATGATACAGAATGGGCGAAAACCGCAGGAAACAAACATTGGTTGAATTCTTTGTAGCAGCATGCTGTCTCTGTCTCTTAATTGAACTCGTATATTCATCTCACTATACGTACATTGTGAGCGTGTATGATGCCCATGCATATAGTATGCATATGAGACTCGTACAAGGCTCAACAGGATGGTTTGTGTGTGTGTGTCTGCTGTGTGGGGAGCATGGAGCACACACAAAATATCCGGTGTGGTTTCGATTGCGTGCGAGCGAACTCAAAGTGAGTGAAGTGTGCATAATGCATGATCAAGCACTCAGATTACGAGCGAGCTGCTCAAATAATTTATCGTACGGTCGTGGGGTGCTCGGAGTCTCGAAGCACCGATAATAGTCTTGATTTCCACACCTTTTAGTCTGAGGGCAAACAAATTCATCCAAGGAAGTAAGTTTGTCGGCAATACAATTATTAAACAGCGCATATTTAGGGAGATCGACACCATTTAATTTTAGGAGATATACTTCATAAGCGATAATATTAATAATAACGAAAATTAGTTTAATGTTACTTCTTGTAATAATAATAATAGTAATAATAATGAAACTATTTCATATCACAAACACCGGGCGCAAATATTAGCAAGGTGCCTATAGAATTATAATCTGTCTTAGGTAGCTTTGGAGAGAAAATCTGATGACATAATTATATCGACGGCATCCGGAGTTAAACTGTAAGCTTATCAACCGAGAGCTAGAGACGAGCAGAGTAGGCCTAAATACTTTGTTAATTATTAACTGAGTTTCTCGAAATGGGCATCGAATTACAAGAATATGGCGCCATGGACGTACGTATACGTGCGATGGCACCACTCTGTGAACATAATGGGACTAATTAGATGGGAATAGAATCTAGATAAAGGGAGTAATTATTACATTAAAGCCATGATCGAGAATGGCAATTAAGGGGTGATCAATGAGCCTACTCTCTAAAAAAAATCGAGTGATCACGGACGTCACTCCTCTAGAGAGTGAAAATGTAGTGAAAATAGAGTGAACATTCACTCTTTTCTTCTTAGAGAGCATTCTAAAATCAATCGATTTTCACTCCTAAACAAGTGATCACGGACGTCACTCCCAAGAAAGTGAAAATAAAGTGAAAATTCACTCTTTTTTTAAAGAGAGTATAAAGAGAGAGAGAGAGAGAGAGAGAGAGAGAGAGCTACATAGTCTCCATCTCTTCCCCGCTTCTATAGAAGAGGTATATTAAGCTTATAATCTCCATGGTCTCATTCTCTTACCGTTCTCCCTCCTATAATTGGCTTCATAATTTATATACCATAATCTCTCCTTTGATTCTCACTCTCTATATTTCCGATTATCTCCGTATCTCTGTATATATACCCCTCTCAATCTATTCCTGATCCCTCGATCCTCTCCCTTTCTCTTCTTCTTCTTCTTCTCTTCTTCTATACTTCTCTCTCCCTTCCCAGTCGTTCTTTCGATACCCCCCCCCCCTCTCTCTCTATCTCTTTTCCAGGTGAGGTTCTCGATGTGATCATTAAGATCGCACCTCAGAGAAAGGGTCTCGAGACGGAGAAATTTAAGAGAGAAAGAGACATACAGAGAGATAGAGAGTGTGAGAGAGAGAGGGAGAGAGATAGAGCGAGATAGAGAGAGAGAGAGAGGGAGCGAGAGAGAGTGAGAGGGGGAGGGAGGGAGGGGGAAGGGAATAATGCGTCTGATTTTGATTATACATGCGGTCTGATTGGAGGAACTTTTTTCTCTCGAAGATTTTCAATTTCAGGATTATGTATTTGGGAATGATCACAGAGCATTCCAACAATATACATCTTTTTTTAAAGACCAATTAAACGGGGAAAACTTAAATTATCCATAGGCCTACTTTTTTTTAAACGGTATTCTTTTCATTGCAGTTTGTTTTCACTAATGAGATGCTTCGAATAATTATGATTTGCTGAGTTTGATGCTCCGACCCTGTGCGTCTTTAGGATACCTTATAAAGACCTGGGCCCCGCCTTATAAAGAGTTGAAATTGATCGATCGCAACTTATTTGCGATTGATATCAATTATTGTAATCAATCGTAACAATTAATGTACATCAGAGATAGGGGACTGCAAACTTGCAATTGATTAGAGGATTTACGATTGTTTCGGATCAATCGCAACTCTTTGTACGACGGGGTCCAGTTTACTTATATATCTTAACGACTTCAGAGCTTTCCGGTTGCTCGCCTGATATAGCAACAACCGATGTTACATGTATGCATGTTAGATTATAATGCAAGTGATATCCCATCTTAATTAATTGCCATAAAGGATTCTTGGGAGAAATCTTCACAATTTAACAAAAATCTGAGTAATTAGGTGAAATTGAAGGAATGTCAATTCAAACTAAGAAAACAGGTGGTTATATCAACACTGTATAAATGAACTACATAATTATACTTTGTAAACATACTTATCGTTACTACGATCATCGACAGTCAATTACTCGTTCTTCTTTTTTTTAATTAGAGGGGGGGGGGGGGGGGGGCGGGGCTTCCCTGTCACCACACATCCTTCACAAATGAATCAAACCTCTCTTGTATCCGCCCCCCCCCCCGTCATTTTCCCTCTTTAATCTTGCCTGGAACACATCTCATTTCCTTGTCATATTCATTATTATGCTTACCATGTTTATTTTATTTCTACATATTCACTTTCCCTCATCTTTTCTTCCTTATTTCCCTATTTGGTACACACTCTTTAATCTGATCACAGTTCTTTCTCTCTTTTCCTCTTTCATTCCTCCTTTCAGCTCATATGTTTAATTCATTCAATTCATTCACCAATCAATTGATTATTATACAAATAATGAATGGTTATGAGTTCAATAGTGCGAATATGTTCATGAGTTGAAAGATTAACATTCTATTCAACGAGGCGTCAGCCGAGTTGAATAGAATTAACGTTAATCTTTCAACGAATGAAAATATTTGCACTATTAAACGAATGAAAAACATTCATTATTTGTTTTATACAACATCGAAGAAGACCTAATAGAACGTTAATCAACAAATAGTTCGAGTCAAGCCTTCTCAATTACATGCAGATTGCCTTCGCGTCAGATACACGCAGGGATACGCGCGCGCACATGCAGCAGAGAGGTACGCAGTCTGCATATAATTAACCAAAAATGCACGGCGCATATAACCAAAAATGCACGACCGTGCAATATACCATCTATTGAATATCATGTGACCAACAATCGTCCAATCAAATGACAAGGATCCACGTAGGTGTTGTATAACAATCAATCACTTAATTCATCTATTTGTTTATTTTCAACAAATATTTTCTACCCACGAGAATGTCCCTTTCACATCAATACAGAGTAACTCCTTCAAACATACATTCTTTCATATAACAAAGATCATATGTATTTGAAAACGAGTACAGTACCGTTATTTAACATATTTACATCTGATTAATATATTTATGTACAACAATAGAATAAAAAAGAACATTGTCATGGTAATATACAAAGGCAAAAACTATGTTGGCTTAAGACTCCCAACAATTTTAAAATCAATCTCAGTATAAAATACACATTGTTACAGTATGTAAAGCTATTCAAGGAACTATTTGAAGGTATGTTCCATTTAACATTCAACAGTTTTCCTTTTTCCTAATACTGTTTAGCAAACATAAAGAAACAAAACATGCTGAATTTACCTACACATTTTATATTTTAAACATAAAAAAGTGCTACATATTTCAGTGACCCTTCTATTCATCTTTGTAGTGCAGTATTCTATTACACTCACATCATGACATAAAAGCTTGAGGAATATCCATCTTGAGGAGCCACTTCGACCATGTTTCATGTTGTCACTGCAGGGTCTTTCGTGAAACATGGTAGCTCAGGGTAAGATTTAAAAGCTATTTTCATCTACACGAATCACTGAGAACTTTAATCTCTATGATACCGAAAACTCATTGTATGACACTGGTCATCTACAGGACTATCTGAAGTGTTTACTCTCTGGTTATGTGTTGACAGAATTTTTATGAAACTTGTTAAAGGTACTATGTCCCATTTGCAGGCCAAAAAAAATGAAAAAGTTAAATTCCAACTGCATTTGAAAGATAATACTAATTTAGAACTTCCCTAAAAAAGGTGGGGCTTGAAAATGTCTTCAAGTGGGAAAATAACGACTATTAGTTGTCAAATCGACTTTAGGGCTATAGAGCCCAAAAGTAATAGTCTTGATTTTCAGACAATAATTGTACCGAATGGTCATACGTTTTATGCTGCGCAAAGATTCAATCAGTTTAATCTTGGCCATCACAAGAAGTGGGTTATTGATGTAGACAAATGCTCATGTACCCTTTACAACTCTTTTCATGTATGTTATTACCAAAGAAGAAAAAAAGCCAGTCAGTCACTCAATAGTGTCTGACAGTGAAGTCTAGCAAGTAAACGGGTTTCCTTGCATAATTTGAATATGAGGACACTGCTAACGTTTAAATTTCACAGAAAGGACATACATGACATATTCATAATCCCTGCAAAGTTCTACAGCATTTGAGGTTGGCTATGCCGCTGCAAAAGGGACATAGTACCTTTAACTTAACCCTTTCGCGACAATCATTCCACATTGTACTTTTGATTCTGAGCCCTAAAAATATGCCACATGCATGAGAAGAAAGGGCAAAATGCACACATTCGAAAATAAACGATTATATTCTGTTTGACGCTAGGAATTTGAAAAAGGAAAATAAGCTGAACAATCCTTGAATTGGCAACCAGTTGAAAGATTCAAAGTCATTGTTTTTTTATCAAAATTGACAATTTTTTCAACTTTTTGATAACATTCTCGCCCAGGTATATTGTTTTGAGAGATATTGCATAATATTTGACCAATGTAGCAATAAAAGGAAAATATAAATAATTTTGAAGGACAGTGTATGATAAATTAAGCCCTAAATATAAATCCTGTCCTGGAAGGATGTTAAAGTATGACTTCAGAGCAGTGTTCATCTAAAAGAGTCACTGAGGACTTTACTGTCTGACCATGTCATGATCACTTTGTCGCTCCATGATACTGAAAACTCATTACAAAGAGTCATTATGACGCTGGTATTTGTCAGCTCACAGCATGACTTCTGAGCAACAATCATCTGAAGGTATCACTGAGGAATCTACTCTCTGATCATGTATCCTGTTGTCTCTACATTTAATGTCTATGAAAACTAAGTCAGACTCAGAGCCACTATATGTCTTAAGCAAAATGTTTCTGCCTAGAGTCTTTTATGAAGCTTATTAGCTCAGAGTAAAAGCTATTTCCATCGTGACAACTCACTGACAAGTCTATACTCTGACAATGTATCATGTTATCTCTGCATAGAGTCTCATACAATATTTAACTTGCAGTATGGCATCTGAACACTGCTCATCGAAAGGAATCACTGAGGACTTTACTTTCTGACCAAGTGTTATGTTGACGTTTCATGGAGTCTTCCATGATACTTACAAACTCACTGTAGGACTTCAGAGCAGAGCGACTCACTGAGGCTATAAGACAATATAGGAAAATGATTACATGTCAAGAAATCCATTGTTGAAAGCAAATTGTAGAGATATCTACATATGATCCTTGAGACAATGTGGTAATTTCATGGTTCTTTGTTTATCAACACTCAACTGAACTGCAACCATTTCCATACACCGGAATGTACAAAGTAGCAATAGTAGTAGTAGTTTAGTAGGTAAAACAAAGTTTTCCTTCCTTGAATCCGTGCCCACATCATATCATATCTGTAGTTTTCATGTGACAAGCCTAGCTACGTTTGTACAACAATTCCAGTCAATCTACGGTATCCTCAAAACAAAAACTAAATTTGGCTTCTTATATCTTTCCCCCCAGTTGCAGCTAGAGGATGCAACGATTAACATCTATTTAACCAAAACTTAATTGTCCACCACTGATGTACATTAACAAAATACCAACTGTTATCTACATGTATTATCAAATGTTTACAACCATTTTCTATATATTGTCTCATAACCTAGGTAAAATTAAATTCAAACATTTTCTATTTATATAATACCTAATTGTTTCCAAAACAGATCATAATCACAATGAGATGTAACACTTATTTCTCTATACTCTGCCAATTTCTACTATCTAAATGCACAGAATACACTAAATTCTGCAAAATCAAGCTTTATCCCTGGATTACTATAAACATTCCTGTATCAACTCAACAAAAGCATCCAATACAAGATAATCATGAATTAATGATAACTTTAAATCAAAATCAATGTTTACTCATAGCTGTCAAACTTTTGTCAAAATGTAATACCTCAAATTATCAAGAACACCATTTTCGTTATAATTGCCTTTCAAAAAATAACTCTGGAAATAAACCAGTAATATAAAATCCAAACACAAGAATTGTTCTTCCAAAAGAAGAATAATTAGTGGCTGTATTTACTACCTTTAACATTTTTCCTTTTGTTTTTACTCAAACATAAAACAATTTCTGAACACCTTCAATTGAACTGAACTGATGTACATGTACATCAACATAAAAGGAACATCGAAATAACGTAGATGCACATGTACTTTCAAACAATAGAGAAAAGGAAATATTTAGCATTGTGCATAATACCATCTTCATACATGTAATACATGACTCTTGTACTTCGACTTGAACATTAACCTTGTTCTTTCTATTTGTATATCAACCTGTCCAAAGTTTACCTGCATGTCTGAAGTCACATTGTGGATTGACTACTAAGCACATGCAAATATCCTTGCCATTTGCACATAAAACTAAATAACATTCCTTACTTCACTTAAACATGTTAATCCGGCCTCAATTTAAATATAACACAATCTGAACTTCCTTATAATGCTCTACACTGCAGAATGCAGACACATATATTTAAATCTTTTCATTCATGTTAATGTTCTGAACACCTAATGAAATGAAATTTCTAACTTTCTATGTGAACAAATACACTGTTTTCAAAACACTTTCTCCCTTTAACCCTATTTGAGTTCTCTCTTTCTGGTATGTTTTATATTAACAAAATGTATCTGATTTTAACTCTGAGGCTAATTCAATCATTACCTTGAACAAATTTTAAACAAAATATTCTCTTTTAATTATTTGTGTACATGTATGTTCAATCATCCTCAATTTTAACATCCCAATTGTGATAACACAAAAGAAATATTGAAACTCAACAAACTTACATATGTACATGTACATGTATGATTATAAAACATCAAATTTCAAAACAAACATTTCAGTCATGAATAGCATTTCACAGAGTTCAACTTAAACAGTTTGAAAGTTCACTAGTTCGTTCCAGTTCATGTTCATATCCTTTATCGTTCTTGCAAAGCATTAACAATATTCGGTGCTGACTTATCATAATTCAATGTCTTAAATTGACATCCTTTCATGGAAGTGTCCTCTCTTGAAATCGCGTAAAACTTTGCTCTCTTGCAATTCGCGTGTTGACAAAATCATCCTGTGTAAATTCGCGATATGACATGTGTTGATCCAATCCAAATTCGTGATTAAACATGTGTTGATCTAATCCAAATTCGCGATTAAACATGTGTTGATCCAATGCAAATTCGCGATTAAACATGTGTTGATCCAATGCAAATTCGTGATTAAACATGTGTTGATCCAATGCAAATTCGCAATTAAAGATGTGTTGATCAGATCCAAATTCACTATTAAACATGATTTGATCCTGTATTGGCTCATTATCACAAATGATTACCAATTATTAGCCAAAGGGCTATTAATATTTTACTTTTCACTTTAGCACAAACACAAATTTTCACTGGCGCTCTGAATTCCACTTGTTCGCTTGATCCAAACACAATTTGCTTCATTTGCTTGATATCCTCCTCCAATAATGATTCAAAGCACATCCACTTAAATGCACTTTCACATATTATACATGTAGATCCTTTCATAAATTTGAGACAAACTCCATTCAAATTTCCTGCTCCAGTAGAATACACAACTTGGTTACTGGCCTTACTAGCGATGTTGTTGCAGTTTTCACTTTCGCTCTGCGGAGGAACCCCTTGTGGTCTGGCATAACCTCTTGCACTCGGGCCATGGACCAGGAACATCTGTGCGCTGTTTCGTCTATGATGAGTACAATGTCCCCCACCTGAAGGTTACGACTTGGCTGCAGCCACTTTTGTCGGCGTTGTAGAGAAGGCAGGTACTCTCGTACCCACCTCTTCCAGAATAGGTCTGCCAAGTACTGCATCTGTTTCCACCTCTTCTTTGCGTAAATGTCCTTGTCGTCGAGGATCCCTGGAGGTAGCGTTGCTGAACCCTTCATAGTCAGCAAGCTGTTTGGTGAGATTACATCCAGATCATTTGGGTTGTCTGAACATAGGGTAAGAGGCCTACTATTTATGACGGCCTCCACTTCACACATGAATGTATGGAGCTGCTCCTCGTTCTGGTAGGACTTTAGATACTGCTCTCTCATGACTGCACACAGTATCTTTCTGACTGTTCTAATTTGGCGTTCCCATACTCCCCCCTGATGGGAAGCAGCAGGAGGATTGAAATGCCATTTCATGCCATGGTTTGCATGAAAGTTGATTAGCTGGTCTTGATTCAGCTCCTTTAATGCCTGCTTCAGTTCCCTAATTCAGTTCCCTTTCAGCTCCTACTAAATTTGTACCATTATCCGAGAACATCTCTTTCACAGGTCCTTGGCAGCTGATGAAGCAACGAATAGCCTCAATACAGGAGCTTGTGTCTAGACTCGATGCAACTTCAATGTGCACCCCTCTGCAGGACAGGCATGTGAAAATTACGCCATATCTTTTCCTTATGTTTCTTCCACACTTTATTTCAAAAGGACCAAAATAGTCCATGCCAACTCTGGTGAACGCCAGCTCGTCACTCTGAACTCTACTTCTTGGAAGTTCTGCCATTTTCTGATGACCAGCCTTTCCTTGGTTCTTTCTACAAATGATGCATTTCCTTGCTATGTTTCGTGCTAAAACTCCAGCCCCTACCACCCAGAATTTCTGTCGTAATTCAGCTACCACGGGATTTTGTCCCTGATGACCAACTCTCCTATGGATGTATTGCATTAAAAGAGTGGTTACATGGTGCTTCTTTGGTAGGATGTATTGATGTTTAGCACTGCTTGGAATCTGGGCATTCTGCAACCTTCCACCTACTTGAAGTAACCCATTGCTCAATTCTGGATCAAGTTTACTAAGGGTAGAGCGTTTTGGTACTCCTTTCTCTTCTCCGTGACCAGCCAGTCGTTTCATTTCCTCTGGGAATGATTCAAGTTACAATTGCGACTTCGGCATCTTCAACGTCCTTATTTGTCAGGCTGAACATTTCACTGGAATTGCCATCTACTCCTTTCCCCTTTCCTTGTAGCATTTTCTTGAACTTCAATATCCAGGCAACTCCTCGTTTCAGCTTATCCCAATCAGAATAGTGCGACAGGAGTGCACTTATTGGATCCTCTTTGTTTATCATTGTGGCATGAATGTGAGTCTCATCCAAATCTCCTGACATAGTATCATCAGCTTTCTCCATTCTTACTGGAGCTTTCACACCCTCAGATGGCCATATTTCTTCAGACTGCTTTAGGAATTCTGGGCCTTCAAACCATTCCTTCTTCTTGGTTAGTTCACTGGCATCCAATCCTCTGGATGCATGATCTGCCAGGTTTAACTTGGTAGGAATGTACTTCCACTGATTTGTCTCTGATCCATCTCGGATGATACTCAGTCTGTTTGTCACAAATACTGGATATCTGGCAGTTTCGTTGGCAATGTATTTCAGAACTGTTTGACTGTCCGTCCAAAATACTGTCTCATCCAACTCCATATTCATTTCCCTCTTGATCATACTGTCTTGCTTTACTGCGAGTGTTGCAGCAGTTAACTCCATCTTAACAATAGTGTGAGGCTTCAGTGGGGCAACCCTGGCTTTAGCTGTCAAAAATGCCACATGAACCTCTTCATTCTCATCTGTCTGTCTCAAGTAGGTCACAACACCATAGCCATCCATGCTAGCATCGGCAAAGTGGTGCAGCTGTCTGTTTGTCACTATACCAAAGTTCTTTGGTTTTAGACATCTTTCAGTCTTCACCTGGTCAAGATTTTGTAGCTCATTCATCCAATGTTCCCATTCCATTTTCTGCTTTTCAGGGATTGACTGGTCCCAGTCCAATTTAGCTTGGCACAATTCTTGCAGAATTATCTTAGCCTTCAGAACGAATGGTGCTGCTAGCCCGAAGGGATCATAGACTGAGCTCATTACTGATAGGATGTTTCGGCGAGTAGCCTTTTTTGACATTTCTTTCAGTTTGAAGCCTAACTGGTCATTTTCTGGATCCCATCTTACACCAAGAGCTCGTTCAATTGGAAGAACTTCCCTTTGTAAGTCCATATCCTTCAATTCCACGGCATGCTCCTCCTTTGGAATGGAATCCAAGACATCTCGTCTGTTGCTTGACCATTTGGTTAACTTGAAGCCTCCCTTGGACAACACTTGTCTTAATGATTCAGCTAGATCAATGCCTTCTTGGGGTGTTGATACTGACTTAAGAAAATCATCAACGTAGAAGTCTTTCTGTATGGCATCTCGGACTTCTTCCTTTGCACAACCTTCATTGTCCTTTGCTGTTCTTTTCAGGGCATAATTCGAACAACTGGGAGAAGATGTAGCCCCAAAAAGATGGACTAGCATTCTGTAGGCTACTGGCTCTTTGGTGATATCCCCCTCAGGACACCACAATTAACGCAGCATGTCGCATTGGTCTGGTGTAACTTTCACCTGATAGAACATAGACTGTATATCTGCCATTATAGCCACTTTCTCTTTCCTCCGCCTGAGGAGAACACCAAGCAATCTGTTGGTTAGATCTGGTCCTTGTAGGAGTTCCTGATTAAGAGACTTTCCTTTGTAGCTGATAGGACAATTGAAGGCTACTCTAATCTCTCTTGGCTTTTGGGGATGATACACCCCATGGTGAGGGATATACCATACCTTCCTATCATGTCTGTCCAAGTCTATCTCCTGATCGTATCTGCTCCCAGGCAATTGCCCTTTCCTTGTATGCATTTATTATGATACTCTGCTTTCCATAGTGTCTGTGAAGCATGGACTTGGCTGTCTCATATGCCCTGTTACTTGGTTGAATGTGGGGGCATTCTCGAATAAGCTCATGCGCTTCTCCTTGTGTGTATTTTAGTAGAAGCTCTAGTCTTCTGAAAGGTTCATCAGTTCTTTTTTCAACCACATAGTCGAAATTCCTTATAAAGGTAAGGTAATCAAGTGGATCCCCATTGAACGGCTCGAGATCTGGCGATGGTAGACTGTTTTCCGCAGTGAATCTAATCATCTCCCTAAGCATCTGTTTGGTGGTTCCTTCTTCATCACCCACAGGTTCCTTGCGAAAGGCTTGTTCTTGTTCTTGTTCTTGTCCACGATCACCGACAAAATCACCTCTAACTCGTTCTCGTTCTTGTCCACGATCACAGAAAGAATCACCTCTAACTTGTTCTCGTTCTTGTCCACGATCACGGAAAGAATCACCTATTACTTGTTCTCGTTCTTGTCCACGATCACGGAAAGAGTCACCTGTTACTCGTTCTCGTTCTTGTCCACGATCACGGAAAGAGTCACCTCTAACTTGATCTCGTTCTTGTCCACGATCACCGACAAAATCACCTCTAACTCGTTCTCGTTCTTGTCCACGATCACGGAAAGAGTCACCTCTAACTTGTCCTCGTTCTTGTCCACGATCACGGAAAGAGTCACCTCTAACTTGATCTCGTTCTTGTCCACGATCACGGAAAGAATCACCTCTTACTTGTTCTCGTTCTTGTCCACAATCACGGAAAGAATCACCTCTTACTTGTTCTCGTTCTTGTCCACGATCACGGAAAGAATCACCTTCCACTTTCCATTTCTGTAGCTCTTCCTCTGAGTCTTGTTGTAGAAGCTTTAATTCTGCTTGCAAGAGAATAGCAGTCTTTTGTCTTTCAATCTCCGCTTCTTCATCCTTCAAAAGCTGACTCTTTCTCAAATTCTCAGCCTGTTCTTTTGCAATTTGTATTTCTTGTTCGGCTTGTTCCATTTCATGTTGTTTTTGAAATGTTCTCAGTTTCTTCTCAAGTTCACTCGTTTGATGTAAGGCTATCAACTTTGCTTTAAGTTGTCTTTCCTTCTTTCTCTCTCTCTCTCTCTTCTTTGCAGTACTGGTAGAAGAGGCCGATGATCCACATAATGACAATGTGGATTCTGAGTCATCTCGATTATCTTTCCCATTCTCTAGATCTCTTTCTCTAGTAAAGCTCCTTGTTGCACCACTCTCCTTATCATCAACATGATTAATATCATTGCCATTGGCATTGCTCAGTTCCTTATCTTTCACGACATGATCAATACCATTGCCATTGGCATTGCTCAGTTCCTTATCTTTCACGACATGATCAATTTCATTGCCATTGGCATTGCTCAGTTCCTTATCTTTCCCATCTGGGGATTTGGGAGTAGTATTCCCATCCATAATTGCAATTTACTTGATAAACATTCCTTTCAAATCAGCAGTAACGTGTAGAGTCTAGCTGATTTCACTTCAAAGTTTCATTTCATTCAGCCGATTTCACTTCTGAGTTTCATTTCATTGAATTACTCACTGTGTCACGTCACGTCAGACTTTAGTACTTGTGCAGTGTTCGCGAGTATCACGCCCGGGGGCTTTGCCGTGTCGAATTCCTTCATCCATGCAGTATCCGTTGGAGAATCAACTTTGTTTTACTAATGTAGAGATATCTACATATGATCCTTGAGACAATGTGGTAATTTCATGGTTCTTTGTTTATTAACACTCAACTGAACTGCAACCATTTCCATACACCGGAATGTACAAAGTAGCAATAGTAGTAGTAGTTTAGTAGGTAATACAAAGTTTTCCTTCCTTGAATCCGTGCCCACATCATATCATATCTGTAGTTTTCATGTGACAAGCCTAGCTACGTTTGTACAACAATTCCAGTCAATCTACGGTATCCTCAAAACAAAAACTAAATTTGGCTTCTTATATCTTGATCCTTACACAAATATTTATGTGTCATCTACATATAATATGTGTATATTTTTTGACAAATGGCAAGACTTCTTTTTTTTACCGTAAATATATATTTAGTGGATCTTAAAAAATAGTATGTATTTATACAACTAATAACAAATCTATTTCCTCCCCCGCCTCCTTGTTCCTAACACACAACATTGGGATGTATAAATCTATGGTGTAGATGTCCAGTGGATAATTTCTTAATTAAGGGGAAGATTTGGGGGGGGGGGGGGAGGGGAAGGTAAATAGTCATGGGGTTAGTAGTACAGGAGGTAGTCGTCTGTGTCCAGGGGTGAGTAGTCAAGCCAGTGGTTAGTTTTCCAGGGATCTAGATGGAAGGTGTCCTAGAAACCTACTAAATGACTACTTCTTACCCATGAGATCTGCAGGTCGACTCTCTTCCGACTGGATCCCCTTGGTATTAACAATACTGTAGTAGGATGTGTGCATGGACTGTAGACTGGTCAGGAGCTACATCAAACAATTAATAAAAAGAACAAAAATAAAAATACATATAAATACGAACTGTACTATATATAGATATATCCTAAATTATCTTTACCTGTCTACAGAAGTGACAGGGCTTTACATGAAATGAAACTGTGGCTTAGCAGAAGACACAATTTAGTTAAAGTTTGAATTTCTAAATAAATGACTACCCTCCCCCCCCCCCCCCCAACATTGGTTATCATTACCAATGATTATTTGGCCCTCTCCTGGATCTGATATGGAAAACACATTCAAAATGAATGTCACTCTGGTGCCTTTGCACCATAACTAGTTGAAAAATACATATTTGCAAACTACGTCCATGAGACTTTCATCTTACTCCTTACAAAGAGTGTAGTGTTTCATGATTTGCATTAGGAGCATCTTTCAATACAGATGACTTCAATAACATGTGTACGAGAGACAAACCTTTGATCATAGTCTGGATACAATTCAGAGATGAAAAAAAATATGAGTGATTCAGACAGAGGAAAGAACGAGAGAGATCCTTACCCCTGAGAACTGTTGAAGCAGAGTGTGAACCCTCTTGATGGCTGGTCCTAGTTGAGTCAGCTGAGGCGGAGCCTTGTTGCAGAACTGACGCATCTCACTCTCAAACATGAAGGTGAAGCTTGTCACCAGCTGGACGAGCTCTGAGAGAACCAGCTTCATGGTCTGACAGACCTTGTTCAATGCCTTAGGATCAGGCGTGGGATAAGGATACTGCGAAAGGAGAAAGCAAAGGAGACAAAGTGGCTCAGTGAATACAGGA
Source organism: Strongylocentrotus purpuratus (assembly GCF_000002235.5). Classification (NCBI taxonomy): domain Eukaryota; kingdom Metazoa; phylum Echinodermata; class Echinoidea; order Camarodonta; family Strongylocentrotidae; genus Strongylocentrotus; species Strongylocentrotus purpuratus. The sequence goes on along the minus strand of NW_022145612.1, from coordinate 47,360,177 downwards.
GTTGTCTCAAGAGAGCAAGAGGTCTCAGCTTCAAACCCAAGCCTATGTGCTAGAGAAGCAAAGATTATTTAGAACAAGGACAAACAAAAATGAACAATCAGTATGCACATAGGTCAGCAGGTCATATTTCTGAAGCTATGATATGAAAATAGAGCGATACTACTGGATGTTCTTCTTTCCAAAGTATCAGGTTTAGGTCTGAATTTAGACACAAACTGATACTGCAAATGGGCAGATGCAACAGAGTCAAAACACACTCACCGCTTTTTGAAGATCTTTGAGATGTTGATTTGCTTGCTGTAGTTCCATAGATAAGTGTGTGCTCATCTCTAAAAGTGCATCGATGCTGGGCGGAGCCGCTCTGAAATTCATAAGATATAGGAATAAAGGAATAAGAGACAAAGATGGTGATCATGCAGTGCTTGTGTTAGTTTAAGTTTACTACTATTTATACTGTTAATAGCACAAGTCTTAGCACAATGAGAAGGTGTATTTCACTTTAATACTATGCGAGGGTAGAGGAAGAATTTATAAAAGTCTTTGCTTACCCTAATGACATAGTAAGTTAGTTTATGTGATTACCCAGTCCTTAATTGGTTCAGGGAGAAATTTATAGCTACCTGCATGACATTGGACGGAGGTATCGTTATGAGTATCTTTCAAAAAAGCTATGATACGACTGGTCGCTATGCGCTCATAACTGACATACCTTTGTTCTTCATCTGCTGCCCTCTTGGCCAGAATGCGTGTGATATCTGGAGGAAAGAGATTCACCTTAGGTGACAAGGCCTCCTGCAGATCTCGTCCATGTGCCAGTGATGACACAAATTGACAGTCATGGCAAAACTGATCCCATAATGGTAAGCTCTCACTAATAAAAGTTAAAGGAGGAAATATCAAGCAGTTGAGTTAGGACTCATCACAATATGAATTCAGTATTTGAATTTACACCATTAAAAAATAAATGTTCTTCTTATAATCATATGCTCCTGAAATCAAAACTGTATGTAACCTTTCAATATCTTTAGGATGTTTTATTTTGACTAAAGAAAAAAAATATGCTCCAAGCCCATATTTCTCTCAATTTTGACTATGGCTGAACAATTTTCTGTGGAGAATCCTGCTGTTTGGTCATTCAGACCTACCTGACAATTCCTGGACTGGACGTGACATCTCGGTGTGTTTCTTCTGATGCATCACTTATGGTTACAATGTCGAGTAGCTTATCCCAGAATGATGCCTGCTTTGAATGAGATGTAGAGACTCCCTGAAGGTGAAAAAAAAAAAAGCTTAGCTCTTTATTATATCCAAACAGATAGATGACTATCACGACTATAGATTGAGTCATTGAAGAAAGAAATAAATAGTCTGATCAATATAAAAAAGACACATATGATTAGTCCACGAATAAATGACATGGAGCTGTAAAACATAGGAAAATGGTTGGTGTTACAAATACAAGACATGAAAATCAGATTTCTAATTTTGATAAGTTTAAGGAGAGGCAGTAACCCCCACCCCCCCCCCCCCCCTCCTCTGTCTCTCTCTGTCTCTCTCTCTCTCTCTCTCTCTCTCTGTCTCTCTCACTCTAATGGACCATCCAGACCTAGTGGAACAATCAGTATGATGAAAAGTAGTCCAGACTTTAATGAGTTTCCAGAAAGAAGGGGATAATCTATTTTTCATGCACTTGATTTACATGCTTCAGGAATAGAAATTATCCTCAAATTTTGATGAAGAGATGATGAGACTTACCCTGATAAGATCAACATCACCAGGTCTACAGAGCCCCAGACAGGAACACAGTTTGGTCATGGCTGCGCCCAAAAAATATACACAGGGAGGTTTCTACTATTAGTCAATAAATAAAAAGCATACATTCATTTCATAGGTGTTGAACAAATCACTCTGTATTGCAGCCATATACATGTAATATTTCCAATACTAGGAAAGATGTACAAAAATACAGACCTAGTTAACACATGATACCAAATATTGCATAGAAATAAACCGAAATTTTGCAATGCTTTACTATTCATTTCAGGGACTCCTCAGAAAAAGATAAATACATGCATTCTGGTATAGAACTATCACAGATTATAAGACTTAGTGAAATCATAAGCTGACCTCTACAATACTAACAAGTGACAATGAATCACTCACCCTGTATTCTGGTGTCCATTTTAGCTTCACTTGTCCAGTACTGGCTGTCAAGAATCTCTGCAAACTTTACATCATACCTAAAACAAAAAGAAAACACAAGCTGGTGAAAAGTAACTGTAACTGCCCTCTCCAGGACAGCGTTCACGCTTTTGGGAGAATAATTCTTCAAGGTTCAAGGTTTAACATAAATATATGTATATATATATATCTATTCTAGGGCTTGGAACGCTGGTAAGTAGCTTTCTCAAATAGGCTTCCATCAAAATATTCTAAAGTTAGAATAATTTAACATCAGTGCTAATTTTCATCATTCATGGGTATATTGAATATAGTAATCTTAATTTAAATAGTTTGTAGACCCCCTACATCATGAAGTATTCAGTACTCACATAATGCACCTAAAAATTGTGTAAGACTAGCTTTGATTTACACATATTTTGAACACATTTTTAGTTTTAAAAAAATAAAGAGACTGACACATACCTTGATAGTAACCATTGTAGTAATCTTATCCTTGCCTCTCCTGGTTGGTAAAGAAGCTCTGAGATCCACGTTTCATCTACTCCATCAACATAAGGACAGTCAAGGGCCTGTTGTTACCATATCAACAAATAAAGTTTAAAAATAATAATAATTTAATAAAACGAAATATGAATTGCATGTTAGATTTATATTTATGGTGTTACTAGGCACTGCATTGGTAAAGGTAAATTTAAACCACTTTCTGATCTTCATAAACAAAAACATAAAAGTTAACACTTTCCTACGAACAAAGAAGCTTCAAAGATATTATGGTCTACACTCTAGATTGCCTAGCTGTAGGCTGTATTTTTGAGAAATCACATGATATAATACAATTTTTGTATACAGTGACCTGTGATTAATAAGCATGTTTCTGTGTTCACTTTGTTTAAAAGAAATTAAGACAAAGTAAAAAAAAAAATCATAGAATTTTAGTAATTTAGAATTTAACATCTAATGTAGGCCTTCACAGATGTAGCCTGTAGGCCACTAGTTAGGCTGCACATAGATTTCTAGATTATAGTATTAGTATTGTGAAAAGAACTTGCTATCAATCATTCTTAATCCTATCCAGATATGTATCCCAATCATTTTATCTGGGATTAGTACAACTAGAAATAGAAACCATGGTTCTAATTCTCATAAACCTTTGATAACATAGATAATTTACCGGTAAAACTAATAGATAATACTTATTAGACGTCCTCTCTAGACTATTATAGTTAAACTTAATCTAGGTCAAACATCTGAATCAATGCCAATGACATTACTGTTACATTACAACTTTACAGTTATACATTCGTTAACAAGGAGACAAATAATAAGTAATCATTATTATTATAGTCTAGGGTCTATTCTTACTTAGGCCTAGGCCAATGATAGCAAGAAGTTATTGATCATTTGATGATAGCATCAACATCATCATCAACATGTTATTGTTATTTACTTTTTTAAGTTTTAGTTTTTTACTGACTCTTTGTTAAAATGTTACTTTATAGTGGACTAGAGTCTAGTCTTTAGTTTAGCTGTGGCCTAGACCGAATTGTCCGTCTCTTTCGTTCGTTAAGCCTCTTATTTAGGTAGGGTCGGCTCTCTACCCTACTCAAACCATGTCAAATAAGAGGCTTAAATAACTGTTTGGAATGCACTGAAATAGGGGAATCCCTTTATTTTCCTTCAAATTATCTTTTTTCCCCTTCTAAACAGACTAAAGTGGAGATAAGGACAAAACGAGGCCGAGGGCGCGAGGCCGCGGGCGAGGGCAAACTTGATTGAGCTCCGAGCCTGGAGGTAAGTGTGCACCGAAACGTATCAACGCTGGCTGGTCCTACCGTACCCCGCTATGAGCGGCTTGGCATGCTTGGTCGAAGTACTCGGCTCTGCCTCTAGCTCTAGCTCTCTGCTGCAGCCGAGTGCAGTTGGCACAAGGAATCATACATTTGGCAAAAATAATACAGGTTTAAGTTTCAATATGCTTACATCGAAACGTGTCTTGAAAGATCGAGCCAACTGTTCGGCTGAAGCACTATTTAGCCGAGACATTTTGATGACAATAATTTCTGTTTCAAAATAAACTTGCCGCGGGTGATCACAGCTGAACTTTTCGATTACATATCCAAGCATGAATTGAAAATGTGAGTGGCCGTTTTAGTAGCAAAAAGGATTTTGTTTTATAGCCCGATAAACTACTCCTAAAAAAAAAAAAAAAATTCTCTTTTTCTTTCTGTTTTCAAATTTTTAAAGTGAGAGTCTTCCTTTGCTCCTCTGTATCAATCAGAGATCTTTTCAGACTTGACCCCCCCCCCCCCACTAGATAATCCGCCATTGGTATTTCAGACACTTTTTGACCGTGCGTCGATCATGTCAAGTTCTATTATTAACTTCTAGGCCCAGTGGCGGATCAAGAGGGGCCCGGGGGGCCCGGCCCCCCCCCCCCTTGGAAAAAAAAACGTGTAAAAAAGTTTTACCTTTTTTGGTGATGGTCCCCCCTGGCGCTTAAGGGGGGGGTGCGATTTTTCAAATTTTCGAGGGCCCCCCCCCAAAAAAAAAAAAAAAAATTAGTGCTCACTACCAGGCGCGGACCCAGGATTTCTTAGGGGTGGGAGCCCAAATTTGAAAATCGTGCTGGCCAAAATTTTGCTCAGTGGGAGGGGGGGGGGGGTCCTCAAAAATTTGAAAAATCGGACTCCCCCCCCCTCTTAAGTGCTCAAGAGGGGGGGGGCCATCTCCAAAAAAAGGTAAAATTAACGTGTCTTTCACACGTTTTTTTCACAGGGGGGGGGGGGCCTGGATTCGCCACTGGGTCCAGGGGGTGGAGCCCTCAGAAGCTCAGGGGTTTTGGGCAATAAATTATCGTCAGATGAGCATACTTTATACCTTATTTGTGACACTGGCAGGACACAAATTGGTGTTGGGTCCAAAGGGGGGGGGGGAACCCTCAGAAGCTCAAGGGTTCATACATCAATTTATCGCCAGATGACCATAATTTTATACCTTATTTGTAACACTGGCAGGTCACGAATTGGCGTGGGGTCCAGGGGGCGGACCCGGAAGCTCAGGGGTTCTGGGCAATAAATTACGGTCAGATGAGCATTCAGGGGCCCGCTTTAGGGCCATTTGTTGGGTTCGGGGGGGGGGGGCAGAGCCTTGGAAGCTCAGGGCTTTAGGCATTTAATTACGTCAGATGAGCATAATTATACCTTATTTGTGACACTGGCAGGTAACTAATTGGCGGCGGTCCAGGGGGCGGAGCCCCCAGAAGCTCAGGGGTTTTAGGAATTTTATAACAGTCAGACAAGCATGCATGGGCCCGCCTTAGGGCCCTAGGTGGGGTCCAGGGGGCAGAGCCACCGGAAGTCAACGGGTTTAAGGCATTTAATTACGGTCAGATGAGCATATTTTGATACCTTTGATGATATCTTATCCATTTTATTTCCTTCTTTTTTTTCCATTTTTTTCCCCTTCTCTTTTTCCCTTCTTTTTATTTCCCTCTTTTTTTTCCCCATTTTTTTCCCCTTCTCTCTTTCCCTTCTTTTTACTTCCCTCTTTTTTTCCCTTCTTTTTTTGCCGGGGGGGGGGCGGGGCCCCCGCCCCCCCCCCCCACTGAGCAAATTATCGGCCGGCTATTTCACCGCTAAATATTTTCTCACAAATTGGGCCCCCTCCCCTGCCGCCGGCTGGATCCGCCCCTGTCCAGGCCTATATACCTGTAGCATTGTCTACTATTTATATTTCCACTGTGTTGGGATTGCTGGCGTAGGCTTAAAAGGACAATTCCCGCTGTGTATCCCTGATAAATTATCAGCCAATTAGACAAAAAGATAATGACTTTCTCATTGCTACAAAATAAACAAAAGTATAGTCAATATAAATGCAGTACCTCTCGTTTCAAACATAGTGTAATACCATATTGTATTGCTCTTCTTAATAATTGTTGATTATTTTAAGTTTGTCTTTACAAACCCAATTTTTTTATTAGTACATTTGAACAGTTGTCTTTTTATTCAGACCAGTATTTTATCTGTCATGGTTTCATTGTACAATTATGTAAATATGTTTTGTGACTGGGTCCTTTTCTATTATATGTATCCTCGATAAAGTTCAGCTTTTTAGCTGCAGCATGTGCATCATTGTATTCTATGTTTTTCGAAATAAACCTTGAATCGAATTGAATATGAAGACAATTTTCAAGACGATTGAGTCCTAAATATATGCCCTATTGCTAAACCTCATTTGAGACCTAAATATATGCCCTATTTAAAACCTCATAAATTATGGGTTCATAAATTATGTGTTTGCTTTGTTACGATCAACTCTGTAAAATACTAAAATGTAGTCTTAAATTAGCTTATACCAATTTTCAACAAATCCCGGGGGGGGGGGGGGACTCGGAGCACAAAAAGAGCACCAGCAAAAAAGCAAAATCGAAAAATGTAAAAAAAACTGTTCTTAAATTCTGGATGGAAATACAATCTGAAATAGCTGCCATACTACTAAGAAATTTGGGCTAGAATATTTGCTCACTCGATTTGCTTGTTTGCAAATCACTAAAGTCATGGCACGTTGCTAATGATATAACGTATATAATAATGCAAGAAAATCAATGATACTTTACAAAGTGATGAAGAGATGGATTATTGTAACATAGTAATGAAGCATGCGTTACGACTGCCCCCCCCCCCCTCCCCAGACTCAATTTTTTAGGGTTGCGATCAAGGGCGTCAATCCCGGGAGGGACAAGGGTACACAATATTTCCTAGGGGGGGGGGGACATCATTTCATAGTTTGCAAGAATCTTCAGTCAATTGAAGGAGGCATGCGCTCAAAAGAAGAAGAAGAAGAAACGATATTCAAGCATCCACTCAAGCATCCATGTGATTGAAGGTAGCTACCAGTACTTACCGGCTTCAATAGTTGTCAATTTGAAGTTGGAAATGGTGGACAATTTCAAAGAAAGTAGATCTAACCGAGATTAGGCTAAGTAGAAAACTAAAAATTATCAATAGATGTTCCAATTTAGTAAAATATTTTTGTAAAGATACACACTTTATTATGTAAATAAAGTCCCAAAATTTATGTTATCAATTTCAGTGAATTTCCTGTGAGTTGAACCACCGAAATGGCGTCAACAATAAGAGGAAGATTCTTTCAAACTCTCAAAGAATCTGGTGGATTGAGAGGATCTTTTTGGAAGATACTGAGGTAAAATAACCATATTATTGTTTTTAAAGATAGGCTATTATCTTCAAGTGAAAAACATGACCATAAATCCTCATTCACATCGTCGGGATTTGCTAACTCAGAGCCTTCACGATCACGGTCCCGTCGATAGAATATTACGTAGGGTTTGAAGTTTGAGTATTGGGTCAAACAAGTAAACTAAAGGAGCAATAAGATCTGGCGCGGCACCCGGCACTGGAATAGATCTACACAGCTGTATCGTAGGAGTAGCAATTGTTATGTTTGTAGCAAGTATGGTCCGCATTTTCGCAGACGTTTCTTATTTCCAATCAGCGCGTTGGCGATGAGAAAAGCGGATTTTCTTGATGCATTTCACATTTACTTTGTACACAGAGACTTTCACGTAATATGAGCGATAAATCCTCGGGAAGACGGACAACCCATAAAAGTAGATGGTGAACTGGGGGTATTTTATCATGCAGAATCCGTTTTCCCATTGCCAGCGCGCGGTTTGGGAACCCGAAACCTGCAGAGCAACGATGAAAAAAAGCGTCCGCGAAAATATGGACGATCCTTATTTTTTAGGTCGCAATTTGTACGCGTTTACGAGGATATCCTCATTTATGCGGATGATCCTCATTCTCAGACCAGCACCCCTACTGTTGACAAGGAGTGGAAGTGGTTGACCTTGAAGTGTTTGGAAAATATCTTTAAAAATTTGCAAGAATAAGTTCAACCTCAATTTCATTTTCAATTTCCACAATAAAAAGTGGGTGCCCCGCTTACCCGTCTGTGTCATTTCAACTTTGAAAAGAGAAGTATGTGGGCACATATCGTTGCCCGTATTCAATTTTTTTGAGTTGAATATTTTTTTTAGTAGACCATGTATTTATTTTCTAGTACAGCTACACAAGTGGAGAGATCATACTATGAGATTTGTTTCAGAGTGGTTTGGTTGAGCTTTCTGATTAGTTTTAAATCATGAATTCATACCTGGAGATATTATTTGGCACTTCCACCCACATGATTAGTAACCTATCTCTTTATTTCTATCATTTTTCTATCAACTATCATTGTTACAGGGGAGAAGACCTGAAGATTGGTGCTCTTGTTGGCGAGGACAGACATGGCAACAAGTACTATGAGAACGACAGGTTTTTCTTAGGTAAGGAAAAGAGATCAAATCTAGTATGCTGAAGTATTTTGTACCCTTTACATTGATGGTTATTGTAAGATTCCATGTCCTGATACTTACAGGATATTGGAAAGGTGATTTAGAGTTTAATTGCTTTGAAGGAGTTATTGAAAAGATGATCAGGATCATCCACCTGCAATTGACATGTAATGAATAGAGACTATGTTGAAATTGAAATGTCCAAACCAAAGTGTTTTGTCCATCACACAGGATAGAATATTTTGTAATTGGCAAAATTGCCATATTTATTGGTGAATTCTACATGATTCAATTGTAGAAAAGAAAAAAAGTTATGCAGAGGAAAGAAATTTATTGTCATCATACTTTTAGCAGGGAACTTCCCTTTTTGAAACATTTGTACCAAATTGTTTGGATAACCCAAATTATTGGACTCTGTACTGAAAAATGCTGGATGGTAGGCTTTGAAATATCAGTTAAAATCATAACAATGATGGAGATACATGTACATTGTAATACAAAGCCCTCTCAGAATCAGAATCGGAATCGCTTCAGAAATATGACATTATGCAATACTGTAAAGTACTATTTAAGTGGATTGTTCCTAAAATTGTGTTTCACCTATTCACTTTACGTTGTATTATATTTGTTGCCTTTTAGCCCGAAACAGATGGGTGCAATATCGTGCTGACCGTTACTGGAATTATGATGCAAGCATGGTTCCACCAGAATGGTAAGTGACAAGGGGTTCATTCAAACATTACAAGTGTGTTCAACGAGAGCCATATCATATCTATTTGTTCATTTGTGTACAACTAGAACATTACTTGTGAAACTTTGAATTCCTAGTATGACATAAAGCCCATTACTGGGAAAAGATTGGGGGGGGGGGGGGGGGAGAGGCTGCTACATTTTGCTTGCATGTATTGAAATGTGTAAAGGGCTTCTGAACCTGTATTTTAAGCAATTCCAATACTTTTTTCAAAGGGGCGATACATTTGTGATTGAGTTTGAGTATGCAACTGCCTTCTCTTTTGAATAAATATGTAGGTACTTACAAGTTATGATGCGTACAGATTTGATGGACTGATAAAAAATTGAAATTGAGTTTGAGCAGAAACATGGCTTCTATGGTGAAAATTATAAATGTAGAGCAAGTTATTTGCCCACCGTAAGCTACATTGACTTGATCTTTGCCTACTTCAGTATCCTGGGTCTTATTCATTCTTATTTTTCATTTTTTTGTATGTACAGGCACAGATGGCTTCACAACATCACAGACGACCCACCAACCAAGGTTCCACCCGTCCCTCGCAAGTTCATCTGGAAAGAACACAAGGAGAATTTTACTGGAAGCAACAAGGAATATGTACCTTTCTCGACCACAACTAAAAAGATTCATGAATGGGTACCTCCCAGTCATTAATGCTCATTTACTAATGAGATTTAAATATTTTATTATAAAAATGATTGTTCATTTGCCTGTTTTTGAGGTCTGCTTGTGGCATGAAAAAGTGAAGTCAATTTTTGAGGATGTTGCTTGAAAAAAAATTCTTGTTGCTGACAAAAAGACGATGGAAACTTTTGAAAAACTGAAGTGAAATCAAATTAGAATGTCATAAATTAATTAACCTGGAGAATCAACTTTCTCCATGGGAAACATTTTCTGGCATGTATTAATTACGGATTAGATCAAGAAGAAACCAGTTTTAACATAACAAAATGGTTCATCTACCACTCCAAGAAGAAAGAAGAGAAAAATAAGAGTAACTGTTCTACTAATTAAAGTTTACTCATACCAGTGTTATCAAGACTTCCAAAGAATGTCGATAACTATTGGGTCATTTTCACAGGAAAGTGCATCATGGAACGTTAGTAATGACTGCAGAATAGGTTACAAGGAATAGTATTTCCTTTCAATTTTGTTGTACATACATATTTCATCTGACAAGATGTAATAAATAAACTATATACTGATACAAATTTGTACGTGTTTAAACCTGGATTCATTGTCTTGTGTTGAGAGCTTCATTGTCTTAGAAAGTGCAAGCGGAGTAAAAGCCATCATGCAATATAGCATTGAATTTAAGATGGAATGCAAGTTCACAAGCTTGGTAATGTTGTGGGAGATTGTCTTTCTTTGAGATTTGCATCGACTAATTTTTGTGCCCCTCATTTGAAAAACAGTTTGTGAAGAAAATAAATAAAAAATAATGAGAGGATAATTATGATCCGTTATAACTATACATGTACAAATGAATTGATTCTATAAGATAGTATGTTATTGTAAGAGAGAACTGGGGAAGAGAGAGAGAACAAAGGGGGGGGGGGACAGAGCCAGACAGAGAGAGACGGAAATATTGATAGAGGGTGGGGGGAATATATTTCATTTCATTCTCAGAAGACAACAAAATCAATACTGACTGTTGAAAGGGTACAATTAAAGGTACATGAATGTGCCAAATAAGATGGATGAAATTGCACAATGTATAAAGAATGATGATTAAATTGGGGTCAATCAGGCCGATCACAAGGGTCTCTTGAATGAAAATTTGCAATCAAATTTCGGAAATTAAATGCAAATTCTGAATATTCTGATTTGTTTAAAGTCAAAGTTTCATTCCATCTAAAATAAAAACTTACAAATGTTCATGTGAGCAGTCAAAGAATGTGTAAAACATGTACTCTGAAAGCTTTTCAGTGACTGATACTTTCAGAAAGTTTTTGTATTACTGGTGAAAACGTCAAATTCGCTGCTCTATAATCATTTTTAACCATAAATATCCACTTTCTCTACATTACAATATCATTACTGTAACTCTAAATCACCAACTCCTTATTCATTGTATTAGGACAACACTTGCCTTCATTAAGCTAACATACAGTCTCCTCGGAGCCCAAAAGGACCTTATCTATGTACATGTATTAAGAAGATATAAGGAAGCGCCCTTCTGGCTCTCGGCAGACAATAGACTTTAGCTTTCCTTGCTCAAGTCAGTCTGGATAGAGTTTATGCGCCTTGGAATATAAGCTATAGTTAGATGGCGCAATACAATGCCTATCATTATTATTACAATTCTTATTATGTTGGAATTTCAAAAAAGTGACATGAACAACTCAAACAAATCGACAATGCAACAGTTTTAAATAAAATATTGATTTTTATTTTCAATATCATAACTTGCTAGCACTTGATAGGAATGATTTATGAGCCATCTACATCTTGTGCAGTCAAGTAAATTGTTTTTCAATATCCATTTACATTAATGATGATGCCATTCACAGAATACTGCCAATAATGATGGAATTAAATAGATCCTTTCATTCAGTTTCCAATCAAATACTGAGATGAGATGTCACATCAGAGTCAAATTCACATTTTCCCTTCTTCATTTAGAATGTGTATGGGTGCACCTGTTGAATAACTTTATAACTTACAGAAGCTTGCTAAAACATTGTGCAAATGTTGAGTTGAACCTTCAAATAAATTGGCAACAGTGAATTTGCATTAGTGCCTGGTGGTAAATACACTTCAGCTCCCTTATAATTAAACTCTAACTATTCAGGATTTTTTCCCCCCTTCTGTTTGAATATGAAATTGAGCGCATCAAGACCTTAAATGTACCTTAAATATAGCACAAGATCTGGGAATACATGGACATCAACAGTGATTATATTCAAAGACATTACAAATCAAATATAAGGTTAAGCTAATAACATTATTAACAGTTTTCCTTGCTTTCACAAGTTCAAGTTATTGCCATAATCCTCTTCCCTTATTACACATCAATTTTTCTACACTAAATTGAAGGCATTATCAAAAGCTTTTACATGTAGATACCTTATTGGTATAATTAATTATTGTCCAATATCCGCTAGAATCAATATTTCAGTGTTATTATTTTCCCTCGATTCTTGTGATCTTACATCGATTTTAACTGATTATTTTTTGGCAGCATGATCACATTTCTAACATTTATCTTTTCCAAAAGATTCTTTTGTTTAAAAAAATTAGGGAAATTACCATTCATGAGCGGCAATTACACATTTGAATTTAATCATAGAAGACTGATTCAGGGATTGAAATTAGAGTTATCTTCTTAATTATAAAAGCACAGAGACTGCTAAATATGCAACATATCTTCTGTATACTGTATATATATATATCTCTGCTTGTATCACAAAACACAAAAAGCCCAATCACATCAACATGAATACATGAATAAAAACTCATTGCTTTGGTTTTGCAACATGATAACGCCTACATTTTAAGAAAGCATTTAACACAGCACAAGCTAAGTTCACTTAGAGCTATTAGTACAGGAGCCAGGGGGGGTCAACCTAGCTGGGAAGGAAACCAATTTTCATGTGCACAGATGTGAAGATGGCATAGCTCCACATAACAAATTGACCGTCTGGCATGTTCTAAGTGGTGGGTGTGGCTAGGGGGACGCCCCCACCAAAAAAGTTGCCCTTTTGACGACAAAATAGTATTTTGTAAATAACATTTTAAGGAAACCTTGAACCACTATGGGTTTGGTGTCATATGAAAGAGAGTTAAATTATCTACATTTTGATACCAATTTCAAATAATTTGGGATTAATTAAAATCGCAAATTTAAGTAAAAAACATGATTTTTGTGATTTTTTTCCAAAAATTGAATTTTATCAAAAAACACTATTTTCCATAAATCAAAATCGGAAAATGGAATTTTTTCAAAACTTTCCAGGAATTTGCTTATGTACAACAAAAATATCCTGTGCGAAGGAGAAGTTTATATATTGTTTCAATAAAAAGTTATAGCAATCCAAAGTTATGGATTTGATTTCCACAAAAACAACATTTTTGCCCACTTGTGTATAAACTGTATGCAATATACATGCATTAGTGTGTTAAGGACCTGTTTGGTGTGTTTACATCGAGTTTTAAAGATAACTTTGAAGTAAAACCTCTAATCACCATGTATTTGGTGTCAAAAGAAGGATAATTAAAATACTTCATTCTGATAACAATTTTGATGAGTGATGTAGTGTTTGAAATATAAATTTTGAGCCAAAAAGGTGCTTTATGTAGATATTCCTCTGGTTTTGGCCAGTATATCGGTATATTAACTGGACAAGTGATTGGACATTTAGTAGTGCAGAAAGTTCAAAGGATTTAGAGCGCTGAATGCAATTGATCAGTTTTTCTCCTGTACTCTGGGATGTTTCAGGAAATGTAGACATTGGCAGTTCCCTCCCCGACCCCCCCCCCCCCCCCCCACCACACCCACCCCTTTCAGTCGCTTGTCATAATCTTTCCCATGACCAAGAAAAGTTAGTGCATCGATCAACATGAATATAATATAATATAATATCGCCATGTTTGGTTTAACGGTTTATTTTGCCTGACTACTAAGAAAACACATGTATGCTTGTAAGCAACCAATACTCTGCATAATCCCTATTGTGATTAGTTTAGAATGACATAAACTTTTATCATGAAATAGTTTTGGCTAGGTATGCAAAGTTATTTTTCCTCTGGATTACAAGTAATTCAGTACAAATATCGAAGGAACATTATGAAACTAATTGATTTGATTGAATCTCAGTTTTAGTCTTTGTGTGTTTCAAAGAGGAAGTTTCACAACTACTATTGAGATCAATTTGAAAAAAAGGAGGAAATAAAAGTGGAAAGATATCAAAGTTATCAAAATATGCTCATCTGACCGTAATTTAATGCCTAAAACCCCTTGACTTCCGGTGTCTCTGCCCCCTGGACCCCATCTAGGGTATGCAAAATTATTTTCCTCTGGATTACAAGTAATTCAGTACAAATATCGAAGGAACATTATGAAACTAATTGATTCGATTGAATCTCAGTTTTAGTCTTTGTGTGTTTCAAAGAGGAAGTTTCACAACTACTATTGAGATCAATTTGAAAAAAAAGGAGGAAATAATGGGATAGAGATCAAAATATGCTAATCTGACGGTAATTTAATGCTTAAAACCCCTGAGCTTCCGGAGGCTCTGCCCTCTGGACCCCACGCCAATTCGTGACCTGCCAGTGTCACAAATATGGTATAAAAATATGCTCATCTGACCGTTATTTATTGCCCAAAACTCCTGACCTTCCGGGGGCTCTGCCCCTGGACCCCACCCCAATTCGTGACCGGCTAGTGTCACAAATAAAGTATAAAATTATTCTCATCCGACGATAATTTGATGTATAAAACCCCTGAGCTTCTGAGGGCGCTGCCCTTCTTCTTTCTCTTTTTTCTTTCTGCCCTGGGAAAAAAATGTGTAAAAACACGTTAATTTTACCCTTTTTTTTAGCAGTTAGGCCCTCCCTCCCCCTGGCGCTCAATGGGGGGGGGGGGGGGGAGCTGATCTAGCTCGATATTGAGGTTGGGGTATTTTAGGGACATCTGACAGACACCCCACCCAGGCACGCCGGAAGCAGTTTGGGATTGGGGGAGGGGGCAAACATTCCAGGGGGCTCACCTTTCAGGGGCAGGGGCGTAATGAGTAAAAATGTTTTGGGGGGCTGAAGAAAAATCTGCACCACCATCACTCTTACACGTTACATGCCGGCCCCGCGGAACGTTTTTCAAAGTGGAGTATTAACAATCAGGTAGAGCAGAGTGAGTGCAGCGTAAATTAGCATGGGGTCCAATGTCTTTGCCCCGGCGGGGTCAAGGGGCGAAGCCCTCGGAAGCTGCACAAGTTTTAGGCATTAAATTATGGTCAGATAAGCATATTTAGATACATGTACCTTATTTGTGACACTGGCAGGCTGTGTCCTATGTAGGTCAGCATTTAAGGCATTCAATTATGGTCAGATGAGCAGTCAGGGACCAGTCTTGGGGCCCTTGGGGAGGTCCAGGGTGTGGAGCCCCCGGAAGCTCAGGGGTTTTAGGTATATAATTACGGTCAGAAGAGCATATTCTGATACCACATTTATGACACTGGCAATTCACTCATTCTTTCTTTCTCTCTCTCTCTTTTTCTTTTTAACATACTTTTTTCAAAAAAGTCAGGGGGGCTCGAGCCCTACCGTTCTGCAGGCCCTGACATGAAGGCTTCTAAATAAGCATATTTTTTTGCCTTATTGTAAATTTGGGAGACTTGTCATTTCCCAACAAAGGCATACAAAATTATAATTTACCCCCCCCCCCCAAAAAAAAGAGAAAAAATCACAGAAAATCATGTCATTTCAGCAACATGTTCAAAAAGACCATATTATTTATGCAACAGGCATGAGAGAACTCTAATGTAAACGGTGATTTGTTATCAAAATTATAAGCTGGTACCTAAGGACATTTTCCAATCATCAAATCGTTCAAGGAGTTAGTAACGCTTTTAAATTATTCATGGCTAAGCAGAAAAGATTTCAAATTGGGGTTGGGGTCAATTGTAGTTATGGAACTTCCTATTTAAAACAACACAAAGACTAAAACTGAGATTCAATCGAATCAATTAGTTTCATAATGTTTCTTGCATTTTTGTACCGAATTACTTGTAATCGAGAGAAAAAAAACTTTGCATACCTAGCCAAAACTATTTCATGAGAAAAGTTTATGTCATTCTAAATCTTATCACAATAGGAATTATGCAGAGTATTGGTTGCTTACATGTGTTTTCTTAGTAGTCAGGCAAAATAAACCATTAAACCAAACATGGCGATATTATATTATATTATATTCATGTTGATCGATGAACTAAATTTTCTTGGTCATGGGAAAAATTGTGACAAGCGACTGAAAGGGGGTGGGTGTGGTGGGGGGGGGGAGGGAACTGCCAATGTCCACATTTCCTGAAACATCCCAGAGTACAGGAGAAAAACTGATCAATTGCATTCAGCGCTCTAAATCCTTTGAACTTTCTGCACTACTAAATGTCCAATCACTTGTCCAGTTAATATACCGATATACTGGCCAAAACCAGAGGAATATCTACATAAAGCACCTTTTTGGCTCAAAATTTATATTTCAAACACTACATCACTCATCAAAATTGTTATCAGAATGAAGTATTTTAATTATCCTTCTTTTGACACCAAATACATGGTGATTAGAGGTTTTACTTCAAAGTTATCTTTAAAACTCGATGTAAACACACCAAACAGGTCCTTAACACACTAATGCATGTATATTGCATACAGTTTATACACAAGTGGGCAAAAATGTTGTTTTTGTGGAAATCAAATCCATAACTTTGGATTGCTATAACTTTTTATTGAAACAATATATAAACTTCTCCTTCGCACAGGATATTTTTGTTGTACATAAGCAAATTCCTGGAAAGTTTTGAAAAAATTCCATTTTCCGATTTTGATTTATGGAAAATAGTGTTTTTTGATAAAATTCAATTTTTGGAAAAAAATCACAAAAATCATGTTTTTTACTTAAATTTGCGATTTTAATTAATCTCAAATTATTTGAAATTGGTATCAAAATGTAAATAATTTAACTCTCTTTCATATGACACCAAACCCATAGTGGTTGAAGGTTTCGTTAAAATGTTATTTACAAAATACTATTTTGTAGTCAAAAGGGCCACTTTTTTGGTGGGGGGCGTCCCCCTAGCCACACCCACCACTTAGAACATGCCAGACGGTCAATTTGTTATGTGGAGCTATGCCATCTTCACATCTGTGCACATGAAAACTGGTTTCCTTCCCAGCTAGGTTGACCCCCCCTGGCTCCTGGTCTATATGTACAGTCTAACCTGCTTTAGGAATCACCTGTAGAGAAAGACATTTATCTAAAAAGATCACTTTTAGATTAAATATTGGACAGTGTTTCTATTAGAAACCAGTTCTAGACAGGTCCTGTTAACTTGGACTACCTGCTTATAAAGACCACTTCTCTTTGGGTGGTCTTCATATACAGGTATGACTATCACATGTCATAAAGTGATGGTATCTGTCCAAAATTGCTTCTAGTTCACACAAAGCGCAGTATCCCGTCTACAAAAACCCCACGCTGGCAAAATTGTGTGCAATTCAAATCTGTATATTATAACATATAGACAAGTGAGTATGATTTAGGGCCTGGACGCAGCTATTTATCTTTGAACCTCATTGGCCATTCATTTATATGTAAAGTGGTTTTTATTTTTACCGCAGCGACATTTTGGGGGCGGTTCATCATGCAATATGTGAACAAGACCTCAGCAAGTTCTTAGATCCAGTATGATTCCTAGTTCATGTCAAAGGGCCTTCCTACTATGTTGTTAATTAAGGCAAGCTACGGCTTTCTTGGCAGCATCTTCCAGATCTGCAGCAATCTTAATTGGAAGACCACTTTCGTGGAGGATGCTGGTAGCTTTCTCTACGTTGAACCCTGGCAAAATAAACATAAGAATATAGGTCACGATGAAAACATCTACTTCAGTTAGCTAAAAGTACAGACTAGATTTTTATAATCTAAATACAGAATAAGTATGTTAGAATGAACCCCCCCCCCCCCTCCCCCCAAATCAAGAGCTTCTACTGCTTTCAAAATATCCAGCCAATATGAGCTTAGCTAGTCTAAAATATTGACTAAAGGGGTCATCCAATGTCTTACTTACAAGATTTCTCATAGTAACGTTGCCCTGCAATGATACTTCATGAAATTGTTACAATTAGGAAATGTTAATAATTAATGATCTTTGAAAAACTTACTAAGTGTAAATAGTAACTTGTATTTTAAGACATATGAAGTAAGAATCTATTCAGATGATTCCAAGAAATCAACAGCCTTTGATTAGAAACAGTGAAAAATATTTTATCTAGATGATCAAATCAATATATTTACATTAGATAACATTAGTAATTTATGATAGGACTTCACCATATTAAGGTTCAGTTCACTCACCTGCTAACCTGACCACAAGGGGTACCTTGAGATCCATTCCCCTGCAAGCCGACGTGATGCCATTAGCAATGATGGAACAATCTACAATACCTCCAAATACATTCACTAGGATAGCCTTTACCTGTGAAGAGTGAACAAGTAGAGAAAGACAAGTATAATTCTGGTAAGTCTCCAAGCCTCACAACAACAAAAAAATCACCTCTTTTCAGATGCTAAATTAAAATTAATCAGAAATATTGAATAGAATATAAGAATAGCTGGCACATTAATAAAAGTGGAAATATTCCAAAGTATATTCTAAAGTAGCTCACATTTTCATCAGAACTGCTAAGCTTTGAAGGCTATTCATGTACTTGGTGTGACAACATGCGCTTTAGGGCAAGGTATAGTTCTGGTCAAAGGTTAAAATTAAGAATTCAGTTTGTGCAGAAATGGACCATGGAGCATTTGTAGACACGGCATGTATCGCAGGACCACACACAGCGGAAGAGAAGAAGGTCTACAACAACTCACATTTTCATCTGAGCTGATGAGTTTGAAGGCTTCAAAGACCTGCCCTTCTCCTACACCACCACCGCAATCAAGGAAGTTTGCCGGCTCTCCTCCATGTAGCTTGATGATATCCATGGTTGCCATGGCCAGACCAGCACCATTCACTGAAGCAAGAGGAAGAAAGGATTATGTTATACAGGGAGACCTCTATATAAAGACCACTCGTAGGAGAAAAGAGAACTGATCTTTACAGACAGGTTGCTAAAGGATATGATGGGAGCATTATTTTCAAGGGAGGTAAAATATAAGGTCTTCATAGATGTGATCTTTCTGTAAAGGTAATTGTTTAAGCAGGTTTGACTGCATTATATTCAGAGCTAGGGCTAAGGGCCCATATTAATGAAAGAGCACCAAAATGAAACCTGGTTTAACTTGAGCATAGCTGGAGATAAATCAAAGAACAGATCATCATATGATAGCCCTAAATTTTGGTGCCACTGTAGTTAGTTTTCAGGCTGTTTAGAGCCAAAGGCTGAAAGAGAAGGTTGGGTGTTGAAGAATAATTTGTGAGCCTTCTCCTCCTTGCTGTCCTTATGTGGAAAAAAATATACTAGTACCGTAATAATGTTCCAGGAACATTTGCCCTTAAAATGCTCACATATTTCAAACGTGACAAAAACAGCATACAACTTTGGACCAAATTGTCATGTCACATGTTTGTGTGGTCCCATGCATTCATATCTATGCCCACCTCTTTTCATTGATTTTTGCTTTTCAGCAAGATTTGGTAAATTTATTATGATTTTGATAATTCCATATCTTCATAAATAACAATAAACAGTTGGTTGATCTTTAATTACGTACTGTAATCAACCATTCAGCATTTTCTTTCACAATCAATTTAACAACCAATACTCAATAATATATTTAAGCTCATGACAACTGTTGTACCCCCAAGACACCCACATTACATGTGCTATCTACAGTAGACATGCCTTTCACACCTACCTAAGCATCCTATATTGCCATCCATACTGATGTAGTTCAGATTGTGCTCAGCTGCTAAGACTTCCTTGGGGTCGGCTTCTGTCATATCGTCCATGGCAAAGACCTCCTTCTGGCGGAACTCTGCGTTGTCGTCAAAGTTGATCTTGGCATCAAAGCATACCACTGATGGAGACAAAAGGACAAAGGTGAAGATGACATAAGTCTGAATCCTGAGAAAATACATGTAAGTATCTTGTTAAAATGATAGAAGGTGGTCTAGTGGATAATTCACCAACTGCAGGTCACAAGGTACAGGGTTCGAGTCCCACCACAGCACTAATGTCCTTTGGCAAGTTGTTAATCTACATTTGCCACTCTCCACCCAGGTATTAAATGGGTACCCGGTAGGATGCGAAAGTTAATGTGGTTGGATCTGCAAGTGTGCGCTTGTAAAATGGCAACTGGTCAGAATGTTTTCCAGGGAGTGGAGAATGTGCACAAATTGTGTGCGGGTAAGCCCTAATCTGATGACCGGGTAATTATATGTCTGTAAAAGCGCTTAAGACTCGTTTCGATGTATTGGCCGCTATATAAAAAGGCAGAATATGTATATAATATAGAAAGATTTCCTTCTGATGGAAGTCTGTACTATTATTTGAATCAATCTTGGCATCAAAGCACATCAATGGTGGCGACAAAAGATGGATCAGTTTTCTTGATGACTCATTACTGGCTTTACATGAGAATTAAAATATTCAAATAATGAATAAAATCATTGGTGAATGTTAGTGCAGCCTAACGAATCATAACATCACCCATCAAACAAGCAAAGGATACAACATACCTCTACCATCATCTGTTTCTCCAAATGGATTGACTTCAACTTGTGTGGCATCAACTCCAAGGAATAGCTCATATAAATTCTTGATTTGATCTGCGGCCTGTATAAACAATATTAAGATTACTGAATGATTAAAATGTGTTACTTACATAGCTGAATAATATTTTCAAAAGGGAATAAAATTAAACTGAATTATGTTAGTTTAAAAGAGGGTGAGAAGTGAGAAAATAATAAATTCTATAATAATAATACGCTAAGGCTCCGCGGGGGGCGCGACGTCTCGGCGAGCCTTTGTATCCTATTGTTTTTTAATGAGATCGCCGACCCAAGTTGGTGCGGCTATCTCCTCCCGAACCCTGCCCTCGGGGTACCCGTGCCCGGTGCCATCGTCCGCGGGAGAGTCTACTCTGTGGAATTGGCTATACTCCGCCCGAGGTCCTCCTCCGTGTCGACGTCCAGGGCGAAAACAGACGCGACATGCATAATGCAGGATATGCGTGACGACAGAGATACCTCATGGATATTCAACATGACATCCGTAGACACACGACCGATGACCATCCACTCACATTAAGTTGCGTATAAAATGCACGACGCACAGGCTCGGGCTTACCCGGGTAAAGCATCTTTCTATAGGATATCCTTTGTATAGTAGCTGCACAAGCCACAGAGATACACACAAAGCTTCCCGTCCACGTCCAAACTTAGGGACCTATTTCCATCATTATTGCCGCGATTTTTATATAGTTTTCATGAATGGAGGTATGACATCAAAGCTTATTTTGTGATTATTACGGCCATGCTACTAAATTTTGATTATCATTTTCTAAAGGAAAGTTTTCACAAGAAAACCATTGGACTGACAGTTCCAGTCGCAAGCTGCCTTCAGTCCTCACACATGCAGTGTAACACCGGCACCGCGCACCGCAGGCTTCCGAGGCCTGCGGCGTCGGTGTTCGAGCTTCATGGAGTTACGCTGGAGTGTGTGCGAGTTCGATCAGCTGAGCTGAGCTCGAGTCGAAGAGATTTGACACTTTGAAATTGTATCTGTTGGTTTGCATCACGATTTCAATATGGTTTCGTGAAATGATTTACGAAACCTGAGCTTAGAATTAGTAAAAGTATTACTAATGTCTACGTTTTTAAACGACTGTCTGATTTTCTTGTGAAAATTTTACTTTGAAAAATGATTATTGAAATTCATGGTCAGAAATAATCACAATCTAGATCTATTAATTATGTTACAGTTCTTGCATCAAAGCAATGCATGAAAACTTAGTTATTGAACTATAAAAATGTTGTTTTTTTAAATAGGCAATTAGACCTATGAAGTATTAAGCCTGAAACCTTCGCCTACTAAACAAATCTCAACAAAGTGTAGGCCTATCCTTTAATGAATTAATGAAAAAGTAGCCCCAGAAAAAAGAGCCCCCGAAAGTTGAAAAAGTAGCCCCCGAAAATTTACCAAAAATTTGAAATGGAGCCCCCGAAATGAAAAAACTTAATTTTTTGCCTGCGCCCCCCCCCCCCCCCCCTCTAGAATCCCGCGGATTTCCGCGGGTCCTGAGTTGAGTGTATATATAATATAGGCGTGGGGTCCACGGGTTTCAAGGGGCCATAAACCCCCAAAAGCTCGGGGGTTACGTTCTTCAAAGTTGGGGGGGGGAGAGATCAGATCGCGGCGAGTTGAGTGTATATACAATATAGGCGTGGGGTCCACGGGTTTCAAGGGGCCATAAACCCCTGAAAGCTTGGGGGTTTAGGCGTTTAGGGTCAGATGAGCATATTTTTAATACTTTATTTGTGACACTTGCGGGTCACTAATTGGCGTGGGGACAATACGTAGAGTTGCGTAGTGTTGCGTACCAACTACGCTGGCCTACGTCACTATATGCTGAGGGACGGAAAGAGGTACGCAAGATGAACGAAAACAATTCAACATGTTTAATTTTTTTCGCGTACTTTCGGCGTAGAAACTTGACGCAGAAAGTATGCCTTTTTACGCAACAGTACGCTACCCTACGCCAGATCGTCAAAGCAGTAAAAGCTTTCTACACAGTAAGCAACCATAAGCAAACCTGTACGCCAGCCTACGCATAACCTACGCAGGGACTATTTTCCCATTAATATGCAGCCTAATTTCTGCGTAGTCGGTACGCCACACTACGGAACTCTACGCAGTTCCAGTGGCTTAAAGAATAACTACAGGTACAGTTGGATCGTTTTTTGTTTTTTTTATATATAAGGCCAAATTAAAAAAAAAACATGTTTAGCGTCCTGTTTTTTCGAAAAATGGGAAGGAGGAGGCCCTTTTTTTCTTCTTTTTTTTTTTCAAAATGGCCGCTCCGTACATTTTCCCTGACACTCTGGCTATTTTTCAAGATGGCGGCCGACAATTTTTTTTTTTTTTTTTTTTTAAAACAGAAATACATTTTAGCAGTGCTTTTCATGTTTTTTTTCTTTCAAAAAAAATAAAAATAAAATAAAAATAGGAGGCGGCCCCCAAAAAGGAAGCAGGCGGGGACGCTGTTTTTTTTTTTCTTTAAAAAAACAAACAAAAAAAACAACAACAAAAATTAAACAATTACAAAAAAAATTTAAATTTTTTTTTAAAAAATTTAAAAAATTTAAAAAATAAATAGGAGGCGGTCCCCAAAAAGGAAGCAGGCGGGGACGCTGTTTTTTTTTCTTTCAAAAAAAAAAAAAAAAAAAAAAAATCAAAAAAATTTCAAAAAAAAAAAATAGGAGGCGGCCCCCAAAAAGGAATCGGGCGGGGACGCTCAACATGTATATTTTTTTAATGGCCTGAATGGCAAGCAAAGTTCTTGGTGGTTTTAATTTAGACAGTCTCTATATATCTATTTACACCCCCGCCCCCCTCTAGAATCCCGCGGATTTCCGCGGGTCCTGCTAGTAATAATAATAATAATGTAACTTATATCGCTCCAAATCCACTCTGTGGAGTGCTCAAGGCGCGTGTAAACAGGAAAAACGATCAAGACTTGAAAAGGAATGTTTTGAGAGGAAATTATAATATAATCTGTGGTCACTGGTCACTTAGATAAATTTTTTCAAAGCATGCCTCTTATACACATTTTCAAAATCATATTTTTGTATCTTACTAACCATATATATATAGGTAGACACGCCACACACATTCCACAACTCTCTTATATTTCTCTCTAAAATTAACAATAGAAAAAAACATATATATTCAACAGGTAAACTATAAACTGCAATTCCATTGTACCAGAACTCAAGATAGCATTTTAAATGAATGTCATCATCTGAGAGGAATTTTTGCAACTCACCACTCTGATGAGATCTCCTTTAAAGTCAAGATTTTTTGCCATTGTAAGAGCTTGCTCATCTGTGATGCCAATGGTGATGTCAATGGGTACCTAAAATAGACATCAATGCAAGATCGTATTATACAATTATATTTCACATATCACACATCTTTGAACATGACTGGTTAAAATGAGGTCACATGACATGATAGTTCTGCCTATCTTTGAATTCATAGGGATAGTAAGAACTATAAAAACAACATGTATCACATATGTAATAGTCTTTTATGCTGATAATGCAAAGATACATAAGCTTTGAGAGACAACGTGGTGGTGTTTTGTAACTGTCTGCTTACTCTCATAATGGATGAGAGACGTTCACAAATATCTCTAGATTTAAGCCAGTTTTGAGCATTCTTTGAAGATATATTAGATAAGTTTATGAAAGGACTAATCATTTCTTTACGGATTTTTTTTCTTTTCTTAATTGACACATTCCTATAAAATCAAATCATTACAGATTCTTTTTATCTAAGACCTTTTCAACATATAAAACTAAAATCATTCCCACAAAGAGTTATATCTAATCTAACCAGTTTCCGACACTATATATTGATTCTTTTTCAACTCATCTTCATCTCCTTCTGACACTAGCCTACCTTGAATATAAGCTCTGGTGTCTTCTCTGACACCTCTTCAATGTCCACTCCACCCGCTGGACTCCCAATAAGAACCGGACCCATCATTCCTCTGTCCATTAAAATGGCCAAATACGTCTCCCTCTCAATGTCCAGTGCTTCCGCTACCATCACCTAAATGACAAAAAATCAAAATTGTAAAATATTCATCAATTCAAAATCATCTTGAGAATGAAGCATAACTGTAACATGAGTGTACCATCAGCAACAACTACTCCGAAGATCAAGATTACAAATCTTGATCTAAGGAGACACGAACGAACGATCAGCAACACTGATTGTAAGGTATGACCATGAATCAAAATACAAAGAACACAAGTTCAATATTGCTATCAATGGAGAGCTGAAAGTCTGAAATATTCCTCTTTATGATGCAACTATGTCTTGCTTGATACCATTGGCACATTGTTGTAGATTACTCCCGTTTAAAAATTATCAACTACACATAATCCTAACCTAACTTTGGGTTTTACTCAATACAAAGCATGAAAATTTAATCTTCAGCAGTTTATAGCATATATTGCAAGTTTAACTGATATGTTGATAACAGTTCAACAATTCAAAACTGCTCTTGAAACATATTTATTTAAGTGATTAATTTATATTGGTACTCTTAAAGTCACAAGACATTTTACTGCAGCTTTTCTATTTGTCTCACTTCTTTCTTTTTATTCATAAAGCTTTTTGAGACCTTTAACAAAGGTATAATGTGCTAGTAAAGATATAAGAACTGTTCTATTGATTCAAATGATTTTATTTCTCATGCAAAACATAATACAATGAATACCGGTAATTATGTTACAAAATATGCAATGAATCGACAAATATAATAGAAAAAGCATAAGAAAAGAGGAAACAACTAGAAGCAGAGCTGGTTGAAGTGTTAGTTCCTCAGATGCTGTTTTACAATATAACATGAACAAAGTATGCTTAGAAATCAATAAATAGACAAATATTATTTTCATTATTACCTTTTTAACAAGGACACCATCCTTGGGAGTTTGCTTGGTGGTGAGTTTGGCTCCAATCATCTGTTCAACCAATGGACCAAGATCATTGGGGCTAGAAGATGCATCAAGAAGAAAAGTAATAGTTTTATAACATCTTGAATAATTTTTTTTTTTTAATCATATTTAAAAGGCATTCCTTATAGATACATCTCGTTACACATACTTTTCATTATATGAATTCATAAGACAAAATATTTAAAGTCTACAAAGGCACATTCCAACAATGACTTTAAGCAAAAAAAAATTATTTGCTTATGAAATAATACAAAATACAATCTGGATGAAATTTGATTTTGAAAAGTTTCTAAAGGTACACATTTGTCGAACTAAATGTAGGAATAAATAGGGGAAATAACTCAGAAAATAAAGCATGTTTTCAATATTTCGAATGACAATTTCTTACTTTTTGGTTAGATGAACTCCTCCTTTGAGACCACTAGTGAATGTTCCTTTACCCCTACCTCCTGCAAGTATCTGAGCCTTCAATACGATCTCCCTCACATCTATCACATACAAGAGAAACAAAAAGTATGAGGAAATGAGCAATGAAACATATAACACAATTTTTTAGTATAAGGCACACAAAAAATATCGATAAAAATATACTTGGGGGTTTAGCATTAAAAAGATCAACAACAGCTGTTGAGAATTTTCATATCAGACAATTAGGATATTTCTAACAAGGCATTTGGAGAGTTAGTTTTTGAAGAAATAATATACATTTCTTCTCTTCAATTTTCTCTGTAATAATACCTACGTCAGTCCTTGCAATAATTAGAGTCTCTTTAAAAACACCCACTTTTTAACTTCTATAAAGTGTATAGAAGTTAAAAAGCAGAAAAAAGAAATGTTCGTCAATGAACCTATTGCCTCTAGGAACTGAGTAGTCACCTGTATTAAAGGTAAAGACCAGTTTTGGAAATGCCCCCCTCTCAAAATATGGAATGGAGGCTCTTATTACCAATCATGAGAAAGAATATGTTTTGACTAATACGTGATGATACAAATTTTGCCGGGAAACCGCCTACTAATTGATATATTTGGTAAATTATTTTATCTATTTGGACCTGATAGATATCGCGCACGTGTCACGCACGTGTCGCATAGTCCCATATACATATTTCTGTTTACAGTGCTTGTAACTTTACCAAGACTGGGCTAAATTTTATCATTTTGATGATTCCAGAACCTTGCAGTACACACCAAAACTTATATACTAGATGATCAACCTTTACTGATCGATTCCACGTTTCTTTCACAATGCAATCGCATGATCATAACTAGTCTTTATCTTTAAGCTGAGGAGAAAAAGACAACTGAGGAGTCAAAGGGTCAACTCCTCCCTGACTGACTTACCCAAGTCTTTGCCTTGCTGGACTGCTTGTTGAGCATCATCGGCAACCATGAACTTCTGAACATTGACATCATACTGCTGCATTAACTTCTTACTCTGGTACTCCTGTAGATTGAGGTGTCTCACAGGGACTGCCCCAGCTACACCAGCCTGTTGAGAGGGAAAGAAATGAAGAGGGTCTAGGTACAGTCTAACCTGTCTATAGCGACCACCCAAGGGAAACACAAAAATTGCTCTTTGCCCGCCCCCCCCCCCCCACTCCGTGATCGGAGGGATACCATGCGCGTTACCAAAATGTCTGGTAAAGGGGTACTTTTCACGCACCAAAGTCCGGCTGGTAGTACACAAAAACCCGTTTTTTCAAAAGGAGGGAACATGCATATGCGTACCTTAAATAACACTGAGTGGGGGGCTCTTTGTAGACACGTTCCTTCAGTACATGTTTCAATGAGAAACCCTTTTCAAGGGGAAAAAACCATGTGGTCTTTGTGGACAGGTTTGACATAATAACAACTGAAAAGATGATTGAACTCACGGAGAACACAAAAAAATCTTTACATGTTCATGTGTGCTCATCTGTAGCTGTATCTTTAATTATTGAAATTTATGTCATTTGCATAATGGAAGTAGGAAGCACTGGCTAAAATGACGTCACTAAGTATGTTACACAATCAAATATGTGTTTTAAAGATAAGAATATTTGATACAAGTCTGGTATCCTTCAAACATTCTTTCAATGCAATACAAGTGCATAACGGCGGGCGCGTGCGCCTGCGTCGAGGCCGCCCACAATCTGTTTTATTTAGGGTAAGCATATATATGCTCCCTCTTTTTGAAAGCACCCCCCTATCTTTGGTGTGAAAGTCTATGGCGGGCCAGACGTCTTTGTCGCGCGAAAAAGTAACCCCTTTACCAGAGATTTTGGGAACACGCATGCAGTCCCTCCGACCCTGGAGTGGGGGTGGAGGCGCATGTGCCCCACCATCGTATGAGCACCCGAAAATCCCCATAGCCATAGGCCATACATTACCACTTACCAGACAGATATTTCTGCCAATTCGCATACGATTATGATTATTATGGACGATTGATTTGATCACTACAAACTTTATTTTCTGTCAAACTTTCACCGATCCTTTTCTGTAATTATCCAGCTTTTTATATAAAACCTACCGAATGTTATGGTGGACTTCCCCTTCAAGGTCATATATACAAACAAAAATCTACATTATCTAGCGTGCATTCGTTTCCAGGCCACGACATGTGAGGATATTGGGAAATTCTGAAAACGGGACATCGATTTGAACTTATGGGACTGTATTGAAATAAAGGCCTTGTGCAATATAGGCTTCCTAAACTATTATTTAATGCAAGAAATCATTACAAAACAAATTCTTTATAGTGGATGTATTAGTTAAACTTACATTCCGGTGAAGTATTGTCTGAAAAGAGTGGCGACAGCCTGATACTAGCCTTGCAACATTAGCCATTCTAGTGGATGGATATGGATATTGGTCGCTGAAAATATGGAAACACGAACACCAATGTACACGTACATGTCCGTCGCTAGCTCGTGTGGTGGCGCAACATAATTTTGTTTGCAAATGCATCAGCTCAGCCAACTTGCATGAACAAGTGCTCTAGAAAAAACAGATTTAACTATACGTGCATATTTATTTTATTGTTAATGTTTTTAATTACTATTATTAGCACGGCTGCACGGTAGTACATACTCTATTATTAGTAGTAGTTTTTCTTTCTTTTTTTTTTGGGGGGGGGGGGTGGGGCCTGGGGTGGGGCATCCGAACTGAAATAACTTTAGAGTATGGTCAGGGAAAAGGTGTGAGTGGATGCCACGCTCATTTCTTGCTCAAAATATGAAAGATTGATAAAATTCACGATTTTTTTCCTTCTAAACCCGATAACATATTCGGCCTATCTGAGGAAGAAATATTGTTATATTGACATTGAAGCAGTAAGCCGGCCTACGTGCCCGGAAACAAAAAAAATCAGAGAATGTGTTCCGAGGTATATTGCAATTTTAGAAAGTTTAATACACCTGTGTGTTAATTTTAACTATTGAACACTATGTTCAGTTAAAAATGAGTAGATATCTGAAGGTATAATTTCTTATTTGGGGGGGGGGGGGGTGTAAGAGAGTGTGTGAGACAAGCTAGAACGGGACGGGGAAGCATATATCTCTCGTCTCATTTTATTCCTGTTTTTCAATGCATTTATGTTATACGATTGAGGTTCTTATCTTTTTTTCTAAAGAATACATGATTGTATGATCGATTTTTTCCTAACAATTACAGAAGTATGCTTTGTCTATTTTAAAGTAAATTTAATACGAAATCATTGAGGAAGTAGGACCTTCTGTGCTTTTTATACATGTACCAAATTTAAGCAATTTCTTTATATTATATTGATGAGTTTATAAGTATAATTGTATTAGGTCTAGTGTAATATAATTTTGCACTATTTTGTATCTTATTGTGCAATGTATTCGATTTTGTTTCTTTTACGATAATTCTCAGTTAACATCTGATGTTCGTTTTGATTAATTTCCTCTCCATGGATGAACGTTAGTAGGTATCCGTATCCGTAACTATTCTAAGATTCTAAGATACGGATAACTTAAAGGTATTACAAAGTATTGGTAAAAATATTTAATTCATCTGAAACTCTTTGATGTTATAACAAGATGCTATAGGAATATCTTTAGCCAATCTCCACCGCTGAAATACTTTTTTTTTTTTTTTTAGTGAATTAAACAGTAATTAATAAATCAATTATTAGTTCCAAGCTGCCTGTATTTAAACCGGCTCATGTTGTTGTATACTAGCGCCATCTACTGTTGTAAATGGTTCATGGTATAATCGATATTGAAACTGTTAACCGCTCGGTGGCGCAAGCCGCATGGACAAAAGACGCTGACCCCGCTCCACAGCGGGAAGGCGACTGTATTCGCATGGCTTCGGTCCATGGTCTCTTTTATAGCTCCATGGTACCAGCATCATTCTGTGTGCGTTTGTGTGAGAGCTAGTACCGTTCAGGATTGTATCGCACAAATCAAGGGAGTTATAATCTCCTTGCAGAGTGAGTTTGACCATAATGTAAACATATGGTTTGACGTACCCGTAAACCCTCCTCCGCAACCGTCTCAATCTAGTCTCAGCTTCGACTGATCAGTCTTTTTGATATACATTTATAACAAACAATTTCAAGTAGGCCTACGGGATACATGAAGTCTTATCATTTTTTCCAATTATTATGTCCGTGAAATGCATTCAGAAAAGAATATCAGAAAGAAAGCAATTTGAAAATGAATGACCACATAATCGTTCAGATAAACATGAAAGAAATACAATAAATATGTCTATCCAGATACCGCTCTCTCTCTCTCTCTCTCTCTCTCTTTCCTACAGAAGTTCGTTGTAATGTTCATCATACCCTTGGAAGTTTCGAAAATAATCATTTTCACCACATGGACCCTCTCTCTCCGAAATATAGACCCAGGCTCTCTCTGTCTCTCTCTCTCTCTCTCTCTTGTTCCCTCTTTCCCTTCCTCTCGCACCCTCTCTTCGCCTGCCAGTGTGCTAACCTCTGCACTGAATGTTTGAATTGTTTTTATGATTATTATTTTCTTTCATCTTCATCTACATTATAACCCCATCAAAAAACTATGGTCCTATCACGTGAATGAAAACTTCTAACGTCTTTGTGATTATTATTATCTTTGTCATATATTTATATCATCCTCATTTACATACACCCCTACAGTGGTCCTATCGCGTGAATCGGAGAACTTCTATCGTTTTTACGATTATTATTATCTTTGCCAAACATACTGTATTATCATACTCATTTACATGAACCACAACCAAAAAATATGGTCCTGTTACGCGAATGAGAACTTCTATCGTTTTTATGATTATTATTATCCTTGTCATTAAATCCAACAAAAAACTACTGTCCTATCACGTGAATGAGAAGTTCTCTCGCATTTGTGATAATTATTATCTTTGTCATATATTTATATCACCCTCATTTACATAACCCCCACAAAAGAAATATGGTCCTATCACGCGAATGAGAACTTCTATCGTTTTTATGATTATTATTATCCTTGTCATTAAATCCAACAAAAAACTACTGTCCTATCACGTGAACGAGAAGTTCTCTCGCATTTGTGATAATTATTATCTTTGCCAAACATACTGTATTATCATACTCATTTACATGAACCACAACCAAAAAATATGGTCCTGTTACGCGAATGGGAACTTCTATCGTTTTTATGATTATTATTATCCTTGTCATTAAATCCAACAAAAAACTACTGTCCTATCACGTGAATTAGAAGTTCTCTCGCATTTGTGATAATTATTATCTTTGTCATATATTTATATCACCCTCATTTACATAACCCCCACAAAAGAAATATGGTCCTATCACGCGAATGAGAACTTCTATCGTCTTTATGACTATTATTATCCTTGTCATAAAATCGGCCAACCAAAAACTACTGTCCTATCACGTGAATGAGAACTTCTATCTTCTTTGTGATTATTATTATCTTTGTCATATAATTATATTACCCTCATTTACATAACCCCGACAAAAGAAATATGGTCCTATCACGCGAATGAGAACTCTTATCGTCTTTGTGATTATAATTATTCTTGTCATAAACTCCACCCAAAAGCTACTGTCCTATCGCGTGAATAAGAAGTTCTCTCGCATTTGTGATAATTATTATCTTTGTCATATATTTATATCACCCTCATTTACATAACCCCCACAAAAGAAATATGGTCCTATCACGCGAATGAGAACTTCTATCGTTTTTATGATTATAATTATTCTTGTCATTAAATCCAACAAAAAACTACTGTCCTATCACGTGAATGAGAAGTTCTCTCGCATTTGTGATAATTATTATCTTTGCCAAACATACTGTATTATCATACTCATTTACATGAACCACAACCAAAAAATATGGTCCTGTTACGCGAATGAGAACTTCTATCGTTTTTATGATTATTATTATCCTTGTCATTAAATCCAACAAAAAACTACTGTCCTATCACGTGAATGAGAAGTTCTCTCGCATTTGTGATAATTATTATCTTTGTCATATATTTATATCACCCTCATTTACATAACCCCCACAAAAGAAATATGGTCCTATCACGCGAATGAGAACTTCTATCGTCTTTATGACTATTATTATCCTTGTCATAAAATCGGCCAACCAAAAACTACTGTCCTATCACGTGAATGAGAACTTCTATCTTCTTTGTGATTATTATTATCTTTGTCATATAATTATATTACCCTCATTTACATAACCCCGACAAAAGAAATATGGTCCTATCACGCGAATGAGGACTTCTATCGTCTTTGTGATTATTATTATTCTTGTCATATATTTATATCACCCTCATTTACATAACCCCGACAAAAGAAATATGGTCCTATCACACGAATGAGAACTTCTATCGTCTTTGTGATTATTATTATTCTTGTCATAAACTCCACCCAAAAACTACTGTCCTATCGCGTGAATGAGAAGTGCTCTCGCATTTGTGATAATTATTATCTTTGTCATATATTTATATCACCCTCATTATTTTGAATAACCCCGACATAAGAAATATGGTCCTATCACGCGAATGAGAACTCTTATCGTCTTTGTGATTATAATTATTCTTGTCATAAACTCCACCCAAAAGCTACTGTCATATCGCGTGAATAAGAAGTTCTCTCGCATTTGTGATAATTATTATCTTTGTCATATATTTATATCACCCTCATTATTTTGAATAACCCCGACATAAGAAATATGGTCCTATCACGCGAATGAGAACTCTTATCGTCTTTGTGATTATTATTATTCTTGTCATAAACTCCAACCAAAAACTACTGTCCTATCACATGAATGCGAACTTCTCTCGTTTTTATAATAATGATTATCTTTGTCATATTATTATATCACCCTCATTTACATAACCCCGACAAAAGAAATATGGTCCTATCACGCGAATGAGGACTTCTATCGTCTTTGTGATTATTATTATTCTTGTCATAATTTATATCACCCTCATTTACATAACCCCGACAAAAGAAATATGGTCCTATCACGCGAATGAGAACTTCTATCGTCTTTGTGATTATTATTATCCTTGTCATAAACTCCACCCAAAAACTACTGTCCTATCGCGTGAATGAGAAGTTCTCTCGCATTTGTGATAATTATTATCTTTGTCATATATTTATATCACCCTCATTATTTTGAATAACCCCGACATAAGAAATATGGTCCTATCACGCGAATGAGAACTCTTATCGTCTTTGTGATTATAATTATTCTTGTCATAAACTCCAACCAAAAACTACTGTCCTATCACATGAATGCGAACTTCTCTCGTTTTTATAATAATGATTATCTTTGTCATATAATTATATCACCCTCATTTACATAACCCCAACAAAAGTATCACGCGAATGAGGACTTCTATCGTCTTTGTGATTATTATTATTCTTGTCATAATTTATATCACCCTCATTTACATAACCCCGACAAAAGAAATATGGTCCTATCACGCGAATGAGAACTTCTATCGTCTTTGTGATTATTATTATCCTTGTCATAAACTACAACCAAAAACTACTGTTCTATCACGTGAATGAAAGTTTTTATCGTATTTGTGATTATTATTATTCTTGTCATAAACTCCACCCAAAAACTACTGTCCTATCACGTGAATAAGAAGTTCTCTCGCATTTGTGATAATTATTATCTTTGTCATATATTTATATCACCCTCATTATTTTGAATAACCCCGACAAAAGAAATATGGTCCTATCACGCGAATGCGAACTTCTTTCGTTTTTATGTAATGATTATCTTTGTCATATATTTATATCACCCTCATTTACATAACCCCGACAAAAGAAATATGGTCCTATATATCACACGAATGAGAACTTCTGTCGTCTTTGTGATTATTATTATTCTTGTCATAAACTCCACCAAAAACTACTGTTCTATCACGCGAATGAGAACTTTTATCGTCTTTGTGATTATTATTATTCTTGTCATAAACTCCACCCAAAAACTACTGTCCTATCGCGTGAATGAGAAGATCTCTCGCATTTGTGATAATTATTATCTTTGTCATATATTTATATCACCCTCATTATTTTGAATAACCCCGACATAAGAAATATGGTCCTATCACGCGAATGAGAACTCTTATCGTCTTTGTGATTATAATTATTCTTGTCATAAACTCCAACCAAAAACTACTGTCCTATCACATGAATGCGAACTTCTCTCGTTTTTATAATAATGATTATCTTTGTCATATAATTATATCACCCTCATTTACATAACCCCAACAAAAGTATCACGCGAACGAGGACTTCTATCGTCTTTGTGATTATTATTATTCTTGTCATAATTTATATCACCCTCATTTACATAACCCCGACAAAAGAAATATGGTCCTATCACGCAAATGAGAACTCTTATCGTCTTTGTGATTATTATTATTCTTGTCATAAACTCCACCCCAAAACTACTGTCCTATCGCGTGAATAAGAAGTTCTCTCGCATTTGTGATAATTATTATCTTTGTCATATGTTTATATCACCCTCATTATTTTGAATAACCCCGACATAAGAAATATGGTCCTATCACGCGAATGAGAACTCTTATCGTCTTTGTGATTATTATTATTTTTGTCATAAACTCCAACCAAAAACTACTGTCCTATCACATGAATGCGAACTTCTCTCGTTTTTATTAAAATGATTATCTTTGTCATATATTTATACACTGGCGTACCTATGGGGGGGGGGCAGGGGGGCAGAGTGCCCCCCTGATGGGCTCCAGGAAAAAAAAGAAAAAGGGGAAAGAAAAGAAAAGAAAGGAAAGGAAAGATAAAGAAAAAAAGAAAAGGGAAGAAAAAAAGGAAAGAAAGAGAAAAAAGGAAAAAAAGGAAAAGGAAAGAAAAAGGGAAGGAAAAAAATGGGGAAATTAAAACAAAAAAGACCATGGCCGTACGCACCAGGGGGGGGGGGGGCAGTTGACCCCAGATATTTTGAAAACGTACAGTTTTTTTCCTGAAAATGTAGTGTAGGCCTATACCAAATCCTTCAATTCTACTTTTGAAAATGCAAAAGTACCCTCATGACCAGTTCGGTCGCTCGAACTCCCTTCACTCCTTTTGCTTTTGAGATTCTTCGAAAACTTTTAACGCATCTTTCCCCCTCCCCCACCAGGAAAATATTCCGCATACGGCCCTGAAAAATTAAGACAAATGAAAATAGGAAAATATAAGTGATATAACAAATTCGAAACTCTTCGCTGGCGCGAACTGCTTGCTAGCCTATTTTGTATTAAATGTTTTCACTTGCTCGTCCCCCTGAAAAAGAAAAGGATTAGCATTGCCTAGAATACAATTGTGCCTGCCCCGACGGGCCCCGACCTGCAACCATGGCAACAATAACACACAGTGTATGTACCAAATGTTACTAAAAGAGAGTAATTCATTTTTCTCGCTCGCTACACTTGCTCGCGAATAAAATGAATAGATATTGCTTTGGAAACAATTGTGCCCATCCTTGACCTGCAACAATATCATTAAAAATGGAAGAGTTTTTTCGCCCTCTCGCCAAAAAGGAATTGAATCGCGTTAAACGCTATTGCGTCCATCCTGACCTCCACCAATAAAAACAAGTTTATTTATTAATTTCTATTAAAAGAGAATTTTTTTTTTTGCTTGCTCGCTATGCTCGCTCGCCAAAATGGAATTGACACCGCTAACGTGCCCGCCCCAACCTGCAATAACCAGTTAATAATTATGTACCAAACGTTATTCAAAGAAGTTTTGGTGTGCTCGTGCTCGCCAAAACGGAATTAACATCACCTTAGACATGATTGTGTAAGCCCTGCCCTGCAACAAAAACATCTGAAATTTATGAACCAATTATCATTACAAAAATTTTGCTCGCTCGCTACGCTCGCTCGCCAAAATAGAAATAACCATGCTTTTAATAATCACGTCCCTGACATGGAACAATGAACCCAAGTTTATGTACCATATTTTCCCTATAAAAGAGAAGTGATTTTTTTGCTCGCTCGCTACGCTCGCTCGCTCGTGGAATTATGTGCCCACCACTAACTTGCTACAATATCATTAAAAAGAGAAATGTAGGGGGTTGCCTGCCCGCCAAAATGGGATTGACATTGCCTTAAACACGATTGTGCCCGCCCCCGACCTGCAACAATGAAACAAATTTTATATAGCAATTCATTGAGAGAAAGATGTATTTTGGCTCGGTAGCTTACATGGGTACAATCACCCTAAACACAATATTGTTCCCGCGCCCTGCATGGGACAATTGAACCAAGTTTAAGTGGCAATTATTAAAAAAGAAGTTTTTTTTTTTTCTTGCTCGCTACGCTCGTTTGCAAAAAAATGAAATTAACGTCGCTAACAAGTGAATGTTCCCACCCCCAACTTGCAACAATACCAGTTTATATACCAAACGTTACTTAAAGATTTTTTTTTGCTCGCTCGCTCGCCAGAAGTGAAAATTAGCATCGCCTTTTTTGTTTGTTTCGGTCGCTTGCCCCCCCTGACGGAGTACCCCAGGTACGCCACTGTATTTATATCACCCTCATTTACATAACCGCGACAAAAGATATATCCTATCACGCGAATGAGGACTTCTATCGTCTTTGTGATTATTATTATTCTTGTCATATATTTATATCACCCTCATTTATATAACCCCGACAAAAGAAATATGGTCCTTTCACAAGAATGAGAACTTCTATCGTCTTCATGATTATTATTATTCTTGTCATAAACTCCACCCCAAAACTACTGTCCTATCACGTGAATGCGAACTTCTCTCGTTTTTATGATAATGATTATTCTTGTCATATATTTATATCACCCTCATTTACATAAACCCGACAAAAGAAATATGGTCCTATTACGCGAATGAGAACTTCTATCGTCTTGGTGATTATTATTATCCTTGTCATAAACTACAACCAAAAACTACTGTTCTATCACGTGAATGAGAGTTTCTATCGTATTTGTGATAATTATTATTCTTGTCATAAACTCCACCCAAAAACTGTCCTATCACGTGAATAAGAAGTTCTCTCGCATTTGTGATAATTATTATTTTTGTAATATATTTATAATATCACCCTCATTTTACATAACCCCGACAAAAGAAATATGGTCCTATCACGCGAATGAGAACTCTTATCGTATTTGTGATTATTATTATTCTTGTCATAAAATCCAACCAAAAACTACTGTCCTATCACGTGAATGAGAACTTCTCTCGTTATTGTGATTATTATTATCTTTGTCATATATTTATACATCTACTCTCTAAAAAAATCGAGTGATCACGGACGTCACTCCTCTGGAGAGTGAAAATGTAGTGAAAATAGAGTGAACATTCACTCTTTTCTTCTTAGAGAGCACTCCATTTATAAAATCAATCGATTTTCACTCCTGAACAAGTGATCACGGACGTCACTCCCAAGAAAGTGAAAATAGAGTGAAAATTCACCTTTTTTTTTGAAAGAGAGATACATAACCCTAAACAAAAATAATATGGTCCTATATCACGCGAATGAGAACTTCTAGAGAGAGAGAGAAAGTTGGAGCGAAATAAAGTGGAAGGGGTGATATCATAGACGTAATACAAAGGTGATATAATGGACCTACTATGGTGATAGTAAGTGAGAGAGAGAGAGAGATGTGTGTATGATAAAGAGAGACAGTCATCAGACAGACGGTCACAGACCGACAGAGAGACAGACTAACAAGTGATATGGATATAGAAATATGATACAGAAGGGGATGAACGAGGTGGTGCGATGAGAGGGAGAGACAGATATATATACAATATACATCAAAAGAGAAATAAATAGAGAAAGGGTAGAATGGTATGGGGTAGAGAAATAAAGAGAGAGGGGAAGAAAATAGGAGAAATAAAGATAGCGAGAGAGAAGAGAGAGATAGAGAGAAAGGAAAGAAGGGATAGAGAGGGATACCAAAGAGAGATACAAGAGAGAGAGAGAGAGGGGGGGGGGGGGGTGAGAGGGATATAGAAGCGACAGAGAGAGAATATCAAGTGAGAGTGTTATAACATAGACGTAATAGACCTAATCAATGCAATGTTACATGCACCTACTACAGTAGTAGGTGCATGGTCATGAGGCGAAAGGATATAATTCAATTATACGGAGAGAGATTAGCCCATAACACGTGTAGCAATTACTGACCTCTATATGACCTCTACCAGAGGTCATACCGTAAAGTTACAAAGGGATGATCTCAAATTAAGAATGTGCAGTATACATGATGATCGAATGTTCGGGAAAACGTCTAGAGTCTAGTCAACCTTATTATTGATTAATCTTCGTTTGTAAGATTAAACGTATCTTCTTTACTTTTAATAAAGAAATGCAAAATAAATAATGTTACGTTCTGTCTAGATACCAAACTGTCCCTGTACAACGACTTTGGGGAGTATTTTGAGATTATCCCTAAAAAAAATGTGCTCGCAAATTCTTCGGGCCAATCCGGCCCAACGCACATAGACTCTAGACTAATAATACACGTAGGCCTACACACGCAACTGTCTCCCAAGTCCCTGCTGCATGTACTATATACGCAGGCCTAATACACATGCACGTCAGGGATCAATGCCAGATCATTGCAGTAACTGTTCATCACGACCACTTGACTTGACCAAAATACAGGCAATATGTGCGTTCGTTCACAGAGCTGGCGAACAACAATATTATCAAAGTCGAGCAATAACAAAATGCATTTCAAAGTTGAAAACACAGAAACGATTAAGAGAGGGAAATGGAAAAATGAGTTGAAGAGAACAACACAGAATATTCCGGCCCGCGCAGGAAATACATAGATTAACGTATGTAAGTACATAAAGATGGCGGCGGTCCGATCGATTATAAAATAATATATTGCGATTACAGTGTACAGACAAGTGTTTTTTTTCTTCAAATTTAGGAGACGGTATAAAAATCTTACACTAAGGCAACTCAACTTTAAAATAATTATCTTCATGATTATATATATTTTTTAAGTCTGGTAATATGATTTGGTGCCAAAACATGTTAATTATTACACTTTGACAATAGTGCTATATATGTGTTATGCTCTCAGATGGCATGTAAATTTTCGAACTGAGAGGGAGCTATACCAAATTTACCGGGAGTACCGGTAAATTTTTTTATTTTTTAAAATTTTAATTACTCCAAATCAAAAGCTTTTTAGAGCCCAATTTTTTTAGAGTTGGGTGTTCTAACACTATGTTTCACAATAGTAATGCAAATTTTAAATTTCATGATCCAATCCTGATGAAATATTCCCAAAACTTTGTATTACCTTTAATGTTCATTCAGGATGGATACGAATGCACGGTATGTTAAAATGAGAAATAATTCATTATAGAGCGATAATAAAATCTTTGACTTTGATTGATTCGTTCAATTTTACATGAATGCGGTGACTTGTCGGTTACAATCAGACTGATGGTCCCCGCCTGCGTGTGAATTATCCTGGCACCCCACTCATATCAGTATAATATCATGTTATAGCTATGGTACGCGTATGCACGTTCCCTCAGTTTCAAAGAACCCCCTTATTTCCCGTATGAAAGCCAAAGGCAGGCCGGAGATTTATTTATCGGAGATTTGGGAACGATTTTTCCGGTTCCTATGACCCCGGAGTGGGAGGGGGGGGGGGGGTTGGGGAGAGATTCGCATGGTACAGTAAAACTAAATTAAT
The DNA here is from genome assembly GCF_000002235.5 of Strongylocentrotus purpuratus. NCBI lineage: Eukaryota > Metazoa > Echinodermata > Echinoidea > Camarodonta > Strongylocentrotidae > Strongylocentrotus > Strongylocentrotus purpuratus. The sequence continues at coordinate 47,320,281 of NW_022145612.1, read as the reverse complement.
ATACACTTCATGCACGAAAGAAAATAATGGTTGTAGCCGCGGAGGTAGTGATCCGACAATAATTATTGCCCCGGTGACAATATTGATGCGGACTTTATTTCGTCACTGAATTCATAGGGGCCCGTTAAAATCCCTTCTTCTGAAGCCTGCATGTCATTCCTCACCGAAGTAACAAAGTAAACAAAGAGGCCAACCAAATTATAGTTTCAGCGGCATTGTCTATATAGTAAAGGAACATTATTCAAAATAACAAAAAAACCTAAATCATGTGACAATAAAAGTCACACAAGGACGATCGGAAAAAAATATATATCGGGTATTTTATGGACAAATAGGAAATAGATAATGATATACAGAAGCCGGCTGAAATGACAATGATGTTGTTACATTTTTCAGGGCGTTTGTTATGCAGGATGCCAAAAGTGGAATGAAAAATCCACTACATTATTTTAATGAATTCTGAAGGCTGTCATTCCTCACCGAAGTAACAAAGCAAATAAAAAAATGAGGTCAAACCAAAATAATAGTTTCAGCGGCATTGTCTCAGTAAAGGAACATTATTCAACGAAAAATCACCTCATGATGTGACAATTAATTAAAAAGACTCACAAAGACAATCGGAAATACTATCAGGGAAGTAACAAAGTTATAAAAACAGAGGCCAATCAAATATCTAGTTTCAGCGGCATTGTCTCAGTAAAGGAACAAGGACGACCGGAAACACCATAATTATCGAGGAATTTTATAAACAAATATGAATTGGATGAATAGATACAAAAGCCGGCTGAAATGACAATGTTATTGTTATTTGTTTTCAGGGCATTTGTTATGCATGCAGGATGCCAAAAGTGGAATGAAATTTACACTACATTTAATGAACTTATTTAAGACTTGTGAGGCCCGGAACCTATTATGTAAACGTCAGTGTGTCTTATATAGGGGAGAATATGTAAAATAATCACTTCGATTATTCAATAATGTATATATCACAATGTTTTGGCGGGTTAACTGAACAAAAGAATGCAGAAGCCAAACAAAACGACATTATTATTCTTATTAGCATCGCGTTATTATTTTTTTTTAAAGTTCACGCTAAATGATTTTTTTTCCCTCTTCACTTTATCACATACCATAATCTCCCCCCCCCCCTCCATAATCCTCCTCATATTCCTTCGTCTTATATCACTCCCTGAACACACATGTAAGTCTCTTATGTTATAAGTATTTGATCTCTTTTTCTAGATTATCTGATCATCTTTCTATAATTGCATTATTACGAGTTTTGTATAATTCATATTAATTCATTTCACGCTATTCATTTTCCGTTATGCTATCCCTTAAATATTTTTCCCTCTCTCTCTCTCTCTCCCATGTGTTTTTCTTTCCTTTCTTTGATACTAGTGTCACTTTACATAATAGTACAGCTCTCTCAAGATGATTACATCAAACTAATTTCATGCACGATAAATATCTATTTTCAATGCAGACATTTCCAGGCTCACATACATTCTCGTGACTTCATTATTTTGCACGTCATGTTGTGCATTTTCCGTAATTACTATAACATATGTCTAAAAATACTGCTCATGATTTGCACTGTCTTGTGTTATTTACTTAATAATCTCATGCAGATGGGTCTAATATTTGCAAAAGCAATTTCAATAATGTTCGTTTCCATCTGTCAAACCCTTCAATCTGTTCGCTCTCTGTGTTGACGTTCGTGTTAATCCACCATCATGCATAATGACCCTATAATATTCGTTTGAATTGAATTGAATTGAATTATGTAAGCTCAAAACGAACATGGCTTTGAATAATCATGCTTAAAACTGAGTGTTTTTCATTAAACGACTACCAGGATTGTAATAACGATGAAACATCAGGGATGAAATCTGTAATACCGTAAATCTTTAAATAAAAAGAATTTGATATAATGATATAGGTTTAATTATTTTACTATAAAATTAGGCAACATACTCTCAGACCGATGAGCAGCCAGAGGGTCGATTGGTATGATTGATTCCTATCAGATGAACATTGAGGAAGGCTTAAAGCTTGTAGGCCTATTTGGTTTCGAACCCAAAGCCCCCCCCCCTTCCCCCACTATTCCAGGTACCCCAAAGTGCCCCTTTTTACATAGGACAGTGCCCCTTTTCCTTTCCAATACGTTTCCATTGTCCATTCTCATAATTGCCCCTTTTCATCTCTGGTAAGTGCCCCTTTTCACTACGAGAAGTACCGCTTACCATCTCTGAGAAGTGCCCCTTCACCTCTGTTAAAGGTACTATGTCCCTTTTGCAGACAACCTCAAATGCTGTAGAACTTTGCAGGAATTATGAATATGTCATGTATGTCCTATCTGTGAAATTTAAACGTTAGCAGTGTCCTCATATTCAAATTATGCAAGGAAACCCGTTTACTTGCTAGACTTTACTGTCAGACACTATTGAGTGAGTGACTGGCTTTTTTTTTCTTCTTTGGTAATAACATACATGAAAAGAGTTGTAAAGGGCACATGAGCAGTTGTCTACATCAATAACCCACTTCTTGTGATGGCCAAGATTAAACTGATTGAATCTTTGCGCAGCATAAAACGTATGACCATTCGGTACAATTGTCTGAAAATCAAGACTATTACTTTTGGGCTCTATAGCCCTAAAGTCGATTTGACAGCCAATAGTCGTTATTTTCCCACTTGAAGACATTTTCAAGCCCCACCTTTTTTAGGGAAGTTCTAAATTAGTATTATCTTTCAAATGCAGTTGGAATTTAACTTTTTCATTTTTTTGGCCTGCAAATGGGACATAGTACCTTTAACTGCCCCTATTAAAATCTGACAGTTACACGTTTTACTTTGACAAGTGCCACTTTTCCTTTGTAATAATTGCACTCTTCCCCTTCTGATAAGTGCTCCTTTTTTTCTTTGATGGGTGCCCGTGTTCACCTCTGATACGTGCCCCTTTTCCCTTTATAATAAGGGCCCATTTTCCATTCTCATCAGGCACGTAGCCAGAGTTCTATGTTGTTGGTTTTTTTTTTTTGGGGGGGGGGGTCACATACAGTCATGTAATCGATCGAGGTAAAAAAAAAGGGGTCTAAAAAGTTCAACCGATCTTGGAAATTTTAGGGGCACGTGCCCCCATGCCCCCCCCCCCCCCGTGGCTACGTGCCTGATTCTCATTAGTGCCCCTTTTTACCTATGATATGGGCCTATTTTAATTTGACACGAGGGCCTCATTTCCGTTTTAATAAGCGCACTTTTTCCTTCTGATAAGTGCCCGTATCCTTTTGTAATAGCCTAAGAAGCCCTTCCCTTTCTAACAAGTCAGATAAGTGCCCCTTTAACTTTTTATATGAACCCCTTCCCCTTTTCAAAATGCTCCTATTTACATCTGATAATGCTCCTATCAAAACATGAGAGTTGCCCTTTACCTTCCATTCAAACAAGACAGTGTCCTTTTCCGCTTGGACGTTGCAGCTGCCGCGCGTACCTGCTAGTCTTGATTATCAAGATTATCAAAGATATAGAATTTTGTTGAACGACTTCAATAGTACATTTTCTGAAATTTACCCCAACAAAAATCTCATCATTATAAGGCAATTCGGCCCTTCACCTGCATACAATCTATTTTGAAACTAATTATTGACCCTCTCAGCTTTGTGGTACTGGTCGATCATTATAAACCAATAAATACATTTTTTTTTTTAAAGTTTGTCTGCACAGCATAAAATGACTCCCCCCCCCCCCCCCAAAAAAAAATCAAATAAAAATCCACAAAAGTTATGATGACCATGTACCAATGAAATATGTAGTATATGAACATAATAATGAAGGCATTTGACCTTGATGATCACACCCTCCTTGTTGGGTAGATCATTAGCATATGAGTTCGTATAGGTCCATCTTTTCATATAGATTTTAGACTTTCTCCGCAACTGGCAACAGTGTGTCAGGTATTATGTTCTCTCAGATAATACAGGATGCATGGTTCCTCAGGGTAAAAAACTTGACCCAATCGATTTTTAATTTTAAGCAGCACTTAATTCTGGACTGGAAATATGTTGATGATTTGAGTTTTGCAGACATTTTATAATGGTAATGCATGAAACAAGAACACTGTAAAATGACCTCAATATCATCAAATGGGTTGTGGACAACCAATTAAAAAATTAAACCCTACAAAGCCTACCCGAGCACTCCAATGTGATATCAGAATGACCATCCCTCCGTGATTGGAACTTGCTGAATCACTTACATAACTACTGTTGGTCTGTGGCTCTAAAACAACCACTGACCAAGATGTTCATGCAGGTCAGTGGACAGTATGGAAGCTAATTCCCGGTTGTTTATGCCGTTGAAACTTTCACCACAGAGTCAGGAACTGCGGCTCGGTACATCTACCCAGGGGCGTTGCAAGCCCGGCCCCCCCCCCACTCGGTGTTATTTAGGGTACGCATATATATGCGTGTTCCAACCGACCCCCCCCCCCCTTTTCAGCAAAAGTCCGGTGTGTAAAGTCAATACGGCTCGACCTTTTTCTTTTGTATACGAGCCTTTTTCAGCACCCCCCCCCCCCTCCCTTTTCAGCAAAAGTCCGGTGTGTACTAGTCAATCGGGTCGACCTTTTTCTTTTGTTACGAAAAGGACATTTTGGCAACACGCATGGGGTCCGTCCGTTCTCGGAATTGGGGGGGGGGGGCCGGGGTTGCAAGAAAGTTGAGTTGCAATCGATTGCAAATATCAGTTGCAAATTTTGCAACTTGCAATCACAATTGCAACTTTCTTGCAACGCCCCATAAGTGCGAACCCCACCACCCCCGGGTCTACCGAGGTCCGAGTGAAGAGATCATTGAACAGGTCGACTCCCTATACCCTCAAGGACCCCTTCCCCCTTTGACTTCTCTTCTCTTCTCTTCTCTTTATTAATTATTTTCGGGGGGGGGGGGGGCTCATGGACACTTAAGCCCCCCCCCCCCCGGTAGTAAGCCTAGTGCTGTAATGGATGGTCAACATTTGAGGAGGCAGATTGACTTGGCCAGGAGGTGATATGCCCTTGGCCTTGCCTTTTTAGAGTCGGTAATTATTATTTTGTATTTTAAAGTGAAACGGACACATACATTATGCTCTGATAGTCTCTTTTCCAGTATGTCTTAGTACATTCACTCCTATAATTATATTCATTTCTTTTCTTCTCTGATGTCAGCTATATCAAGGACGAACATCGACAACAGATCATGACTTATTCTTTGAAGAAAGTTTTCGAGCAAATTACATCTTCTTAATAATATTATACGTACTTTTCCCTTTTCTGCATCTCGTCCCCTCTCTCACACACCTCATTTTTGTGTTGCCATTCGATGGGGGGGGGGGGGAGGGGGTGAGCCCCCTGTAGCCACGCCACTGCTGCACACGCCCATTTATACATAGTTTATTGATGAACAACATACATGCTGATGCATGATTAAAATGGTTCTCATTAAATAAATAAAAATTTGACATGTCTAATGCATCCTTAAAGGTAAAGACCAGTTATGGTCATGCGATTGCATTGTGAAAGAAACGTTGTGGAATCGATCAGAAAAGGTTGATCATCTAGCATCTAGCATCTGCAAGGTTCTGGAATCATCAAAATGATAAGAAATTTGGCCCATTCTTCGTAAAATTACAAGCACTATACACAAAAAGATGTATATGGGACTACCCTATATCTCTCACAGACCATGAGAGAAACAAATTTACCAAATATATGAATTAGTAGGCGGTTTCCCGGCAATTTTTTTTATCATCGTGTATTAGTCAAAACATATTCTTTCACATGATTGGTAATGAGAGCTTCCATTTCATTTTTTGAAATTGGGGCGTTTCCAATACTGGTCTTTACCTTTAACTTATGAAACTAGGCTCTTGATGACGCTATCGTGTAAGGCTATAAAAACTAAGGAGCAATGTGTTTCAATGTGATATTTTGAATTTAGTTTTTAAGCCGAGTCGCTTTTATATTTTCTGCATATTTGAATTGAAAAAAAAAAACGGGAAGTGGAATAAAATTAAAGATGACTGTGTGAGATGCCCGGGTCCAGGCGCGGATCCAGGGGGGGGGGGGGCCGAGCGGGCCTTGGCCCCCCCCCCCCCCCGCAAAAAAAAAAAAAAAAAAAGAGAGAAGAAAGGAAAAGAAGGGAAAGGGAAAGAGGAGAGAAAGGGAAAGAAAGAAGAGGAAGAAGAAAAGAAAAGGGGGAAGAAGGAGATCGGGGGGCCGAAAGGGCCTTGCCCCCCCCCCCAATAAAAAAAAATAATAGAAAATGAAGGAAAGGGAAAGAAAAAAGGAAAAGAGGAGATACTGGGGGGGGGGCTTGGGGAAAATCAAATTCAAACGTGGTTTATTTCTAATTTCACAAAGGTGGATTACAAATAATGCTGAAATGACATAATTTCCGAGATTTTTCCTCATTTTTTGTAAATTATACGTTTTTATGTGTTTGTTGGAAATGACAAATTCCTAAATTTACAGCCAGGCAGGAAATATGATTTTTGAGATTCCTACATGTCAGGGCCTGAGGAACGGCGGGGATCGGGAGCCTCGAGCTCCCCCCCCCCCCACTTTTTTTGAAAAAGTATATAAAAGAGAAATAAAATAGAATGAGAGCAAGAAAGAAAGAATAGTTAACTCCCAGTGTTAAAAAATAATGAGGCATCAAAATTATGCTCATCTGACCGTGATTAAAAGCCTAAAACCCTTAAACTTCCGGGGGCTCTGCCCCCTGAATTCCACCTAGGGCCTTACGGCGGGCCCTTAGATGCTCATCTGACGGTAATTTAATGCCTAAAACCCCTGATTTCGGGGGGGGGGGAAGCTCCGCCCCTTGGACCCCACGCCAAATAGTGACCTGCCAGTGTCACAAAATAATAAGGTATAAAAAAAAATGCTCATCTGACCTCAATTAAACGCCTAAAACTCCTGAGCTTGCGGGGTCGGACAAGGTATCAAAATGTGTTTATCTGCCACTATGACCCTCGCACTGACCCTCGCGCGAAGCCAGGGAGGGGGGGGGGGGGGGAGGCGGTCCCCCCAAATCGGAAGAGGACGTAGGAAGAAAAAGGAGCAGACAAAGAACATCTTAACAGTATAGAACACGGTACAAATTACGTCTATGGTACAACGCATCGTCTTCTTTCTCTAATAATTTAATGAAACGTCAAAGCTTCGCGTAGGAGGGGAGGGGTGGGGGACTGAATTCAGACAAGGATTAAGAATCGAGAACGGTACAACGAATCATCTTCTTTCTCTCATCATCTTATGAAACGTCAAAGCTTCCGCGCTTCGCGCGGGAGGGGTGAACCTGAATTCAGACAAGTATTCAAGAGGCGAGAACGGTAATACGAATTTTTAATGATTTAATGAAACGTAAAAGCTTCCGCGATTCGCGCGGGATGGAGGGGAAACTAAATTCCGACGAGGAATATTTTCGAGAACGCTACAGCGATTCGTCTTCTTTCTCTCATATTCTTATGAAACGTCAAAGCTTCCGCGCTTCGCGCGGGAGGGGGGGGGGAACCTGAATTCAGACGAGGATTCAGAGGCGAAAACTGTACCACGAATCATCTTGTTTCTCTAATGATTTAATGAAACGTAAAAGCTTTCGCGCTTCGCGCGGGAGGGGGGGGGGGGGGAGAATCAAAATTCAGACGAGGATTATTTTCGAAAACGGTTCAACGAATCGTCTACTTTCTCTAATGATTTAAGGAAACTTAAAAGCTTCCGCGTTTCGCGGAGGAGGGAAGGGGAAACTCGCCCCTCCCTGCACCGACCCCCCCCCCCCGAATTATCTGTCACTGTTGGTCACCATTACGTACCAATATTTGGCTCGCATAATTTCAAATTTGGCCCCCCCCCCCCCCCCCCCCCCCCTAAGAAATCCTGGATCCGCGCCTGCCCGTTGTCAGTGATAAGATCGAGAGCCACCCCCGTTTCCATCCATCCCACTCGCCTAGGGGTGCTCGGGGTGCTTTATTGATAACCCTTTATTATTGTGACATTATGGTGAAGGAAATTCCCTTCTTATTAGAAGTACCGGTAAAAATTAATGTTAAAATCGATATTGGTCCTAAAAATAATGTACTTTGCAAAGTTTGATCCATCTCAGGCGCTCGGCTTGCAGCGCCGTATCAAATTCATTTCGTACGCTATATACGTGGACGTTGCGCGCGCGCGGTACGGAACAACACGGAACACGTGAAAGTACATCGGATGATAATATCGTACATGGTGGCTTGAAGAATGTTGTCATTTGTGTCACGGATTGACAAAGAGCAAGACGATAATTTGGCTTCATATGGAAGAAGCTCATCTTCTTTTGACTGTGAATTCGCAAATCAACGCATACTACTACTAGATCTACTGATACTTCGTAAAATTAGATCGACACTGGAACTGTCATAGATCTACAGCATCATTAAACTTGAAGCCCTCGCCATCATCAGTTCACCGACCAGCGCCGGAGCAGCCGGGTTACAACTTCTCAAAATCGCGCCTAACTTCTCATCTCGATCTCCCGCAGTGTGAGCTTGCGCTTGTACGTCTTGCCAAGATTGTTCCTCTTCCTCAAAGAAAATTGCACAGGCATAGACCTATAGACTGCGAAAATATGGAAGGGGTCAATTTGAAGCCTGAAAGTTTGCAAGAACTTATTGAAACCCTTCACATCCTTTTTGCCACAGACAAAGTTAACATTGAAGATGTTCAAGCTGCAATGGAAAATTATGAAAGTAATGAAGATGACTGGGAAAAGTATGCAGTATTCGAACATTACAGGTAGGAATTGACTTGATCATTTAAAGTTATTACTTACACTTCTTCTTCTTCGTATCCTTCTTCTTAAATAAACTATTAGGAGACCAAAAGCTTCAGTCTCTGATATCGACTTTCCCGCTGAGATTACATCTGGCTCTTCTGACCGCCTCTATCAATAGACTGAAGTACGTTGTATGTGGAAGTGTGAGGAAGGAATGGCTCAGTTCGGCCAGACCTAGATGAATGAGATATGCAACAAGTTTTTTTTTTCACTCTTTACGTCTTCATTACAGATCCCTCTGTTCATCTTCCTCCATGCAACTAATTCTTGGACCACGAACAAAAACATGTTATGGTGACTGTTATGGTGACAATTTCGTCCCTTTAGACTCAATTTCAACCTTTAGACTCAATTTCAACCGCGACAACAATCCTTGAATATCGTAGGATCACTTAAAATATGCTTCCAATATGTTCATTTGAACCAAATTCATGACCCCATTCCAAAACTTTGTGTTACTTTAAGTCGTTAACATTCTGCCCAACTCGAGTCAAACTTCCATAACATCCTAAAATACCCTAAAATACCCTAAAATACCCTAAAATACCCTAAAATGACTAAAAAAGATACTAAAATGTTCAAATATAGGTCTACCTTCTTGATGCAGAATAACTACTCCTAGGACAAAATCGAAGCTTGTTTGGTCGAATATTAGGTGTTTTTTCAGGACAATGCAATCCTTTTTCCAACCTAAGTTGTATTAAGTCTTTGCGGCTGAGTAGTGGAGGTATCGCGATACAGACCGATAGTAATGAGTGGATAAAGACTTTATTTCCAAGCTATTTTTTCTCTTTTTGTGACTTTAGGGGTTTAGATTGAAATACATTTATAATTGTTTATTAGGTTTTCCTTTATGGTTCAATATTTTTAAATCATTATTTTGCACAGTTTACTCTGACAGAAATGTAGAATATAATCAATAAACCACACCTGTCATTCCTCCGTGATGATGGACTCTCTTTTGATTAACATGTACACTACATGTACATGTGTATATGCCTCATATTCATTATCATTTCAAGACAGTGTGCAAACACTGTATATTCAATGTACATACCTAATGTGATGATTTTTGGGGGGTAGTTTACCATAGTTGTATTATGATTTCCAGATTTTGGTTTTTGGTTTTTTGAAGGGCTTCCAATTTTTAGAGCTGAAGTGCTCTCTGCTCCATTGTATTCCTTTACTGCTAGTGCTAGAGTAGAAGGTTCATGAATCCTTCAGCTTTGTTCTTCTGATTTTTTTTCATTTGATATGTGTTCATTAAGTTGTGTTTGTTTCAGTACTATTATTATCTGCAATCAAATAAGCATGCTGGTTGTCACTACTATCCTTTCCTTGGAGAACTTTAAACTATGTTTTAATTATATGTATCCCTCTTTTTGCATTCGATAATGTCAATAGTATTTTGATGGAAGAAGTAGAAAATGGCTCAATGTATATGACTCCTGAAGAATTTTTGAATCAAGATTTAACCAAAAGCAATGCTTTTTCATTGTTACATATAAATTGCAGAAGCCTGCCTAAACATTATGATGACATAACATCTGTACTCTCAACTCTAGAACACTCTTTTGGTCTTGTAGCATTTAGTGAAACATGGTTAGATACTAAGGTAAGAAAGGAGTTTTATATTGAAGGCTATAATGTGGAGAGTAAATCCCGTAACGACAGGAGAGGAGGAGGAGTTGCATTTGCAATTAGGCATGACATAAGGTACATTGTACGCAATGACATTTCGGTCTTTAACCCTCTTTGTGAGAGTCTTTTTATAGAAGTTTTTAAGCCAGGTAAAAATGTTATTGTTGGCGTTTTTTATAGACCTCCAGATCAATCACAGGCTAATTTCATTGATATCATTAGGAACATCTTGTGCAAAGTGTACATAGAGAAAAAGGAGTGTATATTTCTTGGAGATTTTAATTTTGACTTGATGAAACTAGATGTGCAAAACCTGTGTAATGAGTTGGTGGAACTTTTTTATTCGTTTTGTTTTGCTCCTCTAATTACAAAGCCAACAAGAATAACAGATTCCACAGCAACCTTGATAGACAATATATTTACAAATAGTATCTGCAATATTTTTTCTGGTATATTGACCTCTGAAATATCTGATCATTTACCAATATTTGGAGTTTTTGATTTTAAAGGTATTCATGAAGAACAACCAGCGGTATTCAAACATCAAATTAATGATATGAATGTCAACTGTTTTCTTAGAGATCTCTCTACAACTGATTTTACCTGTTTGCTTTCTGTTTATCATGAGGAGCCAAACCTGATGTATGAGAAATTTATGGAGGTTTTTTCTGAGATCTATCGTACTTGTTTTCCACTCAAAAAAATAATTTATAAGAAAAATCATAAACCATGGTTTACTAAAGAACTGAAAAGGATGTGTTCAAGAAAAAATTACCTTTACAAAAAGTACATTAAAAATCCTACTGAACTCCGAAAAGATTGCTACAACAAATTCCGTAATCTTTACACAAACCAAATTCGTAGTGCCAAAAGAAATTATTACTTTTCAAAGTTTCGTACATTTAAAGGAAACATTAATAAAACCTGGAGAACTATTAATGATATTCTCCAGAGAAAGAAATATCAGAAAAATTCCTCTGTGTTTAAGTGTAACAATTCAGTAGTAAGTGATTCTAAAGAAATTGCTGAGAGCTTTAATGATTATTTTAAAGATGTTGGTCATAAATTAGCTAATATGAACAGGAACGTAACGAATATTAACTGTACCTCTTATTTAAATAGCAATTTTCCTCATACTGCATATTTCTTACCCATCACTGAAAAAGAAATAATTAATAATGCTCTATCTTTCAAAAATGGTAAAGCTCCTGGTTTTGACTCCATTGATTGTTCTGTAGTGAAAAAGGTTATTCATGTCATATGTAAACCGTTGTGCAATATTTTTAACTCATGTATTGAGCAAGGTGTTGTACCTGTTGACCTGAAAATTGCCAAAATTATTCCCATTCATAAAAAGGGACCTAAAGATATATTCTCAAATTACAGACCCATTTCATTACTTCCACTCTTCTCTAAAATCTTTGAAAAATGCATCTATACCAGACTACACGGTTTTCTTGATAAACATAGTATACTTTATAATAAGCAGTTTGGATTTAGGGCCAGGTATTCAACTGATCATGCTCTTTTAGATTTTTTAATACAAGTATCAAAGGCAATTGAAAACAAAGAAATCATTGTTGGTATATTTTTGGATTTTAAAAAAGCGTTTGATTCAATTAACCATGATATCCTCCTTTCAAAACTTTATTATTATGGAATTCGTGGTGTTACTCTTCAATTATTTCGCAGTTATCTAAATGATCGCAAACAATTCACTGTTTTCAATTCTAAAAATTCAAGTTTACAATTAGTTTCCTGTGGTATTCCGCAGGGGTCAATTATAGGCCCACTGCTCTTCTTAATTTATATAAATGATTTACATTCAGTCTCTCCCATTTTGAATTTTATACTGTTCGCGGATGATACAAATATATTTTATAAGCATAAAGATGTTGAATGCCTGACCAAAAATCTAAACACTGAGCTCTTAAAGGTTAGTGAGTGGATTAAAGCAAATAAACTGCAACTTAACTATGAAAAAACCAATGTTATGTTATTTAACTTTCCAAAGACGTGTGTTAGTGAAGTAAAAATATATATGAATGGAAATCTGATTGAACATACCAATTCAACCAAGTTCTTAGGCATTAATATTGATAAAGATCTTAAATGGAAAACACACGTCTATGAAGTTCTACGTAAAGTGTCTAGAACAATAGGAATTATGAGTAAACTTAAAGACATCTTGCCAACCAAAATTCTCATAATGTTATACAACTCACTAATCTTGCCTTATATATCCTACTGTAACATTATATGGGGTTTTTGTAAACAGCATTTACTTAATCGTATTTTCCTCCTACAAAAAAGAGCAGTTCGTATAATTTGCCACAAGCCATTTTTAAGTCCAAGCAGACCTCTTTTCTTGAAACTGAATATTCTCCCAATATCATTATTACATGATTTTCAACTCTGTGTTTTTATGTATTCATATTATCATAACCTATTACCAGAAATCTTTTCTAATATATTTCAGAGCAATAACGATATTCATAGATATAATACCAGGACTTCAGCAGACACTCGTGTAATATATGGTCATTCTTCATTTTCAAATAGTATCTTTTTATGCCAAGGACCCACTATTTGGAACAAACTACCCCCTAAACTTAAACAGTGTGCATCTTTAAACAGTTTTAAGCATCATTTAAAACTTCACCTGATACAGCAAATTTGAATTTGACAAACGCAATTTTTATGTGTGTAATTACCATTGTAGTATTGTATTTTCTTTGTCCCCTTTTTGTTTAGTTTTTTTTTGTGTACATTTTTAGGATCATCTACTTATAAGTTTTTGTAACTTTTTTGATGATCCAACCACTTCGTAATTTCCTTTAGTGTATTTTCCATTTTAGTGGTTTTTCTATGTTTGCAAAAAAGTATTGTATTCTTTGCCTTTGTATGTTTTTATGAAAGTGGTAAATAAATTCAATTCAAAATTCAAGATAATGTTTAATATACATGTACGGTATACTGTACAATGAAGCTTGTGATCTTAGTATATTACTGTTATTCTCACAATGTACATAGTACATACAAAATTATACTTTCTCTCTTTCTTTTTCAAGGTAACAGCCCAGATAATGTTTGGGATAATATTTTGTACATAAATATCTCATACAATTTCCTTTTCATTCCTACCATGGAGTGCAGAACAAACAGAAATGGGGTTGTGTCGTTTATTCGTTTTCCTACTTGAATTTGACTTCTTACCTTTTTGTGTTGAGTGTGCACGTACTGTAGTCCATACCTTTCAACTACATGTAATAGTCCATCAAATTTGTGTTTCAGGATTTGATTTTTTAACCAAATTCTTTACTCTATTATTCTCCATAAGCACAAATCTATTTAACGAATAGTTTGGATGAAGAGGGGGGGGGGGGGGGGGGGGGGGGGGGGAGGAGGGAGGGAGGGGGGGGGGCAGAAGCAGAAGCATGATGGGAAAGAAAAGAAGGCAGGGCTCACAGAAGCTTCTTTTGACTACAAATCAGAAGCTCTTTTAACCAACATGATTATCAGAGTAAGATATGGGAATCACTTATCCTTCATGTTACATATACCTGTATGTGCATTGTGTTTGTAGCGCAGAAGGGTTACTTATCAGATTAATTTTTTGAATGTTTGCATGAGGTGGGTGTGTATGTTTACTGAATAGTGAATAGTTCATGTAAACAAAAACACAACAACCAGCAAGCATGAAAGCAATTCAAAGCATACTACACTCTACAGTGGTATGTTCTAGGTGAAGATTTTGGGCTCAACATTATCAGATTTGATGTTTGTAATCTCACATTGAGACTGTAATTTCAGATTATGAATTACTTGCAGGGGCACATTTACTTTGAACTTAAATTTAACTGAGACAAATCAACAAGTGTCTAGTGGATTTCTGTTTGTACACCATAGATTAGAGCTAATATTGATATTCTGATAATAATCTGGATTTTTGCAGCACTAAGCACTTTATATCTTTAAGCATTGTTCAGATGTATTATTAATTTGGTCATGTGTTATTTAAGTGATAGAGCAACGGGACTCTGGGCAGTTTAAAAGTGACTTGGTAACATTGTTGAAGGTTGATGAAAAAACTGTGTAATTTTTGTATGAAATTTTACTTATTATTTTCCTTCATTTTGTTGAGACAGTTGAGACATATCACTTGCTACTTAGCCAAGCAAGATGCTAAATAAATTAAACTTGTAGGCTTTATCTTAAATAAATCACTGACTTAATCCCTGTGCTCAATTGAATACTGCCCCATATGTTCAATATGTTGACTGAAGTCAATGAATAAGAGAGGACATTAGGCTACACATACAGTATTGCTTGGAATAAAGTAGACACTCACACTGGGCCGTATGCATAAAAAGTAGCAATTGCTTGCAAGCAATTGCTTCAAGCACAAGCAATTGCTTGTCAAGCAAAAGATCAAGCTCGTGCTCAAACCTTTTGCTTGCCTCCAGCAAGCAATTGCTTACGATCTCAACAATAGCGACGTCACGCCGGTGCGAACATCATTCATGGGAGAACAAAGGCGGGTTTCGCATACTAGTAGTGTATTCAAATGTCATGCGTGTGGGGTAGCCTTTCCTGACATGGCAGTATAACATTCCAGGATGACATATTTCAGAACAAAATGAAAAAAAAACACCGATACATGCACAGTTTCCGATAGGTCTCGGGAGCAATTTCTTCTCGATTTATTCTACTCCTGTACAACTTTGGTTTTTCTCTAACGAGCATAAACATGATGCTTAACCGCGAACGTCCCGATTAAGCAAGAGCTCAAGCTGCTATGACGGAGCTTGAAAAAACGTAAGCAATTGCTTATAAGAACAAGCAAAAGGTTCGTTTTATGCATACGTTTTTAAGCAATTGCTTGATCTTTAAGCAATTGCTTGCGGACATCAAGCAATTGCTTGTGCTTGCTAGCAAAAGCATTTGCTTGCAAGCAATTGCTTATGTTTATGCATACGGATTCAAGTAAAAGGCTAGCACAAGCAATTGCTACTTTTATGCATACGGCCCACTGTGTCACACGTGACTGCATGTATTATCCCATAGGCTTTGGTGTGACTTGGTGGTAATGTGTCTACTTTATGTTTAGGGATAATAAGTTAGCATGGAAATCAAATATTAGATTACAGTATTGTTTATTTGACATTTAGACTGATGTAATGAGCATTGTGGAATATTTGCTTTGAGCCCAAAAGCAACTGATAAATATTGATCCACTCAGTCTAGACGACTAGACATATTATATTTTACAGGTTCTGCAACCTTCAAATAAGTTTTAGGATCTTATCGAAGGTTCCGCTTTGCAAATATTGATAATTTCTGTGGTGTGATGATAATGCTGCCTTCGTCAGCTAAAAGTGATATACTTGCAACTGACACAATGGATACATGCAGTATTGCAGTAGCAATCGTGTGGTCATGCAGAGCCTGTTCAAGGCAATGCACCCCCTCTCAAATAAAGAGATCTATAGAGAATGAAGTCAGCATTCTAGTACAAACATTTAATTAGTCAGGATAATGGGGTTTGTCATGGCAACAATACATATCTCAACATTTTGGGGGCTTCTGTAATCTGTATTGCTACATGTACAATGTATGCAGTCCAACATCCCTACAGTACAGTACATGTAAAATAAAAGTACCGGTATACGATCAAAATTTCATCAGGATTTTCATGCACTTTCTCATGGAACACAGATTCACAAAACTTGTTATTTGTCAGAAAATTCATTTTCTGTGGCTTGTTGTTTGAGTGTTTAACTGCTTAGAGGTGATGATACATGTACATGTAAATGTCATGAATACTTCAACATGGAACGAAAGAGAGAGAAAGATTTATAAAAAGGTATTTGAATGATTTGAATTTTTCTGAAGAAGGCTTTACCGTATCCTGTCTGGTTCTGTATAGCTCATAAGCACTTACATACAAAACATGTGATGAATAATGATACACAGTGGTTTAACTCCCATTGGAATATATTTTCTAGACTACAGCCTTCACATAAGTACTGGTAGTGAGCTATTGTAGAAAAGGGTGCAGTTCTGAACTTCTGATGTATAGTAATGAGCACAGTATTGCAGGAATTTTTTTCATTTCGCTTTAACTACACTCCTACACTACAGAAGGAAATAGGAATAGAATTCTTGTTATCCAAATTTTAAATCAACAGTTTTGTTTTTTAAGTTTTCATCTTCATAGTCTTTCCCCCCATATGAAATGTTCATTATCCTTGAAACTTTAAAGGAAGTTATTTGTTACTTCCTAAGACAAATGAATAAATAAACAATTCAACTATATTGCTGACCATGTGGGAATGGTCTGGCAAGGTCATAGACATACATACTGTAGTACTTTTGGGGGAGTCACTCTTGATATGCTTTGCAGGATATAATGTATGTCATGTGTACTGTATATATCTAAAGTTCCTGTGTACTTTACAGCACAGCACACAGAACTCCAACAATGTGTGTATTGTGTAAATTCTCAAATTCACTATGTCCACTCTGCTTGCATGGGAGTCATTTGTGTAGATTGAGGTTATGCCAGTGAACAAGCCCCTGACACACCTCTCCCATTTGACCTATCAGAGGGTGCCATTATCATAGATTTGGCAGAAAGCCAATATAAGAAGAGGGTAGTCATAGCTATCCTTTGCCACACTGCATTGTTTTATAGTCTGCAATTTCAGACCTTTCATACATGTGTTTTAATACGTATGAGATGCATTGTATTTTTTTTTTTTTTTATAAGTTTCTTTTGGGAGATAATTTCCTTTTCAGTTCATTGTTTAAATGTAAATGACAATCACCCTTGGCATGCCTCCAGACAGTACTTTTCATTACAGTAATCTTCCATTAGATGTAAAAGAGATATCTTGTCAGAGCTGTGTTAATCATGAGTCTTATTTTGTTGAGTAAAATCAGGGCATGTGAGTTAAATGGATTCCGCATCTAAGAGGGCCCTTTGAAGCAGTCCGTTGCACCGACAGTCTTTTTTCCCCCTATCATAATCCCCTTAATCCCCCACCCGGACCGCACAGCTCGTAAATCTCACTCCCGAAACTGAGTGACATAGGGCTCGCGAAATGCATTGTTGGAAATACACATCGGCTGCTATCGACAAAAATGGCGGCGTACAGTAGGGAAGAGTATTTGGTAGGCGACGATTTAGACTTTCTGACTGATTTTGAGGAAGATTTGATTCTTGAGCCTGGTGTACGGGAAGTTGGAGACCAATACAAGTTATGCACGTGTGAAATTCCATCAACGGAAAATCTTATTCGTTGCAGCGAACCGGAATGTACGGTTAAATGGTTGCATCGTGAATGCGTAGGCCGCTCCCTGCAAATAGGCAGCATTTGAATACATGAATAGTCGATACACTCACAACATACCACAAATGCACATAATCATCCCGATGCGGTTGATCGGCAAGTTTGACAGTAGACTCACAATTTTAATTTTTAAATTATTCTTTCTAACATCAGAAAGTTGAACAAATTGTATTTTAATGCTCTTTAGGTGTCATCAATCGTCACTATAGTACTGCCTTTGAATGAAATCAGTTGAGTTTTGTACAGTGGTGTTTGAAATGTTGAGAATCAATAGCACAACTTTGAATACACGGCCAGGGTAGTAATGCAGCTATGTGTGTTTCCACCAACAACATCCAGCACGTACAGCCCAGCGAGCACGGCGGCTTTCGCGTCGCCGGCCCGTACTCGGGGTGAAAAGTGGTGATGAATTGACAACTTCTAACCCTCATTAAACCAAATGCGCAAATATACAACACAGTTTCATTTAGTTATTTTAAGAGATAAACTTATGGACTACCTTCCTAGCTATGTAAAAATTTCGGAAACTTTCGGAAAATGTCAATAATTAGAAGAGAACGTGATGATGATGAGAAACTTGCATTCACTCTAACTCACGATTTCCTTGGTCGATTTCGCTGGTTCAGATGGCTACGTCTTCAGAAGAGTTATCCGAGCACAGCGAAAGCATTTGATAACCAATAGAAGGTTGCCTTGTGCCATAAGTTGTCGATTTTGTATTTTTGACTGTTATAGCTATATACATCTTCAATGAGTATGACGTCATTTTCTCGGTGACTCGCATGGCTTCAAAGCCTTTTTTTTACGACCAAGTGTTTGGAGAGCTTAGGGAAGCAGGCCGCGTTGCGTAACACTTCGTAACATTTGGATCGCCAGAGGGCATCTGTGGTCTGATAAGGGCGGCTGTTGATGGATTTGATGGCTGAAGAGGGTTAAATTACTTGTTGTTAAGCCAAGTTAATCTTGAATATCTTTCCCTCGGGAAATTCTTTCGAGACGGAATCTCCATTTAAAGTCTCACCTCCCTGGTAAAATCAAACACTGCAAACTTTAAACTGTTATGTAACAATTAAATACTCATAGGTAACACGATTGACTATTTCCTGAAAACACAAATACACAATAGAAGCAGCTGTATTGAGGAAAATCAGAACATGTCATCATAAGGCCTGTCTTCACTAGCTCGAAATTGCCAAATATCCCGCTATTTGAACTATCCCGATCGCAAACTATCCAGCTAATTTGCGTCGTCATCAGCCCGAAGTTGCAATTAGCGGGATATTTGGTCGGGATTATCATCCCAAAATATCTTGGGATAGTTTGCAAAATATCCAGCTATTTGTCTGGTGCGTCTTCACCAGACCGAAGTTTCAAGTTTCGAGGTCGAATCTCGAGCTGATGATGACGTGATTTGTAACTTCGGGATTATTTCCCAAATCAGAAATAGTGGGCTATTTGGCAATCTCGATGATTGAAGACGCGCCTATAAAGACTTTTTTTGCCTACAACATTAGTTGGTCTGTCACATAGGCCTATTTGGTGTACAGCTTTGAATGTCATGCAAAGGACTACCTATCAAAATGAGTCCCTCAGTGAAAATATCTCTATTATAGAAGGGAATTTTAAAGAAGTGGAGCAAATTTTGCCCATTATAGAAGGTGATCAGAAGAATGCTTTTACTTAGATTTTAAAGATTAAAAACATTTATTTTGAAAGGCAGTTGATCCTAAGATTACACAAGTGGTATAAATAGTGAAATGTAACTAGGAGATGTGTATACATGTTTATATGTTAGTTTGCGAATGGATAAATCTAACAAATGTGAACATTATGATCATTGTTAAAAATGTTGTAAAACATTGCTTCCCTATTTCCATGGTATTTGATCATGATCTTCTGCTTTCTTTTCATGTTTACACAAAGAATAAGGTTGTTTTCCCTAAATCATTAAATGTTCTGATGTAGAGCTTTATTCTTTGTTTGTGCAGGTACACAAGAAATCTTGTTGATGAAGGGAATGGCCGTTTTGATTTGATGGTGCTGTGCTGGTCAGAGGGCCAAGGAAGGTAAGGAAAAAAAACACCACTTCAATTAAAGGGAAAGTCCACCCTTATAAACATGAGAGAAACTAATTAGTGACAGTTTGATCAATACTCCATCAAAATTAGGAAATTTATAAAGTTTTGAAATTGTCATCAGTGAAACACAAATTGGCAACACTGTGACGTACATTGCGCCTTTGCAGGTTCCTCTCCATAAAGTTTCATTTTCTAATGGCTATTGATGACAGAATAGATTTTTTACATACAGGGGTTTGTATAAAAAAAATTAAAAAATCTATAATTATATTTAGGGTGAATGTACATGTATGGGTTTATAGCCATTTTGTCTACAACTAATTCCTACTCAATTAGTCTACCGTAATTAATGGTGTATTACCCGCACTTTTTTGCCGCCGAAAAAAATTCAAAGTCGGGGGTGCGTCTTATACACGGTACACACAAAAAAAAATATTAAAAAAATGAAAGTTTTGATTTATGCCCCTCCACCTGGCGCTATGCCTGGCAATGTCTCCCAGCTCAGTAATCGGTGTGTTGACTCACCACTCGGAAACTAGAACAACACTCAAATTTGTCTGTCATCTTGGTTTGAAAGTAATCTTTCTGATAGATCTCAATATGTAGTTTATAATAATAATTCCTCCAATTTTTCTTCTATTATATGGCGTACCACAAGGTTCTATTCTAGGTCCTCTACTGTTTTTAAATTTACATTAATGATCTTACACATTAAGCTGCACCTTGCAGTTAAATGAAAGGCCTTCCCGCATGGATTTTTTAACACGGACCTGGCTTGCTGCCGACATAGTTTTTTTTTTTTTTTTTTTTTTTAGGGCGAAAAAGAGGGGTGCGGTTAATATATGAGGGCGGTTTATACACCGTTTATTACGGTATTCCCATCTATTAGTCTACACTCTGCTAGTCTCCTATCCACATGGTCCAATAATCATTTCATCTATTTATTTAGGGTAATATTCATTTGATCTAATCTCCAATAAGTCTACTACCCATTTGGTCTATCACTCATTTGGCCTAACTGCCAGTCGGTCTAATTACCAGTTTGTCTAATGACCATTTCGCCTTCCATCCATAAGATCTAATAATCATTTTATGATCATTATTATTTATGATAAAATGATTATGAGACCATGTAGATAGTAGACAGGCTGGGTGTAACTGTTTTTTTAAATATTTTTATTATGGATGACAAAGTAGACCTTTCTAGTCCAAACATGTTCATTATTCAACATTTAAGTTTTCGGATGGCCTGAAACTGGAAGAGGTTAATTATAATTTTGTTATCATTTATCATTCACGAGTACTGTATTTTATTGCATTATTAAGAAATAATGGTACCTTCCTGAAGAGAAAAATCTAAGTTAGCAGTATTTGATGTGGTTCGTAGTAGATGCTGATCATTTTTACATGCTTACATGTAGTTTGATTGCAATGAAATGTAAATATCTAATAAAGAGTGAGGCTATTTGATATCCTATGTTTTCTTTTCTTATTCTTCTTTTTCTTCTTTGAAATTCCTAGCTCGATTCACAGTCATTCCGACGCACATTGTTTTATGAAGGTTCTCGATGGGACGTTGAAGGAATCTACGTTTGCTTGGCCAGAAGAATCAAAGAAAAAGAATGCCATGACTCAGCTAGCATCCAATACCTATGAGAGAGACCAAGTAGCTTACATAAATGGTATGTAAATCTTCCTACATCTTTATTCAATGGATAATATTGATCAGCATTTATCAGAATAACAACAATTTACAATTAAATTTCATGCCATAACTTTACATTTTTGGGCCATTTTCTCAACCTCATATTCTGAAAACTTATGCTATGTCAGAGAAAGGTATTTTGATTGTTACAACAAACTTGTATCAACACTTTTTTTTTCTTCTTCAACATTCGTTGTATTCATTCATTCAAACTCCAAAGCTTTCCCAAAATTCTGTGACAGATCAGCATAATGCACAATGTAATTACATGTACCTGTAAGTGATTTTATACATTGGAACCTTGTCATAACGTGGCACCCGACACAACAAGACAATTCTTACACCTCTTTGTCATTCAGCTTCGACACAATGAGAAATTTGACATTGCACATCAACCTGAATTGTCCCAAGGTGATCGCAATGACGAGGATCACCTGCATCAAGACATTGTTCAAATTTAAACGTAGTTTGATAATTGGTCTGGCAAATTATACAAAGTTTTTTTTTTAATTACTACTCTTGCGTTTTATTTCTTCCTGTTTCCTGAGTTCTGAACTTGAAATTTCAAAGAAATCTACGCCGTACAATGGTAGCTGCGACCATGAAAATCTCACAATATGTAGTTGTGATATATAATTTCCAAACGGGAATAGTTAATCTGTCGATTTTAGTCAAGAAACATTGTTTTATAGATTAATTAATATCTTGACCTTGAGAGGAAGCTATACAACATGAAGAGTTTATTATTTACAATTTCATAACTTTAGAATCGATTTCAACCGCGACAAGTATCACTGAATATTGTAGGATCGCATATGCTTCCAATATGTTAATTTGTATTAAATTTAAAGGGACTTTGTAACATTGTTCAGATGAGAGATAGTGGTGCTAAGACAGTGACTTCAATGCTAGATGTACAATTAAAGATAATCTGAAAATTTGGGCGAAAACAGACCATTATTCATGGTACAAATTGGGAAAAACTGATCCGATTGATTCCTTAATTCTTCCAACTATATTATTACAATTTAATTACATTTTAGGTGAATGGAAATCTCACAAAGCAATAAAATGGCTCTACATTCCATTCCAGACATTTAAGTGTTGACAGATTTTTTATAGCCTGTTTTTATGTCTTTTTTCCATGGAAAAAGGGTTGGGAAAATTCAAAAAATGGTTGGGAGAATTTAGATTCAGAAGCGCCGCACATCGACGCCCGTTCGAACACCTGTTGAACTTTGTTAAAAATCTTCATATTGCGTGAATTAATTTCGGATTTGGGGCATCGTAGTTGGATAATCCATACATACAAACATAATTTTACGTGTTTTGCATCCTGATTCAACAGATTTGTGAAATCAACCATCACAATGTTACTAAGTACCTTTAACATTTTTATTTTCAGAAAATATGCAACAACAAAAATTGAATTCTGGTGACTTACAAAAGTAGCATGGTTTTAAGCAGTGATACAGTACTGTACACAATTTCATTAAATCTGAACTTTTTCTACCCCTCTTCCATTTGAAATGTAAATGTAGTGTGTGTAAATACAGTAGATCGATTAATAATGTATAGAGTATACCTGTTTACTCATTTTACGCAAATTCCTGCTTTTTGAACAGTTGACATAGAAAAACAGTAAGTTGATAGTTCATCACGGGTACATGTAGAATCACCCAACCAAATAATCGGTCTACTATGGGTATTTGTTATTCTCTTGTTATAACTTGGCGCTTGTGAAGGTAAGGATTGTACGGATCGTACAAAAAATACAATACTGACACACCAATGAACTGCATTCCACTATTCTAGTCTCTGTTACCAGCCGTTTCTTTCAAAGAATTCACATTCTATTCTGTACAATGTAAAGGGCAAAATTTTAGGAGTGGTCCAGATACGCAAAGTTTCATGCTGCAAAAGAATGATTGTTACCCCATACAGCTATATACATTCCCATTTATGTATTACGCCTCCAATACCACAGCGATTTTGTAGATACACCAACTTCCGGTGATTCTAAAACACATATTCTACTATACTATGATATGCTAATAACTAATTATCTGCAATTCTTAATCTTGCTCTATACATATAGTTACACATTTTGAAAAATACACAAGCAGTACAGTAAGCTTATTTATTAGTTATAGGTAATAAATCAGCATTTGCAAATGCCAGCACTTGAGAAACTCTCTCAGAAAAACTTGGCATGCTGCAACAAACCAAGTGACTTCTTTTCCTATTGTCAGTAATTTTTTAGGAATTTCCCTTAAATACACCAGGGCGGGTATTCAATTCAATACTTAGACTAAGTAAATGGCTAAGCTAAGAAGTTTACTTATCTCATATCCAAATCGCATTTTAGACTTTTACTTCCCTTAGACAAAATCTAAGGTACTGATAAGCATTGTGATGTCACACGGTCAATTAAAAGTAATGTGCAATTAATGCGTTGCAATAAATGCGCGCTAATATAATTGTGCGCAGGTTATGATACTGCGTAAGAAAATTATATGCCTGCCAATCAAGGCCTCCAATTAATTGGCTTAGTCTGGTAGGGAGCTGTCTTAAATTTAGGGTTAAATACTTAGCCAAAAGTTTGAATTGAATACCAAAATTGGCAAAGTATTTTTTCTAAGCCAAGTACTAAGTAAAAAGCTTAAATTTTGTACTCAAGTATTGAATTGAATTATTGGATACAGACTAGTGCTGTAACATCACGGATATCTCCAATTCCGTTTAACCGCCAGTCAAAACCGGACGGTTTTCGGTTAAACGATTTAAAAAAAAAAAAAAAAAATCTGGAAAACGAAACCGTCCAATTGAAAACGGAATCCGCCATGGGCGGTCGGATACCGGACGGTTAAACGTTTGACTACAGCACTAATAAAGACCCTGGGTCACATATTTGAAGATATAGGAAGGTCTACATTAAAAAAAAACTTTAATCATTAGAGATTTAGGCAAAACTACATTTTCTCATTAGTCGTATTGACAGCAAAGTGTGAGTCCAATACTGTTTTGACGGTTTTGACTGGAAGTCATGTGACTAAATTAGACGAGATATATGAGGATCTTTTATGAACGAATTTCATGTTTTTTTTTCTATTTCTTTCTTGTACACGTCATATTGTGTAATGAAAAGTTCATTTGGTTCATATGTAGGCTCCTCAAACACAGTCTCTTCTGCCAAAAACATGTTTGTCTTTTAAAGCCCTTGTGATTGTAGACAAATAAGACAATACATGGAAGTGGTTTTAATCATAAAGAATGGCAAACACATTGTAGTAATTTTCATTGGGTTAAATAATGAAAGAAGTTTTTAAGTTGATTATTCTTACATTACTTGAGAAGATATAAAGAAGAAGAACAACAATCTGATTGGTTGGGTGAAAATATTTTACAATTGTTTCTTCTTTCCTTATATTTTGTACCGGTACTCAATATGTTTACAATGCAGTATCTAATACGACAATGAAATTAAAAAAGATATATTCAGTGATATCTTGCATTATTTTGTGACCTGTAAAGTGACAGTCTGTTCAAATAATGAAAAATTTTGTTTAATAGGTTACTTATTCATTACCTAAATGTTCTTTGATAATTTGTTATTTGGAGCATGATAGTACAGTGTACATGTACCTTGATTATGGAATTATATTTTGAATTTTCTTATACTCTTCTAGATGATCATCTCACTCTTAAAGAAGAAAAAAATCATTCTTAATTCTGAAAGGGGGAGGGGTGCACATAAACTTGTTTTCATATATATGCAGAAGGTACCGATTTATTTGTTTGGCTATTTACTCTATATTCTTATGGTATTCCCAGAATGATAGACTATTTTTCTTCTATTTTCTTGTAGAGCAAATCGAATTTTAGACCAAAAGCTTATTTTTAGGCTAAGAGCTTGTAACAAAAGATAGATGAAAAATACATATTCAGAATTTAAAATAGTTTAATAATATTTTCTGTTCTATTTTTTCACTGTTTAACTGACTAGTTTAAAGGTATTACAAAGCTTTGGTATGGGGTCATGAATTTGGTTTAAATTAACATATTAGAAGCATATGCGTTCCTACAATATTCATTGACCGTTGTCGCGGTTGAAATCGAGTCTAAAGTTATGAAATTATAAATAATAAACTCTTTATGTTGTATAGTTCCCTCTCAAGGTCAAGATATTAATTTAGCTATGAAACAATATTTATTGACTAAAATCGACCTATTACCTATTCCCGTTTGGAAATTATATTTCACAACTACATATTCTGAGATTTTCATGGTCGCAGCTACCATTGTACGGCCATATAGGCGCTATTTGAAATTTATCAAATTTTACCGGGAGCACCGGTAAATTGTTATATTCAATTTTTCTCGAAAACAGAAGTGTTTTAGGGGCTAATATTTTTAGTGCTTATAATACATCCACAGGGAAATCCAAATATATCAAAATTGTAAAGATTCACTATCCACCCAATTTTCAAATTTCCCAAAACTTTGTATTACCTTTAAGACAAATTTATTTTGACTAGGGTATATGTAGGTCTCAGCAAAAACATCTCCAACATACGTGCTTGCACGTCAGAACTGTCCATCATTCACTAATGGACAGGCTACGTACGTGTATAGCCTGAGTTATCACGTTTCATTATTAAATATCACTCTTGTAATCAAATTAAGCTTGGTATGCAGGCTTGTTCGCACGGCAAAAATTTGTAACAAATTAAGTTGACAACTTCAATTTCAATGACTTATTATATCTATAATTCCTAGATAAAAGAATGCAAAGAATGAATTTAGAGGCAATTTTCCCGTACATGAATAGGCTTCACTCGTAAAAACACACCTTTTACAAATTAAATAGTGATCTAATAGTGGGAACCTGACTTATTGGTTACTCTATGCATTTGGTTTTTCAGGAGAGTTTCCCTTGCTTAACTTGATTGTAAATCTAATTTGAATTATCGATCTAGAAGTTTGTAATTTTCTTAAGGGCTTTCAAGTCTGTTTATGGGGGGAGTTGTTTTGAGTATAATTTGTTTAATATTTCTTAATTCAATGATGGCATGCAGCTATTAAAAGTACACGTACAGTTGCTGTACATGTATAAACTACAACAGCCAGGAAATAAGTTAATTGATGTACATGTATATTGACGTAACAGGGAGAGTCACTTGATTTTACTCTTATGTAATTAGCTTGGTAGTCTGAAAGTCACGATGAGTAAGAAGGTGCTTGTACATGTACAGGTACCATTAACTTGATCGTCAAAGCCATGAAAAGCTTTGCATATGTATGCTCATTTATAATGTGATTAAAAAGATCCCAAAATGATTGAATTAATTAGTGGATGGATGAATGAATCAATCAATCAATCAATCGGTGGAAGGGTGGATGATTGAGTGAAGGAATGAAAAAATAATCAATGGATGGATTGAATGAATGAACAAATGACAGGATGGATAAATAGTTGGACAGAAAGATGGACAAATGAATAAATGAATTAATGAAAGAACAAATGAATGAATGGTTGAATGAAAGAAATGTAAATAACAACTTAAACCACAATAATTCAAAATTCTTTCAGTAAAATAAACATGTACTTCAGCAACCTGCATATTAAGACCATTTGCCTACAGATTCTGCTTCCCTGTTTTCCTTGAACAGTCTTTATACGCAGGTTTGATATAACCTGTAGCCCAAGTTCAAGTCATAGCTGAATACCAAAATTCAAGTTTTGTTTCTTCCATCTTTGTTTCTTCCATCTTACTAGATTCTAAGGGTCTTCATCGGGTGGAGAATCCCAGCCACAGTGACCGCGCCGCCAGTCTTCATCTCTACTCTCCACCATTCCAATCCTGCCAGTGCTTTGATCAGAGGACGGGTAAATCAAACACCAGTATGGTCACCTTCTGGTCTAAATACGGGGAGAGGACACCTTATGTAAGTCAGGCCTGATAATTCTTCCCGATTTTACCCCTATTTTCCTGATTTTTCCCTTATTTTCCCCAATTTTCTTACTCAAAAAGGGGGGGGGGGGAATGTTGTTAGATGCCATTTTCCCAACCCTGAATCCCTTTTTTTTTAACTCAAGAGAGGGGTGGTTTAGGGGGGGGGGGAGAATTTTTTTTAATTTTTAATTATTTTTTTTAGTGCTCAGTATCACCTCAGGTAAGTATACATGTATCATTGGGGAGAATCATTATGAACAGAAATAACCGTCAGGTCGGGGGTTCTTCATCAAAATTGATATACATGTAAGGCAACTTTCCCATAGATCTATAGGCCTTGTATACATGTACATGCAGCACCTTTGAGACTCAAACAATGGATTTTGTTTCAGACTAGCAACTACTTGGATTTCCCTACACTTAAAGTTCAAAATATGACAGGAATCATAGCTACATGTAAATGAGCTTCAAAATGTAATATTATGGGTCGACAATTTACTTGTATGACATGTTTGTGTTGGAATATAGCTCATTAATTTAGTCTAATACTAGGTTATTTCCATTCTATTTTTATTGTTATTACAAAGTTGACAAAATGAAAGCTTCAAATACCGGGTTATTATGATAGTGAAAAGCAATCGTGAATCAGAATCACTGCCAAAACCGCTCATCAAACGGGAGG
Organism: Strongylocentrotus purpuratus; assembly: GCF_000002235.5. NCBI lineage: Eukaryota > Metazoa > Echinodermata > Echinoidea > Camarodonta > Strongylocentrotidae > Strongylocentrotus > Strongylocentrotus purpuratus. The sequence continues at coordinate 47,292,013 of NW_022145612.1, read as the reverse complement.
AAGAAGAAATTTTCCCCTTTACCTTGAAAAGGTTCTAGAATCGGATATCTTGCCTGTAGTGGCGACCACCTGGCAGGTTGCCACCAAAAACACGTCACTCTTTAATGCCTGATGCAACCTATATCTGGTTCACTGTGTTCTATAGGCCATGTATGTGGGACACCTCATACATGGCCTACAGTGAATGCTAAAAATGGAATGTGTTCTAGAGGTCGAACCATTAGGTCCACATGCTTCAACTTTGATCATGGGATCTCATGCATGGTGTCATGATACTGATGGTAAACATTCATGGAAACATCCTGTAATGACAGCTCTGGGAAAAAAATATATGAGACTAAATAAAAATGTTTTAAAAAGAAAAAAAAAAAAAGGAAAAGAAAAGTGTATATCACCCTTGAGGATACTTTTTGTTAATAAAAACCTAATTTGAATATTTAATTATATACAATCACTTTGTGATTGTAATCAAAACCAAAGTATACCTCTCGGTGTTGGCGATCTTATTGCCTGTATGAAATCATAACATTTTCAACTGGTCCCATTCAAACAAGTTTATTCATATAGAAAAAGGAATTGAAGTAATTAGAATTAATAGGTAAATAGTTTTCTAGAACAATTTTTCCATCTTTCTCGATGTTGATAATAATACATACATTGATGTCAGCTATGCAAATCACACTTGATAAATCTTTGTTCCATGTCAAAATAGAAAAAGTGATATGAATATTTGTCTTCTTTGGCCCCGAAAATATCACAGTATACACACAGTATGAAATTAGGAAGTTTAATCAATTTGTGGCACTGAATGAGTTAAAAAGAATGAGTGAAAGACGGTGATAAATTTTGGCAAAAGGAATTTGCCTGTGCATAACTAGAGGATGACAATGAGTCACTGTAACTACAGGGGGGTGTTTCACAAAGACTAAGATTGACTTTAAGTTGGACTCAACTATAGCAGGTCATTCATGTCACTGTCTACTCTCACCAATATGATCTTTAGAAAATAATATTGTTTCCTTCAACAGTGAATTATCCAAAAATGAAAATTCTGTAGATTTGTGATCATGATCTGTACATCCTTTGAGAGACCAATGCCATTTAATGGTGAGAGCAAACAGTGGCATGACAGCCTGCCATAGTTAGGTCCAACTTAAAGTCGATCTTAGTCTTTGTGAAACACTCCCAGATGATATAGCATGTCATGTGTTGAGATGGATCAGGATGTGGAAAGGTCCTTCCCCTTCTTCTTTCCCATGTGACTGGTTCATGACATTTTTTTTCCACCTTCTTTCCGCCCTACAGAAACCCAGCCGCTCTACGTCTGTATGTCCTGAACCTGAACCTGAGAACAACTAGAAGTCAACCGGATCAGTTCCCCCATCCACGAGTGACTCATCAAGGAGGCGTAGAAGAGGAAGGGGCAAAATCACCAGTGTATTCTTAAAGACTTTGATATCAGAGAGACATGAGTTACATGTAGGCTACATCTAGTTTGATCTGGAATATGACTGAATTGCGCTGAAAAATTTGCAGTTTTAAAAATAAACATCCATTATGATTGTGAAGATTGTATGAAAAGTATTAGGGAATATCATTTCGAAATTTGCCCTTTTTATTTGTTTGTTTTTTGCCTGTGATCACCGCTGATTTGTAAGCTGAGACTGAAGGAAGCACTAGACAAGGGTGTAGCCAGCTATCTCTGCAGTATGGGAGCGGAGATTCTGTGGCTGCAACTCAAGTGGTTGCCTCCAAAAGAAAATATTTTTTGCATGTTGTTGTTTATTTTGCTCTATTCTTTCTTTATTCATAATCAGCTGTTGTACATATATCTTAAACAACTCTTAACTGATAACCCATGCCTCATTACATGTAAAAGAAATTCATCCTTGTACATAATACATAAAACTGAAATGTCACAATGATTTGTGACACCCAAAAAAAAAATCAAAACAATCATATTTGACTACAGCAATCGCGAATGTATTTTCCACAAGTGCCTTATTATATATTTTTTATTCCAGAAATAAAATGAAATGTATTTTATGAACAAAGATGGTGATGGAATATCAGATTGAAACCAATGTTGTAAAATCCAGCTCGGTGTATTGTAAACTTGGTTAAATTAGTTTCCTTACTCATGTAACTTTAACCTTTGTGGTAACAGTATCAAAATAGTTATATGTGGTCTAATTGCAACTACATGTATCTGCTCCTTTGTGTATTCTTTGTTCTTTCTTGTATCTTATTAAGTCCATGTTTGAACCCTGACAGAGTGGGCACAGTTCTTTTATTGATTTATGGAACTCCAGGTATCAACCTCTTTATCCTGTCAAAATTTCAGTCATTTTGAAAATTTATGAATTAACAAAAATCATGTCATTATGATTAAGAAATCAATGTCTTATTTTCACTTCATGACTTTATACTTTTTATGTATCATAATATTATAGTAATCCATATTTTAAAAAAGAGAAAGAGAGGAAGGGAGAGGGGTTGTGACAATTAAGGACTACAAATGGGTACAAATCAGGACTCCAAATTAGTTTTGTTTGTTCGTTTTCTTGTCGAGGTCATTTTAAAATCAGGTCACATTCGCCAAATGACTAATGGTTAAAATTGGTGGTTATTTGTCCCTGAAATCTAATTCAACTTGATCTCATCTCATCTGTATTGCTTTCACTTATCCATATTGCATTGAACCATTGCCTTGGTGTGCAAAACAGTTGATGTAATATGTAACAGATCAGCAGAATAGTGGAATGCTTTATTATCTTCAACTACAATTACCAGTATATCCCTTAAATCTAGTAAAATTTCAATCCATTCAATATAATTGATAGTGCAGTACCCTGCATAATCCGGTCTGTATTCAAACCAGTATTGTGTGGGTAGTATAGAACACTGGTGAGCCATATGATAATAATGTTACGCTTTCTTGCACATCAATTATTTATGTTAAAAATCTCCAATTCACCATCGTGCTAATTTAATGAGGACTGCAGGGTTTTATTATTCCTGAAGGTAGTAATCTCCATATTAAAAGTGAGGGTCATCTGAGCATATTGATATTTCCAAGTACCTGTATTTAGAATTGTGTTTATTATTTTACCATTTATTTTAGGACAAGCTGTATGGAAATAGGCTCCAACTTCCAAGTTATCCCATAGAATATTGTATTGTATAATTGTTTTTACAGTACAGCATAGTAGAAAGCTAGAAATTGTTTGGGCTATGGAGTTATCAATAGCATTTAACAAAATAAATATCTTGTTGCAGATCTTCCCCGAGAGTGTTCCTGATTAGGAGATGAATGAAGACATTATAACATATTATTATATAAATGTGCAGCTGAAGTTAAATGTTTTCATTTATTAACTTTGTTTGTGAATGATCTGCAGCAATTTTATGTACCGATTCTAGTATTCAATTTTGCCTTTCTATTATCTTTGATGACTTTTCTTGCGATGACGACACAATCGCATCAAAATGATCAGGTGAATTTGAAGCAGCAGTGTTTACATAATGGCTGAAATGTTGTGAGAGATTAAAAATTGGAGAAATATATTTATTTGATTCTCGACAATGTGCTCTTTGATGTATTCAAACTGCAGTACCGGGAATAATTCAGACCTATTTTCTTTCTTTCATTCATAATAGAGTATGCCTTATTCGGAGAAAGATTCCCCCTCTCTATGTTCTTTTTCACCCTGATGTTCCAATTCAATCAGTTTTATGAAGTATTGTATCATTTTATTATTTGCACATGGTATTTTTTATAGACTTGACGATTAGTTTGAGACACTCGTAAAAACCAGAGTCAAACATAACCTTGGGAGCTGAATTTCTGTTATTTCCGTTATGTGCTTGAGTTGATAATTCATGATAACATTGTATGTTATGTAAATTGACACAGATGGCACTGTTGTTGACTTTGCACATATGTATGTCATTGAACAAGTACCATATGGCTTTATTTGAATGATAAATCATGTAATGTAAAGGGTTAGACCAAGAGAATATGGATTACAACTATTTAATCTTCAAAATGGCAACATTTTAAGTTGACATTAGTATAATATTACATGCATATCAGAGCTGCCAACCTCCAGAACCGAAAATCAGTAATCACAAGGCTCAAAATCAGTAATTTTGGGTATAAATCAGTAATTTCCTATGCGGCGCTATGACTCTAATAAAAACGGCACGCCAACATTGCACAGACACATGATTATCTGACATTTTTGGTGATTTTACTCACACAAAGTTGTTAAATAATGAGTTTCATATCATCACAACACAGTCTTCCAGGAAAAATGGGGGAAAAAAAAAATATATATAATTTTTTTTTTTTTTTTTTTTAAATCCGTAATTTTAAACAACATTCCGTAATGGTCGTTAATTTCCGTACCAATTACGGGAAATCCGTACTAGTTGGCAGCTCTGCATATGTGACTTGCTAATGTATTTTATCTTTTTTTAAATTATTGTTTGAATCCAGTGATATAGCTTTGATGTTGAGGGCAAAATCTCCTTGGTTAGACCTAAAGACTGAATTATAACTATCTGATCTTTATGAAATCTCTAAAATGGTAACAAAGTTGATCAAGTAAAAGGATAAGACAACTTTTTAAAGTTCATAAGTTCAGTTTATTCTCCACAACAATAAAGTAAACAAGTAGACAAATAAATACAAAAAACCTATAAGGCGAACAACTATGACAAAAACAAAAACAAATTATGTGACCAGTGACTGTCATATTGTGTACCAAACAGTTGGACAATATTAATCATTTGCATATTTGACATGCCTTGTGTTATCAACGAGGGCCAACGCGTGTGTGATACAAAGATAAAGCAATTATAGTATGTGATTGGTAATTTCAATATGACAACGGTATTTGCATGTTTAACCAGACAATGAGATGTGTATTAAACTGGCAGAAAGCCCCCCCCCCCCCCCCCCAACAACAAAAAGAATAAACTGCAATGTTTTTTATTGTCATAGTTGATGCTTATTTACTGTTTTTCCTTCTGGTTATATACTCTCCATGTTGTATTTTATAAGAGCAGTATGAGATAAAGCAATGCAGATATTAATTTGTCTAATTTCCTGAAAAGTAAAGAATGTGCTTCCATCTCATGTAGTTTTGCAGGTATTCTGCAAAATGCACTTTGTATTACTGCATTGAAATTATCTGATATCTGCTATTATAAGGCAGAGGAGTCATCATTCTTTATTGTCATGGACTTGTGGTAAATGTAGTTGTTTGAATTTAATTATGTACTTCTTTTTGCCATTTGAGTTTCATAACTCAGATATTTGTTATTGTTCTCAAAAACACATATATGCTTCAAGCTATGAAGAAGAAAAAATTATGTGTAGTTACAGTGAAGTGTGCAGTGAAATATCAAATATTGATACATTTTGTATTGAAGAGAATTCACAAGTAAAAATCAAAATTTGTAATGCTTCCTAGAAGCTATGTAATGATGTTGTATTTGCCCCAAATTTACTTTGTAAAGATATATATGGTTATTATTAGGGAACAAGTGGAGAATGGGTTTAGGATCAGGTTTACGATCAGGTTTGTAGGCCTAGGTGTTGGGTGTAATAGAAAAAACAGTTACCCGGTAGATTTAGCATGCCTATAGTGTCTACAAGCCCAGTACTTGGGGCTGATGGTGTATTCAGTCATTTTGATAAAGAATGTCATCATTTTAGATCTTCCAGAAAAAAACCAAATAGAGACATCTCACAGAATTCACACAAAATTAGATTTTCCATGCATTAACAATATTAATCTTGGTACCTGTATATTAGCAGTGATAAATATTTACAACCGGTGCAGTGGGCAGACATTCAAAACATACTCTAACCAATTGCTTTCTTTCTCTGTAGAAATTATTTCATTGCTGTGGCAAGGCTATCTAAGAAATTCTGATCTACAAAAAAAGTTGATGATACCCTCTTAATGAAGAAAAAAAATGTAGAAAAGCAGACTTTCGCATTTAAAAATTATTAAGATGAGAGTACAATCTAATTCTGAAAAGGAAATTTTGGAGAAAAAAAAGAAGCTTGAATCGGACCTTAGGTCATTATGTTATTGCATATTATTATTATTTTTTTTTATTGTATCTTTGTTGTACTTCTCTTCTGCTGATGGAGAAGTAAATTGATGTATAATTACCTGAATGCTGATATGACAACTGAAATTATTGAATCGGCCTTAATATTCAGATTTTTTTCTTTCTTACAAAAACAAATCTATGTTATTCAGTTGACTGACATATTTGATTTATTGTTGGATTGTCAGTACTTATAAGTACGTTCTGCTTCACCCATCTCCTTTTTCCCCCTCTCCTTGTGCTTGTAGCACTCTTGTATATATATATATATATATATATATATATATATATTAACTCATCAACTATTCAAAGATATCTTCAACCAAAGGACGAGTGCTTGTTGTTATCGTAGAAGTGCCTGCTTGAAATTCAGTCTCGACTATGAAGTATTGAGGGCATATCAAAATGAGTACTTCTGTGCCTCTCAGATATATATTGCCTGAAGTATAATCTTCAAGATGTTTTATTTTTCATGTGTGTAAATATATTCCCATGTAGGGGAGAAGATGAAAATGCCTGAAGATATGAAAGCTCATATTTCATTTTTGTTTTTTGTTTTGAATCAACTCTACTACGAGTTCACTATATTCTGAAGTGTCTGGTAGCTCCAACATCTCTCTGTTTTATTTTTCACTTGTACTTCTTTCTTCTACTATCTACTATATATATGATCCTTGTCTCTTTTCTCTCAATGTATTCTTATTAGGATAAAGACTTGGTGTATTTTCAAATGTTGAATTATATTGGTACAATTTGTGAGATGATTTCATATCTGTACATATATATCCTGAAATTGGAGAGAAAATAAATTTTGCTGGAGGATACAAAGCTACACTATATATTTGTCTTTTTATCATTTTCTTATTTGATGGAATATTTCTAAATATTCTGAAGAGGTTTGAAGTAGATGTGATTTGTGACGTGTGACTGCATATGTTTTATATACTTTCATAAAGCTAATATCAACATTTGGTCATGAAACTTTTGCAAGAAACCATTTAAAAAAAAGTGTGCATTGTGCAGTATATTGGTTGTCTGGACAGGTAAAGTTTTATTGAATGTTTGCTGCACCTCCATGAAGTGAAGAAACAGCAGCACAGCATAGACAAGCTGGTATTATATATATATATATATATTTCATTTGGTGCCTGATAATCTAAGTGTCCCTATTCTTATCTTTTATTTAAACATTCAGTGGGACTTTGAAGAGATTCTGTGAAATTTGTGTTTTCATCAGAACTAGGTACATATAAGCTTAGCTCTTTTGGTCTTATATCTAATCTTTAGGTACATTTGTGACGCTCGTCTATGTTATTTACAAAGGTGATCTCTTATAAAAGTATTGTTGTTTGTAAAGACCTTTGGATCTTGTTACTTGCCCTGTAGGGGGAAAACAATACAAACAAATACAGGTACAACCTGGGAAACCTGGGAAAGAGAGAAACGTCTACAATGCCTTGACTTGGCTTGAATCCAGAGGAATTCAAATGCAAGGGGGTGTTCATTGTATGATCCGATAGATGCTATTCTTTTCATGTCAAACAAGCAGTTTGATTTGACTTTCTTTGTTTATGATGGGATCAGAAGGTTGAGAAAGAGAAGGCTGAGGAGGAAGGAAAGAAGAGGAGGAAGGAAAGAAGAGGAGAGGGAAAAAGTTAGATAGAAAAGGTGGAGGAGGGAGGAAAGAAGAGAAGGAGAAAGTTAAGACAATGAGGTGGACGAGGAAGGAAAGAAGGGGTGAAGAAAGAGAAGGTGGAGGAGGAAGGGAAGAAGAAGACGAGAAGGTTGAGAAAGGAGGAAGATCATGGGAAAAGGAGATAAAGGAGAAGTGGAGATTGACCAAAGGAGAACAAGGAGGGAGGGAGAAGGAGAAGGGGTAGGAGGAAGAGGAAGAGAAGAAGAATAAAAATAAGAAGGAAAATGGCTGAACCGTCCATGATGTGTCAGTTGCACTTAAATTGTTAAATTGTATTGACACCTATAATCTTTCCATTGTAATGCAGGAAGTGATTAGGCAGCAGTGGGGGTTCATTATTTAATGGAGTTTTATGTTTTCCTCATTTTGTGTACAGTGACAGTCAAGAGTCCTTCATAAAGAGTGATCGATGGCAGAATTTTATAGAATTACTTTTGCACATTCCAAAGAATGAATTGCAATGATTTGATCATGATTTACATCATGAAAAACATAATTACAATGTTCAGACAGTGCTCATTGATTATATTGAAAATTTAGTAATTCGATATGCCATCTTTTTAGAATTATAAGATGAGGAAGAGGTTTCATATAAATACAAACAAATCAATGAAATTGTAAAATCATATTTGGTAATAAGGAAGATATTTATTAAAATTGTTACAAGAATAGAAATAATTACAAAGTCGTACTCTTTATATTTTAGGGGGAAAAAAATCAAAGAAAGTTGACTTTAAAAAACAAAAAAGTTGGCATGCTTTCACTCATTCTGAAATCCTAAATATCATTAGTCACATGCAGAATAGCCTTTTATGTTCACAGGTCATCCTATAACTCTACCATGGGGTCATCCATTTCAGTTTAATTCAATTTATTATGTTTCCTGAAGTAAAATCCCCATCAAATAAGATTGTGATCCAAGAAAACACACCAAGGCAAAACAAAACTAATGAGAATTACATCATATAACCATCTAAAATCAACAATAGCTACACCAATAAAAAAACATATATGGGTCTAAGGTAATTTTCCATTCAATTTTTATTAGTTGATTCAATGTAATGACATGAGCAAACAGAAACATAAATCAAGAAATTTGTATAGTTTAGCACCATGTCAAGGCAAAACAAAACTACTTGTAATAAGAAGTACATAACCATCGAAAATCAACAATAGCTATACCAATAAAAAACATATATGGGTCGGGTCTAAGGTAATTTTCCATTCAGTTTTTAATAAATAATTCAATGAATGACATGAGCGTACGTAAATCAAGAAATTTGTATAGTTAAGCACCCTTGTCAAGCCAGGTTTTTATGGAGCTCACAGTTCAAAATGATACTTATGAAACACTCAAGAAGGATGTTTAATGTGATGAGGTCGTCATGTATAGGATCATGATAAACCTGGGGCCCGTCTTATAAAGGGTTGTGACTGATCCCAAGTGATCGCAAGTCCTCTCATCAATCGCAAGTTTGCAGTCTTCTATCTCTTAGGCCACAAACAAAAAATCCTTTGGTTGTCCTCGACCGCCCGCTCGTCATTTTCGGGCCGCTCCTATTTTTATTTTTTATTTTTTTAATTCAATTTTTTTATTTTTTATTCAATATTTTTTTATTTTTCTTTTGTATCTAATTTTTTTTGGGGGTGCAATCTTAAATGCCAAACATACCATTTTATGCATTTGCAAGGATCAAAATGAGTCCCGTTGCCAGTTTGGTCTTTTCAGTACGCAATTGTGTATTTGCCATTTTTATTTTTCTATGTCAAAATGCCGTTCATTCAAATCAGGTTCTGGGCATTCTTAAACTCATTGTAAAGCCCATCTGTACTAGTTTACAGGAGGGATTAGACCATCCTGGACAGGTGGTTATCTCATAAAATCAGCTCTCAGTTAACATAAGATAAAGAGGATCATGGGGGAGCAATGGTCACCGATTAGAGGGCGCAAGTAGCTATTAGTAGTACAATGGAGATTTAAAAGGTGCTGTATTTCAAAGCCAAAAATACTTTCTGTGTTGGTCTTGATATTCATAATTGTAGATTAAACTAGTCTTTTACCATATTAAAGTGTTTTATAGACTTTGCTTGACATCCCAATGATTGTTTTTCTTCTTCATGGAAAACAAATTATTAAAAAAATATTTAAAAAATTGGGGGGGAAAAAAAATCAAAAAAAGACACAAACAAAAAATGAAGTTTAAAAAAAAAAAAAAAAAAAAAAAATCCGCCCGCCCGCCCCTACTCCAGAAAAGCAATCGAGGACAACCAAAATATTTTTTTTGTTTGGCCTTATGTACATAGTTAAGATTGAAGTCGCGATCAATACAAACTCTTTGTAAGACAGGCCTCTAAAGCCATAACTTAATTGAATGCTATGATTTTTAAATCATTGCAGTTTTTAGGCATTTATTATGCTCTCCCAACCCCCTCTCCTCATCCACCCCCCAAAAATATGCTATGATATGGAATGGTTAAACATGACACATAATCATTCAGAAAGGTGATTAGGCTCACCTTGCATTAGATGTACAACACTGAGAGATGTAGTACATAAAACTGATATTATATGAAGCCATAAGTTAATTAAATGCTATCATTTTTAAATCATTGCATTTATTAGGCATTTATTATGCTCTCCCAACCCCCTCTCCCCATCCAGTACCACCCCCCCCCCCCAAAAAAAAAAAAAAATGACATGAAATTGTTAAACACGACACATAATCATTCAGAAAGATGATCAGGCTCACTTTCCATTAGATGCACAACACTGAGAGATGTAGTGCATAAAACTTTTTTTTTTTTAAATGAATTTGTGATTACTTACAAGAACTGTGGGAGAGCCAGTAGGCAAACAATTACAACCAACATACATATTGGCCCAAATTCACAAAGGAGGTTTAAATTTAACCCATGGTTTAAACCTTCATTTACATAACCCATGGTTTAAAAATAGTGCAAAATAAGCACAACACAGTCAAGAGGTCCAATATTAGACGCGCACAAGGCAAGGTATGCTTATTTTGCGCTAATTTTTAAACCATGGGTTATGTAAATGAAGGTTTAAACCATGGGTTAAATGTAAACCTCCTTTGTGAATACGGGCCATTATGGTTAAGATTTTTGCTTCACATTTTCTTTTTTGCAAAGTGCTCATCTTATCACTATAATAGCAGGTGAATGAAATACTTCATCGCCACACACTGTGGGAAGGAAGCATCCATACTTGATAAATGACTTTGCATAAGATACGTCACACTATCAAGAAAATGGCGATGCCCATGCCGTGCTTAGAAACTGCACACTATGCTAAGAGTATCATGCTTTATGCAAGAATCTTGTAGATTAATGGGCAAGAATACAATAAATCTCTCGGGATAACTTTTATTGTTTACTCAAATGGTTAATGAATCAGTTAGGAGATTGGCCAATCCTCCAACCATATCAGCAAATTTTTGAACATGTGACATATGGCCTCTCGTCGTCTCTTTGGTGTTCTTGTCCCTGCCATTCTTTGCTGTCAAGTGGACCTTGAAATGATGGAGGACGTACTCTGTTTCTATTTTGGACAAAATATTTTATTAGAAAATTAAAATATCACAACTTAATGCAATATGACATATATAGATTAAATTTGGGATGGGAGGTTGATAAGTTCAGAACAAATAATTTTTTTAAATTTCCAAGTTTCAAACATAGTCACGTTGGATCAAACTATAACCTGATTGAATATTCCATTGGTTAATTGATTGACAGATCACGCAAAGAGAGGAAGAAATGGACTGATGAGTGCTGAAAGAAACTTTTCCATTGACTGGAAAGGGAGAAGGACTGGAAAATCTTACTAAGTTTGAAAGAAAGTTTTTTTTAAAGCACTCTTGAAAAGGCTACACAAAATAGGAATAACTGGCACGAGAGAGAAAGACAAATCGTGATGTGTTTTTCACAAACTTTAATAAAGAAATGAATGTTGAACTATCAAGGTTTGGGTACGTAAAATGTGACAAAATTAAGAAACCCCTGCATTATTTAAATAAACTGTAATAAGAGCCCAGGGAGTTTAACGCTCACCTGAATTCACTTTTTTTTAATGCAACATTCTTGTGGGACCTCTAAGGGGTATGTTATCTATTTGAACAAATGTTAAGCCGTAACTGGATCTAGTTTCCACACCTGCTTTTCAACCTCCTTTGTCACAGGTGAGCTTAAAAAGAACAATTCATAATATGCTTACCCCTAATGAACATTTGGAGACTTAATCTCTTGTTTGAATTGGATGAGGCCTAATCATTATTGCACTTATTTGGCTGAATTTCTAGGAATCGTGTGTTTTGTTGACAAGGTGGTTATCCAGGCGTTGCACCGTCTGGAACAGCGCAGAATGGACACTTTCTCAATTTGGGGGTCTTTGACTTGTGAGAGATAGGTTTGCTGCAAGCAAAAAGAACATCAATTGATTTCACTAGTTTTACATGTACCTGATTAAATCAATAACATCAAAACAATCTGAAATAAAATTGAACATTGAATTTGCGATGGGAAAATCAATCTATTTTAAATGATGTGTTATTGTACATATATGTATACATCTACATGTACTCTCTAGAATTCATAGAACATGAGGAAATCCATATTTTTTGGTGAAATGAGTCAAACTTGTAAGTTTTCTCCTTGAAGTGTGATATTGTAAGTTACATTTGATGAAAACTTAACAGCTCACTATTGAAACTACCATTGAATTTTAGAATATAAAATACAAGTGGTTTAATGGTGCATTAATATATACTGCTTAAAATTTGCACATACCAGTATTACAATTTCAGGCTAAAGTGCCTGATGAAATGTCAAATGAAAGTTCTTTTGTATCTCTTGTATTGAACTTCTTGCACCATTTTGTAAACACACTTTGGGAAGTATGCCTTATTTACCTTATTACTTATTCTTTAATATAGAAATAGGGTAGTGCAGGCAAGTCCAATCGCATTCAACTTTTTCAGGTTATCTTCTACCTCTCTCTTTTTGCTCTGTGCACTATTAAAGGGACTTGGTAACATTGTTCAGATGAGAGAAAATGGGGCTAAGGTAGTGACTTCAATGAAAGATAATCTGAAAGTTTGAGTGAAAACAGACCATTATTAATGATAAAAAATGGGGAAAACTGATCTGATCGATTCCTTAATTCTCCCAACTATATATTAGTATAATTTCATTAAAATTTTAGGTGAATGTTAATCGTCACAAAGCAATAAATCGGCTCTATAATCCATTCCAGACATTTAAGTGTCTTATTTTCATTGTAAAAACAGTTGGGGAAAATTCAAAAATGGTTGGGAGAATTTACTGTTAGAGTGTGTCGCACAGTGATGCCTTCAAAGAAAACCATCAATATCTTTGTGGTTTGAGAATTTGTTCAAGATTGTTTGCATGTTAGAGGGCAAGTACAGCAGAAGGAATACAATAATTAGTAACATTTCATACAAAAATTACTCATTTATTTCATCAACCTTCTACAAAATGAATGTTACAGAGTCACTTCAAAGAAATTTTCAAACACATTTACAGCTTAAATTGTAATATGATATCAAGCATTCATGAAAGACAGTCCACCTAAGTTTTAGTGTACGTGCAATATCAAAAATGTATTTAGGCCATTCCATAAATTCTGCCAAATATCAACTTGAAAGAATTGAAAGACATCAGTGGCTTTAACATTTGACTTACTAAACTTCAACCAGACTGATAATTATGTCAACATCAATGTATTTTCAAGGTCCAAGGCCAGGTAAGCTAGGTTTATGTAATTTTTTATTTGTGAAATGTAATCATTAAACATTGTATCATTTTATATCTATCTAATGTGTTCATATACAAACAAAAAGACTGTTATCTTAATCTTAATGCATTTTCAAAGTCCAATGTTAACTTGGAAAAGACCCAGGTTCTATGTATCTTTTTATTTGTATAATATATTAGCCAAGGCCAGCACATAAATCTGTTCCATATCTGACAATTCTCGATGCAATCGGAAGGACATGTTTTAATTACAATTATCTTTTATGCTTTGACAAGACTGATATCTCAATCTGAACATATCTTCTGAATCAAAAGCCACGTAAACTAAGTGTCAAGTAGTTCTGTCAGTGTATTTAGAAGGAGTGGTTCTTTTTATATCATCAGTTTGCTGTTCTTAAAGCTAAAGACCAGTTATGGTCATGCGATTGCATTGTGAAAGAAACATTGTGAAATCGATCAGAAAAGGTTGATCATCTAGCATAGATGTACTGCAAGTTTCTGGAATCATCAAAATGATAAGAAATTTGGCCAAGTCTTCATAAAGTTAGAATCACTGTACACAGAAAGATGTATATGGGACTACACACACGTGCGCGACACGTGCATTTGTATCTCTCAACAGGCAAGAGATACACTATTTTACCAAATATATCAATTAGTAGGCGGTTTCCCGTCAATATTTTTATCATCATGTATTATTCAAAACATATTCTTTCACATGATTGGTAATAAGAGCTTCCATTTCATTTTTTGAAATTGGGGCATTTCCAATACTAGTCTTTACCTTTAACATTTTCATCCACAAATGTTAAAAGGAATTTATTAAATAACATTCCTGATAACAATTATGAATATTTGGAATTCCATTTGGATAAGTCAAGCTAACAATTAAATTAAATACAAATTTGTATAGGCACATATAAATGAAATAATGAATCGTAAAAGAGAAAGTCTAATAACACCTATTGTACATTATAAACCAATTCTTGAAAAAGTGAGTTTCAATCATGGTAATAATGGATATAAAACAATGTTTTGTTTTAATGAGGCAAGAGCTAGACTAGTGTGTAATGAGCAGTTTAAATAGAGCAACACCAATTATTGCACTTTTGTTGCACATGGTCATAAAACAAAGCCTCCAACAAGGTAGGAAGTCAATGTTGAACACTAGATGGCAGCAGAGCATATGAGACTCTAGCATGAAAGAGTAGTACTAGTGCATTTGTTGTGTGAAGGGGTGATTGAATTTACCAGTGCATTATTATCCAACTGTGTCCACTGAAACTGAGTTTGCTAAATCATCTCATCTCATTATATTATATAACAAAATCATTCATGCCTCTTATAAAGTTGATTTTGTTTTTGTATTTTGGGAAATAAAGGTGGACTGGTTCAATACGTTAGATGTAAGCTTTAATGCGGGAATGCACTACTTGTAGCCCTCAATATAGCCAACGATGCCTAAGCCCCATGGCCCCCATGGTCCCCTTTTTCTTATGTTAATTGAGAGCTGATTTGATGAGATAACCACCTGCCAGTGACCAAGTAGGGAGGTCTAATCCCTCTATTTATTGATTTGTCTGTGTTAAACATACAAGGTGCCCGGTAAGTGTAGGAAATAGAAAATCATGCCAATGTTTGACAACTATAGCATGATTTGAAACATAAACCAAGGTTCACCTTTCAACACCTCTTAGAATGGCACCATGGTCTTTCACGGTCATTTTATCTAAAGTAGAACATCTTTGGGGGACCAGTCCAACATCAGTCCCCCAGGTCTCCAACCAGCTCAATGATGTTGAAAGACACTCACCTGTAAGAGATAAGAGACTCATATAAAACAAGAATTCTCTCACTGCTGATGACAATGATATTTATTACTATAAATTTAGGTGTGTTTATATGAACATATGTTTGACCCTAATTGATCACTAGTTTTCTGCTTTTGTTCAATTTCTTTCTTGTTCATTTCTAGTGTAAACATACATAGACCTACAGAAGACATGGTAACATAGGTAATCATCAGAAAACCTGGAAATGCTTTTTTAGCTCAAATATTTTACAATAATAATTTCAATCTATGATTCATTTGGAGGAAGATCAAATGAGACACAATGGAGGGGAAGAACCCAAACAGAGAAGGTAATCAGTATGTATACATTACCTCCAAATATTTTGTAATGGTCTTACATATATTCCATCATCCCTGTTGTTTTACAGAGTACATGTATGTATTTTATAAAATGGGGCATTGCCTCTCTGAACAATGTTCTCTAATAATTAATTAATTAGATCTCTATTGATGTTCCTATTTTGTTGTCATGTCGTGCCCATTTCATATTGTAGAAATTTCATGGTTACGGTAGTCTTTTGACTACAACAATTTAATATTTGTTGTCTTAAGAAAACCAAAATGAAATTTGATTTACTTTAATAAACATTTACCTAGGTGGCGGCAGTTTTTCTAATATTCGTAGGAAGAAACTTCCCTGGGAGATTGTAGGACTTCCACATCTGTCCAGGATTTGAGAGTCGTCCCCCAGTCTTCCCCATCAAGTACGGCTCATTGGGGTCCGGTGAGATGGTTGCCTTGTACCCTGGTGTGAAATCTCTCATTTTTGAGTAGGTATCCACCAGGGTACAACCATAATCATCCAGGAGGACAGCATCCCCATAGGTAGTTTTCGTCTTGTGGTCTGCAACCTGTTGTAATTAAATCATAAATTAAATCATCCAAAATTAATTTCATGTTATTGTCATCTTCTACAGTGCAAATCATATTGAGTGGTTTGGATTTATCTTAAACATAGATTGCATCATATCAGTCAGTCTAATAAAGTGGTATTAAAGTTTCTGAATTTTTCTGTTTAAGATATTGCCTATTATGGTTTATCTGTGGTTGATGAGCTGGCCTATTCCACGGAAAATGTTCCCTTTTCAAAAATCATAAAATGAGCAATATCTTCAGAAATATTTGTGTTACAATGTCGATTCTGGAGTCTAACCAATGACCTAATAGAATATCTTTGAATTGAGTGGAATGCTATTGTTATTGAAGTATTTCCATATCAGGACAATTACCCCTGAAAATTACCCCTCCCCCTGGAAAATTACCCCCGTGGACATTAAAGGGAAAGTTTACCCTGATACTAATTCTTTTTTTTTTGGGGGGGGGGGGGTAATTGTCCTAGAACCATGTACATGTATTCCTATTGAAGAAGAAAAATGGCACCAATTTTGGTCAAAAACAAAATCTGTGGGTCTCATTATTGATATGAATAAGCTGAAACCAGGGTGACTGACAACCAAACAAAAATTGTTTGTAATTGCTACAAAATATGCATAATAATGTACCTGAGGCTGATATGAATAACGATTATATTGGATAACTAAATATGTCTAACGACTCAGGGCAGTATGATTCTGTTGTGAGGAATATATTCTGATATCCCCCTACCCTCAATTCTATCTGATATTAAATATAATTCCTAACTTTTCTTTCATATTCCTTTCAGATTACCCATATAAGTATTAATTTAGTTGCTGTCTGTAAAATAGGTAGTCATGAAGAGCCCTGCATCTCTGGACCAAGAATCTTATGGTAGATTCAAAAATAAAGCTTGCCCATTAGGGGAAGACTATTGTGAAAGCCATCCATCACTTCATACAAATTTAAGTATTCTGACTACAGTATTTGTAATACATGTAGAAAGAAAAAATTATTGACAAATGATGTCAATTCAATATTTTTACAGTCATGCCAAAAGTTTAATATACAAATAGAAGCATTTAGGGTAACTAAAGAATAAAATAACATGTACTTTTTTAATTCCAAGAACTCTCTCTTTCCATCAAGGGTTGAATTTCTTTCTACCTCAGCTCTTTTGAGGGTGGCACACAGCCCCCCTCGTCCAGCATTCTGTCACTCCGACTCCAAAATGAGGGTGTCCCTCACAGTACAGCCTTGACAGTCTCCCATGATGAATCGCCTTGATTGAATTTGTCTGTGTGAAATTAATCAAACAGCTGATTATTGAAATCATATGGTAAACTGAATTTAAATTCAAATTGGAAGTTTTCCTTGACATTATCTATGAAGGTTCCAATTTCCTGATTGTTGATGAAGAAATACATCTAATCCATAGAGGTATTTAGAAAATCCCGGATAAATGTATAATTGATGTTTACTTCATGAGACTATATATACATGTATATATTTGTTTGTTCTTTAATACAGAGCAAGTGTATGAGGGGCTCCCAAGATATGTCACAATGTCATATCATTTGTCTGATTTTCTTAATTCCAGTCTAGTATCAAGGTGGACCTTAAAGCTGCAGAAATATGATTCTTGAGGAGAATACTGAGAATATCATGGAGTGACAGATTGTCAAAGGAGGAAGAGCTTTTGTGTGTTGATAGATCTCTTCAAAACCTCCTAAGATAAAGACAACTTCATTTGGCACAGAAAATAGGGCATTGACTGGGAAAATTTGGGGGAGAAGAAGCATAGGGACGTAGCGTATCAAATAAATGTAACTACCATGGAAACCTTGATTTTGATTGGCTGATGAGCCCTGTTACCATGGTAGTTACCAATAATGGCAAAGTTACCATCAATGGTAAGTTTTATGCAACGAGGCCTAGTTGACTGGTAACTTTACTACCAGTATATTAGAATAACCAGGGACATGATTACTAGTGCAATTGTCAGCACAGTGCAGTTGTATGAAAAGATAGTAAATGGTCCATTGCTTGGGAGATGGGGTCTCACTCTCAGTAGTTAAATGGAGCAACAACAAATCAATTATTACTGATCTAATGTGAAATGGTTGCAAGTGTTACAAATTGTAGTTATTCATATTCATATTCATATTCAAATTTATTGTCCAATGATTGGAAATTTGTTTCATTTGCATGTCGGTACAAGGTTACACATTATAAACATCAATAAGATACATATGGGTACAGAGTAGAACATTTAACTTGGACATAGGTAACAACAAATGCGATAGTTCAACATGCAGACTAAAATTCGATTCATAAATTAAGTAGTTAAATTCAGTTCAAGTTCGGATTAAATTCATTCGCAATTCAGATTAAATACAATTAAAAATTTAAACCAATTCAATTCGTAATTCAGATCAAATCCATTTCAAATCCCGATCACATTCAGTTCGTAATTCAAATTAAAATATAATTAAAATCAAATCACATTCAGTTTATAATTCAAACTAAGTAATAAAATTAAATTCATAATTCGGGTTAAGTTAAGTTCACAATTCAAATTCAATACAGTTCATGATTCAGACAGATTCAATTCATATTTCAGGAAATAATTCAATTCAAATCCCGATCGCGTACAATTCATAATTCAGATTAAATTAAATTGACAATTCAGGTTAAATAAATTCATAATTCAGATTACTACAATCTATAATTCACATCAATTCAATTTGTAGGTCAGATTAATATAAAATTAACAATTCAAATCAAATTCAATATATAATTCAAACTAAGTAATTAGATTATATTCATATTTCGGGTTAAATTAAATTCACAATTCAAATGCAATACAATTTATTCTTCAAACCAGTTCAGTTCATATTTCATAATATAATTCAACTCAAGTTCCGATCACCTAGAATTCATAATTCAAATTAAATTAGTTTACAATTCAGATTAAATGCAAGTTATAATTCAAAAATAGGTGATTACATTCAGTCATAATTCAGATTAAGTTAGGTTCACAGTTCAAATTAAATTCACAATTCAGATTAAATTCAGTTTATTATTCAGACTTAGATTAAACCCTCCTCGTTCATCAGCCTGATTGAGCTTGGCACAAATGAATTTAGAAACCTGCTCGTTCTGGACCTTAGAGATCTTAACCTGTTTCCTGACCTCAGGGCTACATAATTATTATTTAAGGGGTGACGGCTGTTATGGTAGATTGATTTCGCCTTGTCGAGTACTCTATTTCTACATATATCTTCGAAGTCTAGATTCTTCCCTACAATTTTTTCCGCTTGTTTAACAATTCTTTTTAGCATAGAAAAGTCTACTTTTCGACATGCTGTGTACCACACAACGCAGTCGTTTACTATTATGCTCTCTATCACAGACTTGTAGAAAAGGTACATTATAGTGCGGTCTACGTGAAAGGAATTGAGTTTACGAAGGAAATATAACCGTTGCTGCCCTTTCTTGTACAGCTCCCTACAGTTGTCATCCCATTTCAGCTTGTCATTAATTACAGTGCCAAGGTATTTGTATGATTTCACTATCTCTATTTCTTTTCCGTTTATTTTCATTGGGCAGCTACTTGGATCTACGGGTCTTACTTTCCTAAAGTCAATTATCATCTCTTTTGTTTTCGTAGTATTGAAGTCCAGAAAGTTTTCATTGCACCACTCAGTAAACCAGTTTAGATAATCTTCGTATTCAGTCTCACTTCCTCTAATATTCCCAACAATAACAGTATCGTCCGCGTATTTCAAGACTGAGACATTTTCCGAAGATGAGCGGCAGTCGTTGGTATACAACACGAACAGGATGGCCGAGAGCACGCACCCTTGAGGAGACCCGATGTTGGTAACAATGGACTCACTCATTGTGTTCTGCACCCGTACTTTCTGCGTTCGGTTCTGCAAGAAGTCCACGATCCAAAGTATGAGCGATGGCCTTACTTCAAGACGCTTCAACTTCTCAACAAGCACATGAGGGCGGATGGTATTGAACGCAGAAGAGAAGTCCACGAACAATGCTCGTACGTACGATTTCGTCTCTTCTGTGTGCTTGTATAGCAGATGTGTTAGATAAAGGGTAGCGTCTTGAACAGATTTGTTTTGTTGGTATGCATACTGATGAGGATCAATCAGCTCTCTGATTGGCTGAAGAAGACTCTTTAATATGATACGCTCAAAGCACTTCTTATTCATTATGTAAATAAATGATATGTGTGTATGTTGTGTGCACAAACAAGCGATGTAGAGTTCATCAATGTAACTCCAATCAGGGAAAACATTACTCTTAGTAAAAAAATAAAATAAAAAATATCTTGTGAGCTGTTGTGTGAGAAGATGATCAGTCAGTCAAATAAAATTGTAATGTTTTTTACTAATACCTTGCCAATTCTGGGGACTATTAATATGTTAAGTCGCTTTAATGATGGTCCCTCCTTATTCTACTTATTCATATGAATTTATTTAATGCGTGTTTTGTTTTAACTTTGAAATGCTTTGTATATATTTAAATGTTAGCATGGTTGTTTTTAAAGTGAAGAATGAATAAAGACTGAACAGAAATAGTAGAATTATTTGACTTTTAGATTAAATAATGAGATATAGAGTATTTACCGATGGCATTTTCTGCTTCCTGCTTCATGTTTCTTCTGAATCTTTGCACGTCTTTGGCTGGGAGTATTTGATCTATTATCAATCAAAGATAAAATATATTAATTACAGGACGTTGTATTTCATATACATTTAACTTATATACTCTAGTTGAATCTATTTGTCAAAATAAAATATTTGTAATTATTATCTATATAAGGCTTCCAAGTGGTACAATCAATCAGTATATTTAATATCTTTAGCGCAGTACTCGGATGACTGATCAATATTTTTTTTGTAGTGCTCTGTCATCCGGGAACTTCAACTGTCGATACTATATTGCTTGATTATCGAATTTTGTTATTTCGCTAGTCAGCCTGAAATAGATAATAATAATAATATTGTATGGCTCTGTTTTCATGTGATACAAGAATAAGAATATATTGCTCTCGCTAAGACAATATATTCTTGTATCACACTCAAAGCCATCCAATATTATATAAGTATTCTATTGGATTCCTGTTACATAATGAATTCATAACTGGGTATAATTAGTTGAATACATATTTATTTTTGTGAATTGGTATGACTTAAAAACATGAGCTTCCCAAGAGCATTTTTATAATTAGAAATTAGAAAGTTAGAATTGTAATAACATACCTTCCAATAGCATATGACACATTTACACCTTTCAAAATATTCTTTGTAATTCTGTAGAAAATATATATTTGTACTTTCTCAAGATATTTTTTTTGTAGTGCATGTAATTGATCCAATATAAATTTGTGTCGAGATGAAAAAATAGAATCTAAAAGACATGCTGATCTTATTGCCTACCAAAATCACCTTGTCATTATAATCAGCAGATAAAATATAATATCAGAGGGAACCATTTCAGCAGTTTTGTTGTTGGCCATCTCTCACTTTTTGATGTCAAGTCGAAGGCCGGACATGAAGGTGGTGACCCTTAAGAGGGTTCTGGTCACATCTTCTGCTCTTCCATACTGCCCTGAGTATCTGGCCTCCGACAAAAGAAAGTGACCAAATTTCTTCAGTGTGTCAAGATATTTGTGCCTTGTCTTTGGCATATGGTCATCCTTGAGACTTTAAACGATACTGTTTGAAAATAAATGTATGAAATACATGTTATACAGGGTTAACAACTTATTTTTTTACTTATTAATTTTATTTAATTTCCTATTTTCCAACAAGAAGATTTTTAACTTTAATCTGAAATGAAAGATGCTGTTAAAATACATGTGTAATATAATTTGCATGAATTATATAGTTCTTGGAAAAAGCTGGGGGGGGGGGGGGAGAAGAAAATGTTATGATTACTACCCAGCCCCCCCCCCCACTCCGTGAACGTAGGGATACCATGCGTGTTTCCAAACTCTCCAGCTCGTATTGACTTTACACACCAGACTTTTGCTGAAAAGGGGGGGGGGGGGGGGGTCGCTGGGAACATGCATATGCGTACCTTAAATAACACTGAGTGGGGGGGGGCCGGGGTTTACTTTCTACATTAGTTATGGGTTGTTTGCATAATTATTAAAACAGTGCATTGGCAATTCTTCAGATCTTTCCATATATAAATGGAAGTTTTCAGGCTGTAAAGATCTGAAGGTGCCAACTCCTTTCTGGGATAAGT
This sequence comes from Strongylocentrotus purpuratus, assembly GCF_000002235.5. NCBI lineage: Eukaryota > Metazoa > Echinodermata > Echinoidea > Camarodonta > Strongylocentrotidae > Strongylocentrotus > Strongylocentrotus purpuratus. Next base: position 47,269,412 of record NW_022145612.1, on the reverse strand, counting down.
AATGTATGTACATATTTCATTTTAAATTTTCTTGTTTATGTATGTGAAAGGAAAATGTAAGGTGCAGTTGATCATTAAATATGAATTAAATATCAAACTGTATATATTGTTTTCTGTAAAGTGTTTAAAATCACTACCTTCAGTAGCACTTTAGAGTCAGTGAAGACCGACTTCAGGGATCCACCTGCCATATCTTAGATTCTGTTCAACATCCCACAATGTGCGATGGCACTGCTCCCTGCAATGCCTGAAAAGACTTACTTCAGAAGCACTTTAGAGTCAGTGAAGACTGACTTCAGGGATCCACCTGCCATATCTTGGATTCTTTTCAACATTCCACGATGTGCGATGGCACTGCTCCCTGCAATGCCTGAAATGACTTACTTCAAAAGCACTTTAGATTCAGTAAAAACCGACTTCAGGGATCCACCTGCCATATCTTGGATTCTGTTCAACATGCCACAATGTGCAAAGGCACTGCTCCCTGCAATTCCTGATGCATGCTCTAGATATCCAGTAAATGCGAGCATCATCTCTTCTGGAGTCTCCTCTATTGGAATATTTGATTCAGATAGAAACAGAGTAATAAGCCAACTAATATCTCTTAAATTTGAGGGTACAGATAATTTTTTTAAATAATTGTCGAAAAGTATTAAAAGTGAAACTTGGTACACAAGCATAAAGACGTAAAATCAATAAGAATGTTAACATTTCATTTACATTTCAAATTTAGCACAAATGAATATGTGAGTTTATTGATATTTTCTGATTTATGTTTTGTTTATGTTGAAAGTTGTCAAGATCTATAACTTATAATATGATACTATTGAAGTAATTACTAACAATGTTATGTTATGTTATGCTATGAATAAGTAGGGAATACTGGGGTAATGGCCCTGTGGAAATTTTCAATGTTCCAATCAGTTTAATTAAAGATAGTAACCAAAAACAAGCATAGCTTTATAAGCATATTCTACCATATTCATTATTTAAAAAAACACCAGAATAGTCACCCATTTGTTATTACACAATAAATCTGGATATTAGTGCATCCTGATCCTGTTGTTGATGCAAGTGTTCTCACATATTCAACCTCATATCACTTTGGAATTTAATAACAATTGAATACAAAATGAAAATTGAATACAAAATAAAAAGTGAACTGCAAATACCCCAGGGTTTCTCATCACACTTGACCTAAGCCCACCTCTCAAATCAGCGCAAATTATGAATTCAATAAATTTAACTTCTATCTGATCTTTCACTAGTGATTGAAAAGAAAGCAAACCTTTTGCTTCTGTTCCTCTCTTGTAGTTATGCTTACTGACAAGGTGGCTATCTACTCTCCCAACATGCCAACATGTATTCCGCAGACGGGGCATTCTTTGACGGCTTTGGGGCTGGGAGTGTTTAGGTGACGAATGGGCTCTCTATAAAAATGGTAAATTAAAGAAGACATTGAAGATTAATTTTCCTATCATGTCATATGAAATAATGACGAAAATATCTCCATATCGTGTCATATGTACTATTGCAGGGAATGCTCCATATACATGTATAAGACAAGTATAAAAAAAAGTGTACCCAACTTTGGTAAATTCTTATCAAAGAGTTATAACTTATACACAGAGATTTAAAGGCATTCATTTATTGATAAATTTACATATTTATTCCATCAATCTATCTACATATATCTATCTATCTATTTACCGTATTTGCCGGTGATAAGGCCGCAGCGCCGTAAAGGCCGCATCCCCGATTTTGACATTTAAAAAAAAAAAAAAAAAAAAAAATTGTTTTGTTTTTTGTTTTGTTGTTGTTGTTTTGCTGCCGAAAACCCACGCGTGGAAGGACCTTCATTTAACATCGAGGTGCAGTTAAATAGTAACAATGTCGTTTTTAGAAGAATGTGTAAGATCATTAATGTGAATTAAAAACAATAAAGTACCTATGGTACCAGTGGTGTACCTATGGTACCAGTGGTGTACCTTGTGGTACACCATTTGTTATAGAAAAAAATTTGAGGAACTATTATTATAAACTACATATTGAGATCTATTAGAAAGATTACTTTCAAACCAAGATGACAGTCAAATTTTAGTGTTGTTGTAGTTTCCGAGTGGTGAGTCAACATACTGATTAATGAGCTGGGAGACATTGCCAGGCATAGCGCCATAAATCGAAACTAAAAAAAAAAAAAAAAAAAAAAACTTTTTTTACTCTTTCGCCGTATAGGCCGCACCCCGACTTTTTGATATTTTCTCTTCCAAAAATACTGCGGCCTATACGCCGGCAAATACGGTACTTATATACTGATATGTGTATTTATTCATTCATTTATAGTATGTATCTTTTAGTGGGGGGGGGGGGGGGGCTGGCCTCGTCATTTCACCTGCTTCACTGGTTAGTGAGTGTATATAACACAATGTTTATTTTACATTTGTCAAGCCAGAAAATCTGTGATAAAGGAACTAACATCAAAATAAGCCCTCATTTTATTCTCCAATACACATATTTAAGGGTGCCTGATTTACATCCATTTATAAAGTACATGCCTGTGTTCTCTTTATTGAGTTTATTCCACTTTTAAGGAACTCTGTGACCCTGGAGCTCTTAAGCAAGGAACACACATCGAGGGGTGTTGATGGACTTGGGTGGGGCTAGCTGGTCTGATATTTGACCTTATAGTGAGTCAAGCCTGGTGTTTTTGTTTTGCGATTCATTATTTTGCAAGGATCCAGTAAAAAAGAGAGATACAGACAATGGCATTGGTCTGTAATAACTAAATAATATTATAAACAATAATAATTTTTTTTAAACATGTGGTGTTTGAATATGAATATTTATATTGTAAAATATGTTTAATACAAATTTCATTTTTTAGAATACATAGAGAAAAGTAAACGAGAGGGAGGATAAGGAAAACATGGAAGAGAAATGAGGAGAAAGAGAGATGTACAGAAAATGGACAGAAACAGACAGAATAAGAGAGAGAGAGAGAGAGAGAGAGAGAAAGAAAGAAAAAGAACGGGAGACATGGAAAAGGTTAGAAATGGAAATGGAGAAAACAGAATGCAAATAAAGAGATGGGTAGAGGGGTAAACAATGATACAGAAAAAAAAAGAAAGAAAGAAATTAATGAATGAATGTAGGATGTAGACAGTGTACGTAGTAATGAGATGTGATCAGTCAAGCACACTAGATTGGATGAAGCTAATTTGGGATGCAACCAGATTATGAGATGATGTAACCACATTATGAGATAATGTGGTATGGTGGAGATCCAAGCAAGAGTTATCTTAAAGGTACTACCCAACACTTCAATTCGTATGACGCAAAAATAATTTCTAAACAACTTCACTATTTTCTTCCCTTTCTTTCTTTTTTAAAATTTGTTATTACACTTAATTTGTATAATTTTTTCACCCTGCAATTCAGATTTTAGCTGCATGAAGCTTATCTCCCCTTATTGTTGTATATTATCATATGTATTTGCATGTTTACATAATAAACCTTTGGTTGAACTGAATAGATTTTTAATCAAATTCTGTGGGCAGTATCATGCAATAGTTGAGATGAAATTGATATTACAGGAACCACCCAGTATTATTAATTTCAATTGATATTGATGTTAACTTAATGACTACCCCAAAAATAGTGATTAACAAATTTCTCACCAAAACTATATTTTTGTAGATGGATAAGTGCAAATTTCAATGAAGAATTTTCTACATGGAAATGGAGATTAATGCAGTACAACATACCTGATGATATAGGGAGCTGACAATCCTCTTCCAGTCATGGAGTGGAGGAGTATTTCAATTCAATCCACCTGTAAATAATGAACATATAACAAATGTTAGGTGGACACTAATACCAAGGCAGATCCAAGATAATTTGTAGTTTTGTTTGTAATTAAATGAAATTGTAATAATCAACAACAAAAAGAGAGGAAAAGAATAAAAAATGGGTTAGTTTCAGATACTGTTATTTAAATGTAAATTGTGCCAAAATAGATAGTCTTGGTAGGTTACTACTGTTAAAGACAGAATGAGAGAGAGAGAGAGAGAGAGAGAGAGAGGGGGAGGGAGGGAGGGAGGGAGGGAGGGAGGGAGGGAGGGAGGGAGGGAGGGAGAGAGAGAGAGAGAGAGAGAATTAAAAGAAACTTTAAAAATATATATACATTTGCTTCTCTAAAATTCTAGTGTGCAATAGCTACTTCGAATACACATTTGCTTAAAATATAACATATAAGAATGTGTCCCACTCTGAAGCTTTTGTACCACTAAAACCACAGTTAAAATATATATTGACCCCCTCTCCTCCATCCCTGCCTCCCCTGACATACATTTTGGTTCCTTACCATCTAATCAACTTGGGTTTCCATCAAATCCTTGATGCAACAGACCAGCAGCTTGAAGCTTAAATTAGAGTATCGGCAGCTCCTAGAACGGGGGCACGGAATCCTGCTTCCGCCTCATCCGGCATCAAAAGCTCTTCCAGTGTACAAGCTCCCGGATCTTGATGCCTGTCTGGCGATATTAAACGAGAAGAAAAGAGGAGTTTGGGATGAGTCATGAGAGTAAACATACCATCTTAGTCCTCATGACTCCAATCTCCAATTATTACCCCCCTCTATACCTTGTAACATTTGAAGGGTAATTGATGGATACTCTGATTCATCAAGTTCGGCATTTAAGTGGAAAATGGGGTTTGTTCTGCGGGTGAGAGGGAATTAACTGTAGTGGAGAGCTCCTGGTCATAGCAGTTATCAAGAGAATTATGGAGATGACCACACCTGTCAGGCTGTGCACAAACTTGATAAATTAAACCCTCCGTTTTATAGATGATAAAATGCTTCCATTACAGATTTTATCATGGTTCTCTGGCAATCATATCTGACCTAATAAATACATTATTCTTGAGCATCCCCCATGTACTTACTCGCCCAGGCACATAGAACATACAAGAAATCCAAGAAAACCATGCTGTTGTGCATTCTACTTTCTATGGGTACCGTGACTTCTCCTTTTTCCGTAGAGTGTACTGGTACATGCACATACGGCTACATGAAAAACATAAAATGAAAACGTTTATTTATGAGGAAGGCAAGGGAGTTGATGTGTGGTATCTATACTGTGATTTGAATAAATCTATAAATATGTTTGAATAGATTGCTACCACCACTTAATATGCACTTCCTATAGATAATTGTCAAAAGAAAGACAGGATTTATTTTCTGATCTAATAATTGGAATTATTTCCATTTTCTAATGCACTGTACAGGTAGTTTTCAGTAAGATCTTTTATCTACAGGGCGAGTCAGAAAAAATGTCCCACTTTTTAAAAGTTGTATTGTTTGAAGTATGAATATTTTATCATGGGTTCATGATATGTCTTGATAGAGTTATCCTCCAAGTACATTTAGGTGCCATTTTCATTTGAATCTCTGCATGCATGACTGAACATTAGACAATCTTTACAAGACTGCAAGATCAAACAATACAACTTTTAAAAAGTGGGACATTTTTCTGACTCACCCTGTAGAGTAGTCTACCTGGAATTTCAGTAGCGATTTTGTTTTGGAAACGAAAGGAGACAAAGTGGGGAAAGAGTGAGAGCAAAATGGATGCAGAGAGGGAGGGAGAGAGGGAGACAGAGAGAGAGAGAGAGAGAGAGAGAGAAGAAAAAAAGGGGGGGGGGGAGGGGATGGACAACATATGTAAATTGGCTGAGATTGGGTTTGGGAGGGGAGATAAAATCATTAAAAAAAGATTTTTCAACCACAACTGCCAAAAGGGAAAATATAAACAGTAAGGCATCCACTTTCAGCGTCATATGCAGAACATTCTGATACCTATTACGTGTACCTGTTGTTGAATACATGAAACATTGCATGTGGTAAGTTGTACAACTCATCTTACATATAATATATCTACATTATCTACATGAAAGTGCTAAAGGTTGAATTCCATGAGGGTAACATATCTCTGATCCATGCAAAACAACAGAAACTCATCTTGGCGCAGATGCATACATGCCTGTAATAGATATATGTTCATGTACATGTTTCCAATGTGCAAGTTTCACCCCCAGATCCAGCCTCAGCTAAAGAGACTACTTGACATTCAACTGCTTGGCAGGCTATTTTTTTCCTCTGTGAATAAAGATGAGATAAGAGCAACATTTAATTTAAAAAATATATAAAAAATACAAATAATTTCAATTTTTTGAGAGAGAGCAAGGGGTGGTGTCATAAATGCAAATAAAAAAGAAATGTCAAAAAAGATATTCATTTAAATAATGATTGAATTCATCGTATGTTATTCATTCTTTTCATTATACCCTCCTAAACTATATCACAATATATTTGAACATTCAAAGGTAATGACTTATTCTAATACCTGTATGTATCTTCAATTATGGATATATATGAGATTGCAATGCCAATTTGAAGGAAAAAAAGTATAATTAGTTGCAGGAACAATACATCCTATGCTATAATTTCTTTTCATCATCATAATATACATACTTTAAAAGTAATTACTTATCTTATAGTGTAAACTCTATCATGGATATAAATGTAAAATCCCCACTTCCATTTCTTCTGTATTTGCACGTATACCACCACAACTATGACTATGTAAATGATTTCATGTTGGTATTCACATCAGAGTAAGGAAAAAGGTCTTAGCAAGCAGAATCCAGTGAATATGTTGCTTGGGAGAAAGTAAAAGATTTCTTCCATCTCCTGAGTTTACCAATGTCTGTAGTTTGAATTTCATGTTGGTATTCACATCAGAGTAAGGAAAAAGATCTTAGCAAGCAGAATCCAGTGAATATGTTGCTTGGGAGAGAGTAAAAGATTTCTTCCATCTCCTGAGTTTACCAATGTCTGTAGTTTGAACTTAGAAGTATGCTAAAACCATTCAAACCTTGTGAAGTTCAATGCCAGGGCAAAGTCCCTCTATTATGCCTGGTGGCCCGGTGAAAGTGGAAACAAGAATGGTGTTGTTTGGTTTGCCTCCTATAACAGCTAGCTCGCTGCTCAAATAACCTTATTACCAGGGCTGTAAAATAACCTGTAGGAATGGAAGACTGGATCTGAATAATATAGCTCATCAGAAATGGAAATTAACAAGATAGAAGTAAGCAAAAGGGGAATAGGAGGGGTTAAGGGAAAAAGAGAAAAGGAGACATATTGAGAAAGAAGAGACAGTAAGAAGAGAAGAAAAATTAAAAAAAGTCGGAGAGAAGGATAAAGAGAGAGAGAGAGAGAGAGATCGGGGAAAGATGAAGAGATAGAAAAAGCATGTAATTTAAATAAGAGAGAAATGCATATTATATAGAAAGTAATAGGGAACAATGATGGAAATAGAAGGGAAAAGAGAACATATATAAACATATATTTTAAGTGGGAGATTAAGATAAAGAAATGAAGAGAGAAATATAAACAAAGGGAGAATGGAGAGAGAGAGAGAGGGAGATACAGAGAGAGGGAGATACAGAGAGAGAGAGAGAGATCAAAGAGAGAGAGAGAGAGAGAGAGAGAGAGAGCAAGCGAGAAAGAGAGAGATAAATATGCAGAGAGGAGACTATAATTATCTGTAATGGACATTGAAGATAGGATATTTGTAGACTATAATATTAATTATTCAAAGAACAACAAACTGCAATAATATAAATCATTTTACTTTTACAAAGTTAAGTTGTAAGCTTTTGTAAGAAATAAAAGTATGCATATCTCACTGGAATTAAATTGAAAGGATTCAACCAAAAAAAGTAAGGATTAGAATAAATAATGTACCGTATGTACTATGTAATATGGAATAAAGCCTATATGTGCATTGCACTGTCAGGCTTCATTATTTCAGAGAAATGCTTTCAGCCCTTTTGGAATTTCCTGCTGTTAATTACTCAGAAAAGGGCAAATGTGCATTAGCGAATAAGTAAAACACAGACAGTTGCCATCAGTATTGTTTCCTGTCCTTTGATAATCAATCGTTGCAGTATACACCAGTGGTAGGGTGTGGCCCATTGTATCACTTCCTTTTGTATACAGATTTAAAGATATAATGTAAGTATGTAACTCTAGTACTGTGAGAGCTATAATTTCTTAGCCAGCAAGTAAAATCAGATAGTGGGTGAACTATTTCACTGGAAAGGACAAATGAATGTTATACTTATGCAACTAGCATACATCGGCTTACAGAGACATTACGGATTGTTTCAGAGAAAATATTTAATGTGGTAAAAGACAATTTTAAGTTTCTTTGTATAATATCATCGGACTGATGCTATTTTGACATAAAAATTCACTGTTCAATTGACTAAATTCTGCACATCATTTTCTGTGAAGAAATGTTACACTATTTTATTGTCTTGCTGTCCTTAAAGGTAATACAAAGTTTTGGGAAATTTGAAAATTGGGTGGAAAGTGATTCTTTACCATTTTGATATATTTGGATGCCCCTGTAGATGTATTATAAGCACAAGAAAAATTAGCCTCTAAAACATTTCTCCTTTCGAGAAAAATTGAATATAAAAATTTACTGGTGCTCCCGGTAAATTTTTATAAATGTCAAATAGCGCCTACAGCCGCACAATGGTAGCTGTGACCATGAAAATCTCAGAATATGTAGTTGTTATATATAATTTCCAAACGGAAATAGCTAATTGGTGGATTTTAGTCAAGAAACATTGTTTTATAGCTTAATTAATATCTTGACCTTGAGAGGGAGCTATATAATATAAAGAGTTTATTATTTACAATTTCATAACTTTAGACTCGATTTCAACCGCAACAACGATCCCTGAATATTGTAGGATCGCATATGCTTCCAATATGTTTATTTGAACCAAATTCATGACCCCATCCCAAAACTTTGTATTACCTTTAATATTAAATATTGATTCTGCATCAACTCTCCCAAACGTTAATAAATCCCTTCAACCACAAATAATTGGCTACCTGCAGATCTCCAAACCACAGTCGGTTCAATGGTTGTATAGTATGTATACATGGAAACTGCATGTGCACATGATCAACACAAAAGATATAGTTTTAAAAACTGTGATATGTTGTTTTAAATCATATATCTAAGTTTTAAATGCAGAGAAACTTCCTACTCCCATGCAGTCTCAAAGTGACATTGTTCAATATTTTGTTGAATTTACCTGTGAATCATTTGTGTAACAGAGGAGGAAGTTCATTGTTTCCTCTTCTCTATTTTTCTGTATATCCTACCATATCCTATCCACCCCTCTCTCTCTCTCTCTCTCTCTCTCTCTCTCTCTCTCTCTCTCTCTCTCTTTATACTTACTAAAGAAGGAAATCTGGTTTCAACTACTTACCTGGGGTTATTGGAAGGCCTATATTAATTTGGTATAAACAATGCTGGGAGAATGAAGAAAAGAAACAAGGCTGAGATTTAGTAAATAAAATATGCAATAAAAATGTAGGTTACAAAAAGAGACAGAAAAGAGAGATTGCATTGTAAATTGGAAGAGAATTAGAAAAGAAAACCAGGAAGAGGAAAGAGAAAGTGAAATATTAATTATAGCATGAGATAAGAACAAGAGAAATAAGCCAAAAGTTTTGAAAAGTTCTCAATAATAATAATAATAATAATAGTGGGTTCACGATGAATGTCCATCTGATTTGACACTTCTGGGGCTCTAAAATTATCTCCCAGGGTTTCACCATCACATAGCTATATATACTCTTTAATGTGAATAGAACCTCAACTGGACGAATCACATAGCTTTATCCAGATCAATTCTTCATGTGATAAGGGTCTAAAGTGAAGAATGCTCCACATGTATAAACTGGAAGTATGTTGCCATCACATATAAATTTGATCAGGTCAACTCTTTCATATGAATAGGATCTAGAGGGGATGGATACCGGTACTCCATATCTAATTCGCCAGCATGTCACACTGTAACATACCTTTATTCCAGATTAATGCTTTCATGTGAAGAGGATCCGAAGAGGAGGATGACTGCTCTACATCTGACTGGTAGAAGGTTGCTAACCCCACCGGAATGTAGAACTCCACATCCTCATCATGCATGGCATGTGATGCAAATTAAATCATGGCTGCATGTCAACAGCACACACTAGGTAGTGTCATCTCAACAGCAGTCTCAAATATATCAAATTGCATTTGTCTATTTTTTGTTATTGTACATGTTTGGTGAAGGCATTTTCTTGTGTTTTTTGTTGTTGCATTTCTAGTTCCCCCACCCCCCCCCCCCTCTCTCTCTCTCTCTCTTTTATATATATATATATATATATATATATATATATATATACAGATATATATTTCTATCTCTACCTATCATTCTCTCCCTCTCTCTCTCTCCCTCTCTCTCTCTCTCTCTCTCTCTCTCTATCTCTCCTCCTTTCTCCCTTACTATCTTTAGCTGTCATTCTCTGGCTGTGTCTGTCTTTCTCTCGCTCTGTGATGAAGATACATGTATTAATGGTATTGTCAATCATTGTCAATATTTGCAAAATTAATTATTGCAAAGATTCAGATCTATCAGATAAGTATAAGTAAATCAATAAACACAAAATGAATTTAAGAAATAGACCATACAATACATAACTATGTGAGTCACAAATCTTCAGCCTACCCCCCCCCCCCCCCCCCCCCCCCCCCCAACCTTTGGATTATACAACTTTGCAGCTTGCTGTTTACCAGTACATAGATCTACATTGTACCTTCAAGTCCCAGCCCAGGCCAGTGCCTAGTGATTATCTGTTCATCAAGATAGATAGGCATTGACCTGGGCATGCATGTATGCATGACGTTTTAACGGGACCACACCCTTTCCTGGGTTAATTACATATCGTCGGCTGAGAGCCAGAGGGTCATTAACTCTGAGCGTTAAAACACAGACAGGCATTAACTCTAGCAGAACACCTTCCTGGTTCTCAGTGGACAATATAATCTGTTTGGAGCCAGAAAGGTGTTTAGTCACTATAATTACAGAGAGTTAACACCCTCTCAACAGATATCACTTGTTTGGATCCAGAAGGGCACTACTTACTCATAACACTTAACACAGAGTTAACACTCTTCTAGCTCTCATAAAATATCAGTCGTTTGGAGCCAGAAGGGCACTAACTCATAACACTAGTTAACAGCAACACAGAGTTAACACCCTTCTGGCTCGCAACAGATGATTTTGTCAACTGGAAACCAGAAGGGTGTAACTCTATGTAAATTAATTGAGCTAAAACCCTTCTGGTTCTATTAAAACAGATAACATCATATCAACAAATCATAAGCCCAAACCCAGACCATTCTGCAATCACAAATATACTCGCGCTAGAATCCATGCTGTAATACGTGACAGACAGACACAGTTCTCCCCACTGTGGGAAAGCCCCACAAGATGCAGGTCTGTATAATGAGTGTGGAGGCTTGATTGGTTTCCAGGCTGTGCAAACTGGCTATTGATATGTAGCCCATAAAAGCATAAAATTATATTATAGGCTACTATAAACACTCGCTCTCTCGACAAAAACATGTGTAATGAGGTAATGGTAAAAATGAATAAATAAATATTAATATTTTTTTGAAAATCTATCTAAACTTCTAGAAAGTCGAAAGTCTTGAACATGTTATTTGTTGAAGACCTTCCCCTGCAGGTATGTCTAAAGGATACTATACAATGTATAGTTTGACTTTAAAGACTAAGACCCCGTTCTCACTCACTTCGTTGGAGCGCTCTGGAGCGCTCTAACTAAGACCCGCTCCTCAGGAGCGGTTCTTAGGTGAGTGAGAACGCTCAAAGTGGTCCAGGAAGCGGACTTCTGGACCGCTCCAGAAGTCCACCTTTCGAGGTGGTCTTGAGGAGCGGGTCTTATTAAGAGCGCTCCAGAGCGCTCTAACGTGCAATGTGAACGGAAAGCGTACTTTGAACGGAAGTGACGTTCCGCGCGATGAGCGATCGGGCAGGCACTACACATATACATGTATACTGGACGCGTCGCGAACGGGACATCAGGTGACATAGGGTTTGGATTCCGCACGCGAAAAAATTGACCCGCCTACCTGAGCTGCCATAGCAACAAGACCACTTTGACTCGTGGAGCGGTTTGAGCCATAAAAACTGCTCGGAGTGTGAACGCTCGCAAACCGTTCCTCAAGACCCGTTCCTCTGGAGCGGTCTGGAGCGGTCTAACTAAGACCACTTTCAAAGTGAGTGAGAACGGGGTCTAATACAGTGAAGATGCCCTTTCCTGACAATGCACTTCATCACATCACATACCGGTACTGAAGTTCAAGATCACACTTTGACACCTCTCAAGTAGTCTGCACAATTCAACATTTAAACAAAAGAGCAGATTACCTGGAAAGTAAACACATGATTAAACATTTCTTACTGAATTAGAAAATGTCAAATTACTGATATGATGAGCTTAGGCATAAAACAGATAGGCTGGCATGTAATTTAACCTGATAAATGCAAAGCTCAGCCTAAACTAAACAGCATCCTTTATCACACTATCTAATTCTTGCTAAATGGCAAATGTTTAAACTTTCAAATACCACCTAACCTTTGCAACGATCAAGAGTAGATTCATAAGCAATTCAACTTCAAATGATTTTCAATTCAAATATATTTGATAATTCCTTTATGTGCTGAAAAAGTTCATTGTAAAATATCATTTGCCGAGAAGCAAACAGGGTGTGTAAAAACTAATGAGTTAACAGTAACACCCTTCTCGCTCTCATCAAAATGATAACTCATCTGTTTGGAGCCAGAAGTGCATTGACCCATATGTAAAGCACATAGAGACATACCTTGTATAATGCGCTATAGAAATTTATATACTTTAATACAGAGTTAATGCCCTTCTGCTTCTAAACAGATGATATAAAGTTCATGTCTGTCTGCATGAAGAGGAAAGAAACCACATCAGTTTGTGTCCAGATTATCTGAAGCATCTGCAATACACGATAGAGGCCTGTAATAATACAAGGAGGAAGCTGTATATTGAAAGTTAACCTTCAGTTATTTTCATTATCCACGATATACACACCGATGACAATGGCAGGAAATTGTTAATTAATTCAAGTTTGACTACCTCTGAAGTCGTTGGGATGAGGTTAAGATTAGCTTGTTTCAGAATACTCAAAATACACACATACAAGCATAAAGTGATTGGTTCAGAGTATCAATGACAGATCTCTATAAAGTTGCTAAACATTTTTAAATTGGTTAATAATTAAGTGCCATATTTTTTCTTAATTAATGCATACAGTTTGTAATATTTCTACATAAAATTCTAGAGTGGTTCTAGGTATAATTGCACATTGAAACCTGCATTTTTATGTTACACTTCCTGCGAAGTGCAGACATATCAGTAAAGTGTAAACTAATATTACAGATAAATGAACAATATTTATTGTCTGAGACAGTGATTGAAAAATAATCCACAAAATCAATACAAAATAAATCATTTTTAAAGAACAACGCGTTTCAAAAATCTATCTAAAAAAATCAAAGTAAATCATTAAATGTAGTCAACCTAAAGTGCTTCTTTGCTGGCTTGTTTTTGTTTTCATTGCAATTATTTTCATTTCGTTTTTTGCTGATAGAGGATGAGAGTCACTAATATTTTGAAGTTCCTAATTTCTAATGTGAAAACTTATTTCACTATTCCCCTCTGATCCTCGATTGAATCAGAGCCAAGTCATGCAGGACAACATTAATCAGCGTTTAATCTATGATTGGGCTACAGAGGAAATCAGATTTATAACTCCTGATCCAAACCCAGTTTGGTCTTCCGCAGTACACAGCTGGAGCTATAAAGACTTGTGCAGTAATCATATACTTACCATCAGACATGTTTTCAATCACATTTACCCTGTAACTAAAACTAATGAATACCGGAACATAATTATTTTTCAACACATACTTTTTTGTTATGGTGTTAAAGGGAAATCCAACCTTGATAGCGAACTACTCAGGAAAGCAGACATATCAAAGAAGTAGACTGGTTAGATTTTGATTTTGAATGAAATCTGACAAAATATTAAATAGTTATGAATTTAAAAAAAGTTGTAATCACTATAGGTATGGGCTCTTTAAATTGGCTAAATCGGTAATGTCTCAGTGATGAAGTGGCAGCAAATTTTCCCATTTGTTCCAACACACAAAATGACTAAAATTTCCATTTATCAAACATGTATGACTCGGGAGGGTCTTTTTGCTCTAGAAGACTTATCATAAAATGCTACCCATAATATATTTTGAGTAGTGCCCCAAAGGAGAAAAGTTAATGGTATTTTTGTACATGACAAACATGAAAGTTATCCGCCACTACATCGCAATCTACTGACCAAACTGCCCATTTGAGATTCGCATATTTCAAACATCATTTGTTTCTTGTTATTGATCTGATTTATTTAAAACTTTTGTCATTCAGTTTATCTGATTTTTCTGCTTTCATACAAATGAGTTATTACAAGGGTTAGATTTCCCTTTAAGAGTAAGAGTAATGGGTAGGAGAGACTAGAGACCATGGGTCTAGATAAACACAATCACAAACAGTATCCCATGTTTTTACTCTATATTTAGTCAATGAGTAATACAATTAATGTTTGATTTAAACAAATACTGGCAATCATGCTAACAATATTTATATCCGAACAACAACATAATATGGGTTAGGTCATTTCCAGGTTTGATTGAAATAAACAATCATATATAATTTGCAATACCATTCAGTGTGCCTATGGTACATTAGCTCTGAAATTAAATGCTGGAAAATTCTTCATTCTCCTTTGATTACCTCATTGGAGATTTCCGCATATAAATTTAGACGTTTTCTACCTGAATCCTGTCGAAATTGGAAAAAAACAATATGTACTCTAATGCAATCTGATCCAATGTTGTTTTTAAATACATGTAACTCAATAAAATCTGGGACAGTTAAAAATTAGTGTTCCCACAAATTTAGTTCTTGTCACCATCTAAATCTTAAATTCCTGAAAAAATTAGGATATAGAGGTGTAGGCTATAGTTAGTTGTGATAGTAATCAGCTATGAAAACCTATCAAGGAAATTAAAACAAAATAATGGCCAAATTTCAGTCTACACTCTATGACATGGGGAAGGATGTTATAAATCACACTCCCATTAGAGATATTCGAGGGCCAACATAGGGCCAACACCCAATATCTCTTAATACTAATGGCCTGTTTACTAATTGTTAACAGATTAACTCAGCCCAATTGTAAACATCGTTAAAGATAAATCCAGTGGGTTTGGGCGTTTTGCCATACCTCTAGTTAACCTCAAACTCAACGCCCTGTACATTCATTGGGGCAGTCAGTCGTCCTTCTAATCTGGCATGGCCGCTATGTACGGTGAATCGCCGTTTGGTCTACACCCAGTTGGTCTACTACCCATTTAGTCTATACCCGTATGGTCTACACCTAGTCTGTCTACTATCCACATGGTCTAATGATCGTTTCATCTACTTATCATTTGGTCTATTCTCCAAGTAGTCTATTACCCATTTGGTCTATTGTTTATTTAGTCTAATAACCAGTTAGCCTAATCCCAGTTAGTATAATGCCCATTTCAACTACCATCTACCCCCCTGTCCACACACAACATTTTCCGTGATTAGGCGTGATTAGCTATAACGTTTCGCGATAGTGATACCGTTTCGCGATAGTTTTACGATGAAAATTGTGTGTGTGGACGCTCACTAACGATACGTCGTATAACGAAACTAGTCTAACGAAACGCAGGTTTGGGCATCGTTTCGAACTGAAACTCAATAAAGAATCACGCCTAATCACGGAAAATGTTGTGTGTGGACAGGGGGAGTGTAACTAGTGTAACTAACTGGGCGGGGCTTAACGTGACCCCATTTTCGCTTCCATTTCATGACCGCAGTAGCAAACTGCGCACCTCTCCGACATTTCGCTGTAGAGTTTCAGGATTACTTTCTTCTGTGTGTGGACATCCTGGAATTTATACGATGATTATTTATACGACGTTTCTTGTGTGTGGACACTCTGAAATTAATACGATGATTCTTTATACGACGTTTCGAGTTAGAGTTTCAGGATAAATTGTTTTGTGTGTGGACACGCTGTACAATGTATAAGGTCTATTATAAAATGTTATTATGTATATTTACATAATGATTCCAAGAGGCTCCATACCAAAGAAAGGTAACTTAATGATTTTATTTCTCAAAAACTTGATGATAAGAAAGTTGACAAGCATGACCTTTCAGTAAAATTATGGAAAATGTTATAATCTGCACTAAAACCATTGCATGGTTACAACATGGCATGCCTAGTGGGACTAAAGTCAAATATTGATTTGATCAATAATCATGACAAAGCACATCCTCTTTGTAAGGCATGAGGGAGATTTAGTGTGGCCAATTCATGTATACTGTATGCAATTTGTAGGACTTCACAGGATTCTACGCATAACAATAATCAACCCTTAAATCCTTTCCCCATCATGGAACCACATCGTTTCGGGATTGTATAATCTACCAGCAGATAGTTGAAAAGGCACCTAAAGTACAAGGCACATGTATACAAGATAAATCACGAACCGAAACAAAACTGTGAACTGTATGTACATTTGTAAACCACAACATCTCACATTCAATTATCCTATTGCAGAAACACCGTTCTTTAGATACACCATGCGTACACTATACCCTTGACTTTTTGCTCCTGGGTATTTCCATTATGCTAGTTATTTCACCAATCCCTCACATATGGGAGACGGTAGAAGAAGGCCTGTCCTCATCAGCTCGAGATTGACAAATATCCAGCTATTTCAACTATCCCGATCGCAAACTAACTGGATAATTTGCGTCTTCATCAGCCCAAAGTTGCAATTAGCAGGATATTTGGTCGGGATAATCATCTTAAGATATCTTGGGATAGTTTGCAAAATATCCTGCTATTTGTCACGTGCGTCTTCACCAGCCCGAAGACTAGCACTACGCGCGAACGCTAAGCAAAATATCTCGAGCTAATTTCTCAAGGTCGAGTTTCAAGTTATCTCGAGCTGATGAAGACGCGATTTGTAACTTCAGGATTATTTCCCAAATCAGAAATAGTGGGCTATTTGGCAATCTCAGGCTGATGAAAACATGCCTAGAGAAAAAAAAAACCCAAAGCATGCAGATGATAAATAGCTTGACAATTGGCAGCGGAGGCAGAAAATCAATACTGTTTGTGGCCAGATTGAATTATTTAAGCTTCATGAGACGTATCTTGAAAAAATTGTGTGCCTCGCACAATGACAAACGACATGTAGTTATTGACAGGATTCAGAAAATGAATTTTTAACCTGGCTGGCACACAAATAATGTCCTCTGGTATAAATGTAATTGTATTATTTCTTACATTCACATATATACCATCAATCAAGAAATACCACTTGAATTTAATTTAATTTTGGATGAATTTTGTGACTGTATTGCAAAGTCCCAACCCACATTTCTAGAATGAATGAAACAGTCTTATATTGCCTCATACCCTTTACAAGCTACAAAGCTAAATTTATAAACTCATCATTTTCAAATAATTATTTAAATACAATGTACATGCAGACTAAACGTGCATGTGTGTTTATGTTCTATGCTACAGGAATACCTGCTCCCCCCCCCCCCAAAAAAAGAAAGAAATCTTTGAAATGTTCATTCTCTGTATGGTGGGAATTTTATAATATCATATCATCATATATACGGGATTACAGTTAATCTGTTGAAATTCAAGATAAGTCTAAATTTCACTTATAAATCAACTAGCTAAAGAAAGCAGATATCAAAATGTCTTGAGTTCAATGTAATATCTTTATGGCCTGAACAATGCAAAGTATTGTACACATAGACAAAGAAAATCACTCCTGTAATCTGTATTGATTGGCTTTCAAAACAACATTCAAGTTCATTGCTAGGTTGAGATTGCTAGGTTGAGAATGATGAGGAAAGAAGCCTAGTTTCCAATCATCTCAGGTTATTTCCTCCTCTGCCTGGCTTTCTCCCACGCTCACAAGTGCGTTTACCTTTTGCCTACATATATATGTTGGCCTATCATCAACGTCTTGTCTTCGGTCGTTTGCCCGCTAGGAATGACCTCGCAGGGATGTCCCCATACAGTGACTCAACCATGTGTGTACCAATCACGGCTGCATTCACATCGTGTCATGACATAGTTCACACATGCTGATCTCGACAATGTATGTACGAATCACGGCTGCATTCATAAGGTGTCATGGCATAGCTCACACATTTCCCTTGGCACGATTCACACATTCTGATCTGACCTCAACCTTTTGTGTATCCTTAATTCACATACATGTATGGGTGCCAATTATGCCAATCATAATCTTTGAAATCTTATCACAAAATAAACATCCATTTTTTGTGCAATCAAGATCTGTGTACATAAACCAACCTATGTACTATAATGTATACCCAGGGAGTTGGGATTCACCTTTCAAAATCATGATTAATATTTACGGTTTGACAAGCATTTTGGAGATTTTATATCTTCCCTTCCTTTCTCTCCCTTCTTGTATATCTCCCTTTTTTTCATCTCCCGGTATCTAGGCATTGTTCTCCATCTTTCTCTGCCATCACCATTTCACTCTCGTTTACTCTCCCTCTTTGGGATTTAAATACATGTCTACCACAAATCCAACGACCATCTGCCAGTATGAATTATATATAGGCCTACATATTTTGTATTCTTTTAGCAACGTAAAATTTCCATCATGCATTATTACAGGGTATTGACAAAAAACACAAAGCACAACAAGGAATCGTACCCCCTACAACGTAAAGATCATAATCTAGTGGGAACACAGCATTCGATGCATGCACAACATGCCTGGGGAAAGGGCATTCCCAATCAAATTCTTGTGCATGTAGGCCTTCCAGTGCACAAGCATCCCAAAGCAATTTAAAATGTAGGGCTTCACTTTACAAGCTGGCTACATGTAATGTATTATTGCGCTAAGCGTACAGCTGATAAGACACTGAGATGTATCACACACATGTAATGTACATAAACAGTTCTCGGTCATGCTGAGTGAACTGACTTGAAAAATATATTTTATGGTACCTTTTGTTTCCATTTTTATTTTAAAATGCTTTTAAAATCTACCAAATTTTCTTATGAAAGAAAATGCAGATAAATTATACACAGTAGCTATCAAACCATGTATTCTTAAAATCTTTGAAAAAGGGCGATTTATTGACAACTACTGTTATACAGTGTATGATATCGTCTGTATAGACCCAGAAGGGCATTAACTCATATACTTTAACACAGAGGTTAACTTCCTTCTGGCTGTGAACAGACATTTACATTTAAATACAGAAAATAGTGTTTCAAGGACACTAGGCCTGCTGGTACATAGTTTTCGGCCAAGAAACACCACATGAAATATTGCTATGATAAAAGCTTTTCAAAGGTATCAAACATTTCATTCTCAGAAAATGTGTGAACTTTCTCTCATTTTTTTTCCCCCAGGGGTGGGGGGGGGGGGGGTGGAGGACTGGAGGTTTGCAGTAAATAATATACACGCAGGTCAGGGGTCTCCCAAAGATATTATACGCAGCAATAGAAAGGCCAACCAGATACCATCTATTGTATACAGCACTGACCTATGCATAAAATGCTTTATTCATGTACCAATCATTGGATGCTTTCTTCTCTCTACAAACCTTGAGACGACCAAAACACTGTTAGTTGATGGCTAGTACACAAGGCTGCATACATAATGTTCTCCAACAGAAAAATACAATTTGTTAACCCATTGCGATTCAAAGTTTTCTTATTTTCCAAGTCATTCAGTTTCATTGGCAACAATAAATTCTTTTTTCCACTCCTACATAGTGTGAAAAGAAATGTGAATCAACATTGCAAAATTTAACCCCCAAAATTGTACTCCAAAATAGTGATTTTATACCATGTTACCAATTTAGAGGCTTGGATGATTACTGTAGTTTCTTTCAGCCAGACTAGCCAGCGCACTGACCTGACAGATGTTTGACATTATAGTGAAGCAATAGAAGAAGAAAAAATCAATCACATTAACAATCTGTTGTTGGATGACGTTTTGCCCTTTGCATTAGAGTCCAAATGAGACTTGAATAGGAGTCTGTGTAATGTATTTCATATTCGTTAGCTGATATCGACAATGGTGTTTCACTGTATAACAATCATTTGATACATGTATGCTAAACTTTGGTTGCGTTTATCGACCAGATTTTTGGCTAGAATCAGGTTTCTCAAACGTCTTTCAGGCAAATTTAGAAGGTGATAAACGCAAAGCCTCTTTCAAACGTCTTTAGATATGGGCATATCTAAAGACGCAAAAAGGTGAGTTTTGAATGTGACATACAGCCAGAATCACGTTTCTGAGAGATCGATAAACGCAAAGCTGTTTTGAACCTCACATACAAATAGGACCACCCAGGTGTTGTGTACAAGCATGTGTGTGAAGTTGACCTCCGAAAAACTGTCTGCTTCCCGGGTCAAAACAGCTGGGCAGACACAAGGCCTTTATTTTTAATCGTAAAGTGACGATAAACGCGACATCCCGCAAATCACGATCGTAAAGTGTGGTTCGATAGTGGGGTTTGATAGTGGGGTACGATATGTACATATCTAGTGGCAAGCCCCAATAAACGCGCCCTTTAATATGTATGTGGTCAAACTATGAGCTGTTCAAAGTTTCCTGCAAGATATTTTATCAATCTTTTATGTTGCTGAGCAACTACAGAACAGGGCAGCCTATTGAGTGCAGTCAACATACATGTACATCATACAGTGTACATGTACAGTAGTTGCACAGTTTACCGGTAGATATATTTAAAACGTCTTTGGTTTAGACCCGCTGCTATGCCTTGTGACTGAAAAGGGTTAATACCTGCAAAGCAAAATCATTTTTACACATGAAATAAGATCTTACATTTTGACACTTTAAAATGGCCTTTTCTCTTCCGGATTCATTCAAATTCATACACTATATTTTAAGTAGTAAATTAATTGTTATTAACTTTAGCCACTTATAAAATTTCTTTTCTTTTCCAGATTCATTCAAATCCATACAATATATTTTTAGTAGTAAATTAATTCTTATTAAATTTAGCCACTTATAAAATTTCTTTTCTTTTCCAGATTCATTCAAATTCATGCACTATATTTTTAGTAATAAAGTTGATTTTTGTACAAAATGGCTTCGACAGGGCCACACTTAATCCTGCAAGCCACTAATACAATTTGATGCCCACTGAGAATGAGAGTGGCTTGATTGCTTCTGTGTATCGATCACAGCAGGCAAGGGATCTTACCACAAGGATTACCCAATTTCAAGTGACGTCTTTCATCAATAGTATCCTCCTCCACCCACTTAGGACACACCAAGAAAATTCTGACATATTTTTTTTTCATCTTTCTTTTTGGTACACCAAAAATTGCTCTATTGACCACATTGTCACATCCCACTCACTGCATGTACATGGAGGTTTATTCTTTCATTTCCTTGGGGGCAGGGAGAGAAGATTCATCTTAATGGCATGCACAATTTTAGTAAGAGTCATAACCCAAGATGAAATGGACATATTTTGGGTTACTCTGATTATATTAGATTTCAACGAACCGCAGACAACTTCTACAATGCTACTCACTTGAAATCTAATGTGAGTAGGTTTTACAAGACTTACAACTTTGATATGATTGAATTACAAAGAAGAACATACCTTGGCGAAATACAAAAAAAATCATCTTCAATCTGTTAATTGTGTTATTACTCTGTATTAGAATTAGAAGAGACAATTCATGTATAAAAAGAAACCAGCTTTGCAGTCAAAATGTATCACGGTAGTTAGTTCTCACATATAGTTTTTTAAATATTTTTTTATAAATAGCATACTGTGTAATGGTAATTGAGCTCACCAATACCGAAAGTGGGATGACAATAACCTTCAAGTCTTCAACAATATCAAATTCAATGTAAGTTCTTGATTCTTCAACATACACTGTATGCCTTGGTTAGATGCTTTTTAAAGTCTGAGCTTGCATTAACAAGGCTAGCTACATGTACAGGTAGTAGTAAGTGCTGGAAGATGGATAGCTGCATCAATAGAATGTAGATGACCCTAGTGTCCATCGTTTGTGGGATAGGGAAACACTGTGTTCCAGAAGAAAATTGATGTACAGGAGAACACAACATTGATGATAAAAGTCATAGATCTTGTGAACTTGACATATATGATGATCAAGATGAAAATGTGTGCAAATCAATTTAAAAATATACTTTCTTAACAATGCCTCAATATTCATTACATGGTTTTTAAATGAAAACTGTACGCAAATAGGCAGGCCTTATCATGAACACACTGATATCGCCATCAAGCTGTCATTTCGTATATTTGAGCAATGCCAATAAAGGCTATGACATACATGTAAGCCAACACTAAATATATGTATTGTAAAGTAGACTCTCCCCAAACTTGTTCCTTTACACAAATTTCTTCATAAATACATATTCTTATCCCATATGCATTCCTCTTTTGCTACACCATTTTAATTCAATGTTTCTTTCTCTAAATTTTGTAGCAATATCCTCCTGTGTGAAGGCCCTGTCAGATTGGCTCAGCACCATGATACATCAACAATGCTTCAAACACCCTATCATAAATCCTTCCTGACAAATGAGTTCCTTGGGGTTTATGAAGGGACTGTCTTAAGCAGATAAATGGGTGTGTCCCGAGACTGTCACAGTGAGACAAGCATGACAGAATACTCCCTGGGAAACAGGATCGAGTCAAGGCCAGTCATCTACTCATTTAGTTTATTTCTCCTTTTTTTTCTTCTTTGACATCCTAGAATGCACATGTACAGTTATAGCAGAGAGTTTATACATTTTGTAATTAAAGGTAAAGACCAGTATTGGAAACGCACCAATTTCAAAAAATGAAATGGAAGCTCTCATTACCAATCATGTAAAAGAATATGTTTTGACTAATACATGATGATACAAAATTTGCCGGGAAACCGCCTACTAATTCATATATTTGGTAAATTTGTTTCTCTCATGGTCTGTGAGAGATATAGGGTAGTCCCATATACATCTTTCTGTGTATAGTGCTTGTAACTTTACGAAGAATGGGCCAAATTTCTTATCATTTTGATGATTCCAGAACCTTGCAGATGCTAGATGCTAGATGATCAACCTTTTCTGATCGATTCCACAACGTTTCTTTCACAATGCAATCGCATGACCATAACTGGTCTTTACCTTTAAGCTTGTTTTGGTGTCCTGTACTCAACATCATGTGTACCTTTCAAGATAATTGGAAAAGAAATGAATAGTTCAAAACCCTTTTCTCTTCTCTCTCCCTCCCTTTCTCCCTCCTTTTCTCTCTCCATTTCTCTCTAATCTCACTATTTCTCTCACTCTCTCACACTCTCTCTATCTGTCTGTGTGTCTGTCTCTCTCTCTCTCTCTCTCTCTCTCTCTCTCTCTCTCTCTCTCTCTTGTCATTCTTTGACTGTTACTTTAGTATCATTACATCCTTACAAATATCATATATCATTATCATGTGAATCTCTTCAATAAAAACTATGATACCACTGATACCAGTATATCATTTGATTTCAAGTGGATTCAGCGCCTTACAGATCTCAATATCATTATTCTCAATATCATTATCATCATGTGAATCTCTTCAATAGAAACTATGATATCAATATAATCTGTTTGGAGTTACATGGCACTTAAGTCTGTATTGAAGAAGTATTGCCCTTCTGGCTTTGAACAGACAATACTTGTATACATGTTAATGTTGTTTGTATGAATTTTTCCATTCCCCATATCTTTTCTGGCCTTCAAACCATCAACCACAGTGTCAACAGCCAACCTCCTAATGCTAGGTGTCACGCTAATCTACCATGACTAATTTGTTAATTGCAAACAGAAGCAATTGGTACATCCCAACTTCCGCCCCTAGATCCCCAAAGATCTCACTGCCAATGACTGCCCATGACAGGGTTGGCCGTGACTTACGACTGACAAGAACCAAGTGACAAGATTTGGAAGTGGGGTAATTGCATTGACGGACACAGTAATGACATTCGTAAGATCCAGGGCCTCATGTAAAAATGGAACCCCTTTGACAATTTTCTGAAGTTAAAAAAGGTGGAGTAAGCAAATGCATGGCTAATTTTGTTTTTATGTTGAAAAAAAGGGTGTATTTGCTTTCTGCCAACTTCAATTTTATTTTACGACTGATAAAGAATAATTGGGTTTTCCTGCGTACATTTTCAGTAATGTTTAAAATTTGCGAAACTCTGTATATACTTGTATACCGGTAAAATCTAGGGTTCATACTGTACATCAGAGGTCCTTGATATATTGTGATTTTTTTTTGTTTTAATGTGATTTTCACCAACATTGACCCACGACCCTTGACCTGCTAACAAGAACTATTAAGACACATTTTACTTTGCTTAAAACAACAAAAACCATTAAGACACATGAGTGATTTTACCAAGACAAAGCTTTATTGCTGTCTCTCTTGTATCATCAAACCAAGTACAGTAAGTCATCAATATCTAAGAACATATAACTTATCTCTCTTTATACAGTATGCAATGCTGATATGGTATCCGGAAGCAATCCCATTTTTTGTGTGTATCAATGAACCGGAAGCATTAAATATTTCAATAACGATGAAATAATCAGAAGAAACTTGAATGCAACAACAAATAATCAATAATCTTCTGTACATTTGTCTATTAAAAGCGTATGTAAGCTTGGGAATGAACTGTGCATGACAATATTTCAGGCAACATACTCTTAATCTATCAATCTTGTACATCATCATGCTTTTGTAGGTACAGTACTAGAAAAAAGAAAGGGGTATTTGGTAAAAACAGGCAGGTTCTGAATCTTAAGGGGGTAAAGAGTTTGTTATGTATTCAGAAACAGCAATTACACTGTAAACTCATTGGCCAATAATAATACAGTTATACATTAACCATTCATATATAAATATTATCATATGGCAGTTAAATTATGATTATTATAGTATGAGGCTAGTGGACTATTAAGAAATCTATACATATCACTGATACAAATTTGTACAAATGAATATCTGGGACTATGGACATTGAGTACACTGTAGAAATGTCAAATAATGTATGGTACTGGGTATTGATATTGTACATTCAGTGCAAGCCAAGGAATCATTCAGTTCATAACTCTTCCATATTCTGAATAAAATACTGACTGTTGATAATATGAATGTGCTTAGAGTATGCACATTTCTCAACAGTATGTCTCCGTCAGAAATACACTTCAAAACTTTCATTTTTTTTTTTAATAACTAAGCAACCTCATAAATTTACATCCAAAGAAATCATCCAATAACTTGACGTAAAATATGCATGGGCTTTAATTTCACCTCTACAATTTCAAACATATCATTTACAGTGTAGCCACCATACATACAAGAGTACAGAATACCCAGTACATATATTTAACTCGGGTCAACATCATTATTAATGTTCATCAGGAAATGAAAATCATATCTAACCTTCAAGATTTTCCTGAAAGCAAAATGTGTACAAATCCATGAAAGATTGATATGCTCCTTAGAATTCTCAATCATTGCTTTATGACGATGAGTCCTGAAGGTAAATATATTGTCCAATCTACACATAGTATACACATGTACACAAATAATGTAAAACTTAAACAAAAGAATTGCACAGCACTTTTAAGTTAAATCACCTGTGTATAATAAAAGCAGCTTCCAAGTTTCAAGTCAACTGTACATTGTATATTTTTTCTCATCTTTGTTTACACTGAAAGCTCTTCAAAATTACTGTCCGAGTCAACTTACAAATCAACAAATTAAACAAACTTAATCCTTATGTACCAGTATATCATAATTTATGAGATAAAATATTGATTCTAATTCTACATACTGTAGGCCTGTACACATTTTGGCTAGATCTAATGCAAGCCAATATGGAAACAGGATAAATAATGCATAATGACATTAATTTTGCATACTGTGATATAATTTTTGATGGACATAAAGTATCACAGACAGTTCAAACAAAAATGTGATGAAAATCAGAAATTTTTGCCTCATGCCGTATTTGAGAAGATCAGGCCCATTTGTACATTTAGATTATAATTACATTGGTTGCATGCAACTAGCATGTATACTTAGTTTCTAAAGAAAATAGAAATTGTGTTAACGTGTTGTATGGCACACCACAATTAATCAAAGACATACATGTAAGTATGCAGTTTTGTCTCTCTAGAACAAGTAACCTGTTATGGAAAGGAGAATATAACCCACCATAAAAAAATAAGATATCAAAAATTATTATGTTCACACAATAAAAGCACACAATAATTTCGATCAGTAGCTCGAAACTAAATTGATATCCCTAAATTTATAATCAATATAATAACACATTGAAAAATCTGCAAATGGTTTATCCAGTAAACAATAAATGTAAACTTAAAATTGAATATTTTTTACATTTGTACATCCATTGCCCACATTTCAGGATACTATTCAGAATATAGTTTTCTTCCTCATAAGCGTTATATATTTTAGGACCAAATAGTCTGAGTTTGAAAAGTATCAGATAAGTTGCTGTAAAATTTGCAAAGAAAACCCATTTTCATGTCACGAATGAAAATAGGTTTGAGAAGGTACGGCTTTCGATCAATTTCCTAGTAAGGGATCATAATAAAGCTCTAATCTGAGTTGTAAAGTTGATGAGCCTAACTTAGAATGATCCTGCCTGTCAAGCCATGTAAAAGCATGAAAGGCAAAGAGGGCAAGAATATAGTACTGATTCCAACAGGTACACTGTGTACAAATGTATCTTGCACTCAAAAATTAAGGGAAAAGTAAGATTGTTTCATTCATTAATTACAAAAAAAAACAAGTTTACTGCTTCACATGAGAGAAGAAACATTGCAAGTACTGTCCATGTGTACACTGTATCTTGCCTATATTATCGTCTTGTCATACATGTACATTGTACACGTACATGTACATGTAGGCAAATTAAATGTTACAGAACATGCCAATGTGATACGGTACACAGTCACACCATACATTTTTGCGACATGAAATGTTCAGGATGGCCATTTTCTTGGCAAGAAACTGTTGTGGATTGAAAAAATTAGAGTGCTGTATCAAATGTGATTTCAAAGCATTAAACTTTCACAAATCTGAACCACTTGTAAAAATCATGAACATTTCAAACATGCAAAAGTCCAAGTATTTTAACATTAGAAACGTTTACTTTGTATCAAATCAAGTATGATTGGTGGGATTTTATATGCACAAATAATTTTATAGGCATCATTCTTTCTTTGTAAAAATTTTAAATATATGGAAAGTAAATTTTCATCAAGACAAGTATAGTATCTTCCTGGGGCTGAAAAGCAGTCTTTCAAGATCTTTGATAGCTAATTTTGTTTAAAGTTACACACATATTGTACAAGTGAGAACACTGATGTATGCCTGATTCTCTGATCACTTTGGTTAGTAACATTCTTTAAAATGGTTGAGCTTTTAACGCGCAGGAAATTATATTACTCATAAATTGCTGATGTACCTGTACATGTACATACTGTACAGGCATATACAATTTGAATATCTTGTAATAAGGGGGTGATTTTCATTTCTTTAAATGATATTCAAAACAATTTTGAGGTGATTAGATCTCTAAAAACAAATCTTCATTACAAGGCTATACCGGTACATGCACACGAACACAAACAGCAGTTAATGCATTCAAATTTATATATAGTCTTAGGATTTACTCCAACAAACAGTAACAGTAAGTAGGCTGTAAGAAAGTACATCTACACTGT
This sequence comes from Strongylocentrotus purpuratus, assembly GCF_000002235.5. NCBI lineage: Eukaryota > Metazoa > Echinodermata > Echinoidea > Camarodonta > Strongylocentrotidae > Strongylocentrotus > Strongylocentrotus purpuratus. The sequence continues at coordinate 47,241,476 of NW_022145612.1, read as the reverse complement.
ACATTTACTTAGTTTCCATCTAATTGACTATTTCAAAGTCTGTATAACAATTTTGTACATGAATGTGTCTACTTGTACACAAAGATTTGTATGTTTACTTGTTTAGGCAGTGTTGCTATGTCTGGAAAGCACATTGATCATGGAAGAAGCCCTCTTAAGCTCCATGTACACAACTTTTAAATCAGTGAATTTACCATCAACAAAATAACTCACGACAATCCATAAAATAGAATTCCTTTTGTTGAGGTCTGCAAGTAATACATTGAGGACTATGTAAATAATGTCTTACAAGCAAACACAATATTGCCTTTGTGTCATGTATAATTTGAATAAAAATCATTATAATAATACTGTTCCACCTAACGCAATGATTAACATTTCCTTCAGTAACACCATTGATTTTCCTAATAAAAGTGTATTTACTGAACAAATAAATATATCTTTAAAGGACATATTCACTCCTTCTACTGGAAGTATTGGAAGTGTACTCAATGTACATTTAGAAGCACAAAAAAAAAGATTTTGATCAATGGTGGATTTCACAAACTTTTTGATTTTGCATAGTAATAAGTTAAGCTCTTTTTGTTTCTACAGATTAGCACATTCATGGCAAGTCATTAAGCTAATTTATAATTTCAATGTCTTGGATGGCATTATCTATCACCCATGATGAAACATTTAAGCCTACTCGGCATGATTCAAATGAGGGCAAGAAGCGGATGGGGGTATTGTTCGTGGGGATGACCTGTCTCGGAGGGCTTGAGCAAGTAGGGTGGCACCATCCATAACTGCAGTACAACAGACAGTCAGTCTCTGAATCAAATCTGGATTATTATAATCAAAGGCTGCAGCTCGTGTAAAGTGACACAACTGTATGCATGAACTGGCAACACTCATACCTCCACCTAATATTGCCGTCTGTACCTGCTTTCCATTCTCTGAGATGTCTGCTTGGTTTCCTAAGTGTTCGGGTTCACTGGCATAATCAACAAATGCCTGACAAGATTGCACAAGAGGTTTGCAGAAGGTGATGCAGCGTGTTCGGCTTCGCTCATCGAGAGTCACTTTGTAGCGCTTGATGCTTGCCAGCAGTGAGCTCGTACATGCCGTCACACTCTTCATGGACAGCTTAAACTGCTCTTTGTGAAAGACTTCATCACTGGCTTCACTGGCAAGTAAGCTAGCACTGGTCAACACCCCAAGGTCCCTGACAATGTTAGCTGAGAGGTCCACGATATCAGAGGGGGAGAGTTCAACAAGCGGTGTGTGTTGAAGAGTCATGCAAGAATGTTCTATATTGAGCTTTGCGAAGGAGATCTTGTAGCGATCAATGATTCCCGGGACTGCCTGTCTTGATCCTGGATCGTTGATTGCAGCAAGGTACGCAGCATGACTGGAACATTCGGTGATGTGAACAACAAGATCCGTCAGCTGCTTCATTGCATTGGCAGCTTCCTTGAGGCGTCCCATCACAAGCTGTGCCCTCACTTCCCTTGCTGCTATAGCCAGGCCCTTCGTCCTGGCTATCAAAGTATCTCTGCACTTCGAATAGGACTCTCCAATCAATGAGACACCTTCCGTATTGACAGGCCGAATGTCTCTCGTTAAAAGAAATAAGTCGGCATACGACTGCATCCTGAAAGTACACAGGTCACACACAACACCTACAGATGACGGTCCAAATAAATCATTTGAGGATACTGCCATAATACAAACTTCACAATTTTGGAGGCACCAACATTCACACATTCACTGCATTTCGACAAGTGTGAGCCATTTCTCGTCTGAATTAAAGTTTCTCTCCTTGATATCGCTTGAAGATTGATCCGATAGTCACATTGATCAATACTCTTCATCATTCATAAATACTTAATACTGTATTTGCAGAAAAAAAGTTGAGAATATTTTCGGTCGAATGATCCTCCTGACTGTTGACAAGCCCGAATGATATGGAAAGAACTTACTTTACTTTGAGGCGTGTCCCATGACAAAATGACTGGTTCGCACTCTGGCACGGTCCATTATGATCCATGAGTCACACAGAAGCCAGGGTAGAAGGTTGTCCCAAACTCAACTCAACTCAAAGAAACTTTAGTAGAAGGACCTGCAAAAGCATAAAGAATAGGAATGAATGAAACACAATGAAATAGCCTAGAGGTTTGCCAACCGATCAGCAGCAGCAATTCAAACGTGTTTGCATTTGGGATCACACTCTACATGCTATATAGACTGTACTATAGTTTAACATTTTCCAGGTTTTTCTTGAATTGTAAAATGTAGTTCAAGGCTACAAGCACAGGTTTGCTTTCTGGTCCTTGCAAAATATATTCACAAATGTAATGAATGACAAAAAAATAGTAAATACAAATGTGTGATTTATGAATCTTATAAGGAGGCTAATCTGCATATAATTTTTAACTACAGTTACATGTTTAACTTCCAAATTTAACTCACTTAAATGAAATCTTTCAGGAGTTAGGTTGGTAATGTTCCTAAATATCATTCTTTTTAAATATCCAAAACAGTCAATCCTTAGCAGCTGCTAATTCGAAAATCAGTATGCAGTGCATGGTACTAATTTTAACCATGTGTAGGGTAAGGACCATGAGAGGAAAGTACTAGTGACAAAAAAGTTGTACAAAATATCAATACTTTTGTAATGGTTAGGATCAGGTGAGGATAGAACAATATTACAGTTTTCGAAATACCACCCCTGGCCTCTTGGGAGAGCCAGCCAGGCCCTGACGTAAACAAAACTTTGTGCCATAGGCATAATTCTTCGCGTCAGCTTAAAATATTTAAGTGTTTAATTCGGGTTTAAATCTAAATATTTTGTATTTATAGGCTAAATTTGTATTAAGAAAATTCCAAAAATGCGACTTGCAAAAAGTTTGCATGAACTTAAATTTGACATATTTTGTTCATTGGAATGATTTCTCTGGAAAAAAATATTATACGATTTGCTGTTGTACCCCTGTAGCTGGTTCACGAACCACAAACACAAATCACATTAAAAGGTTGTAACATTAAAGTCAATTGGGAAAGTCAATTGAAGAATTGGGAACTATCGTATTCTGCCATGACAACTAAAGATAACGCACTCTATTGTCTCAAATACAAGATGCTTAAAAAATCACTGTCAGTTCGGCACACGTGACTGAGATGCTTAATAAATCTTCACTACATGTATAAGCCTTATTACCATGCCCTGCATTCTGAATGAAAAAAAGATTTTTTCCAAGTGAATACAGAAAATGATTATGATTATGATGATGGTAAATTAGGTATGCAATACATGTAGGTATGTAGGTACTGGTAGTGGTAATGGTAAAGGTAGTGGTAATGTTACTTGGTAATAGTAGTACTAGTAGTAGTGGTAATGGTAGTGGTAGTAGTAATAGTAGTGGTAGTGGTAATAGTAGTGGTAGTGGTAATAGTAGTGGTAGTGGTAATGGTAGCTGTAGTGGTAGTGGTAATGGTAGTGGTAATGGTACAGCATTAGTAATAGTAACAAGAACAACCAGCACAACAGCAGGAGCAGCAATAACTCTCTCCACATACATTGTAGCACCTTTAACCTTACCAGTTAAACATGCTGTAAGAAACTGACTTAAGTGCTTACATTATTTGCAGTCTAAGTCTGAGTCTAAGTCTAAGAACTAAGTACATGTATAGTAGTTCTCAGGGTAAGCAACAACAACACAAAATTGGATGGATTATAAAGATAAATTCAGGTGAAGATAATAGTAATACCAATGTTTGGGACTCGTCCTGTGCTTTTAATGTACTTTATTTGCAGTATAAGTCTGAGTCTGAGTCTAAGAACTAAGTACATGTACAGTAGTTCTCAGGGTAAGCAACAACAACACAAAATTGGATGGATTATAAAGATAAATTCAGGTGAAGATAATAGTAATACCAATGTTTGGGACTCGTCCTGTGCTTTTAATGTACTGTACATGTATATTGATTGATACAGTATCTTTAATCTTGTTGGTACACTGTACATGTACATGATGTATGTAATTCCACACAAAAGTAACCAAGAATATCCTACTTTACAGTCACTGTGTTGTATATTGTTGGGGTAACTTCCAATTCCAACCGGAGGTTGGTAGACTGAGACACTGAGTACAAGTTTTTTTTTTTTAATTTAAAGTAGATATTCATTGATATTAAAAACTAACTTTATTTTCATTATTGCAAAGCTGAAACTTTGATTCGACAAGGTTATCAAAATTCAATGCTTGGAAACATTTGAATTATTATAAATTACAAAACACTTAAATACAGCCCCGGCATAACACCTGAAGAGCTCTCCAAACGCTGCTGAGATGTGTGAGATCACAGTATGGACATGATTTGCACAAGCAGACGATGTCCTATGACGATGTCCCGTGCCTGTGTTTTCATCTTCTCTTGAGTTCTTTCTCTTACTTCACTACCGTCAGGCTAAATGTATAATCTATTGCCTCACTCTAAACCCCGCGCATGGTTTTATTTTGATGACAAATGCAGCGATACAAAAATAAAGGAATCTGTCGCGGTATGTTCGGCGTTTTAAGAGGGAACAAATGCCGTCCTTAATATCATTCCGGGGGGTTAGCAATTTGAAAGTCTGGTTTCTTTGATTGTTGATTAACCCCTAATCCCTATCCTGTATATTTACAAGCAAAAGATTTTAGTTATCAGAATCAGGTCATATCCCCTTTTGAATGGTTTGACATGTCATTTAATACATTTATATACACTAAACTCATTATTATTTGACAAATTTTAGCTTTGCAATTATGTTCATTCTTTATTGGATGTCGTCTGCTTGGGCAGTATTGGTCCATAGATATAGCGACGTCATTAAAACATTGTTATTTTTCCGGCGAATCTCTTCATGTATATCCCAGCTGTTATGGAGGTGGTTGTAGTCTAGATCTAGACCTATTTGTATTTTTATAAATCACCCGATATGTAGTTGACCTAAAACTTGTATGATGGCCATCTGTTAGCTTACCAGATTCTAGTGATACATTAGTTGACATAGATCTAGACCCTATTAGTATTTGTGATTTTCTTTGAATTTCACCTTTTTAAGAAGAAGGTCTAGACCTCTAACTTTACACATAGGTCTAGGCTAGATCTATCATCTACACTGTTAGACCGAAAGCTTCAGTCTCTATAATCGTCGGTTGTTCCACTGAGACTACGTCTGGCTCCACTAGACCTCCGGTTATAGAGACTGAACGACTGCCTATGCCAGCCTGTGTTGAACTTATTCCGCTAGATTTTAGCCGCTAGGCCCCTCCCACAAACTTGCCACGGCCGTATTGTTATGCCCCCAAAATCCCCCAAAATGTCATTTTACCTCGTCCATATCCAATTTTAAATTAGGCCTAGGCTATAATACATCGGTTCCACTTACTAATTTGATGTAAATAATCCGTTTAATGGTCCCTTTTAAGGAAATTATGGGTCAAAATCGACATCCATGTTGAAAATCTTGCAAGCCGTCCGTTAAACTCTCGCTGCCGTCAATCTCATCCCTTCTAGTCTACGCCGAAGGCAAAATGATAATGAAGGAAAAACTGTGCGCCATCTACACGTTCGTAATGGCGTTATCACAGTTTTTTCCTTCATAATCATTTTGCCTTCGGCGTAGACTAGAAGGGATGAGATTGACGGCAACGAGAGTTTAACACGGCTTGCAAGATTTTCAACATGGATGTCGATTTTGACCCATAATTTCCTTAAAAGGGACCATTAAACGGATTATTTACATCAAATTAGTAAGTGGAACCGATGTATTATAGCCTAGGCCTAATTTAAAATTGGATATGGACGAGGTAAAATGACATTTTGGGGGATTTTGGGGGCATAACAATACGGCCGTGGCAAGTTTGTGGGAGGGGCCTAGCGGCTAAAATCTAGCGGAATAAGTTCAACACAGGCTGGCATAGGCAGTCGTTCTGTCTCTATAACCGGAGGTCTAGTGGAGCCTGACGTAGTCTCAGTGTAACAACCGACGGTATAGAGACTGAAGCTTTCGGTCTACTACACTGTACACACTTACATCGTTAACATAACTGAAGCTTAAACTTTACTTACCTAACAAGTAACTGACGCTGCTTATATTACCAATGATCAATTCGTTCCATAAATGTGTAAATGTCTATCCTATGCCATTGCTTTGGCGTAATGCATAATGGCATCTTCAGTCTTTTCGACTAAGCTAGCACTGTATCTAGCAGCAGGGGCCAATGGTCAGGATGCTGGTGCGGGAGATTCCCCCATGAGCACACGCCATTTACCGTTATTAATGGCCACACGTATAAACGCTTTCCTGTCGGCTGTACGTCTGTTCAATGTGGCGGAGCTGAGGTAGAGCTCGTGGCTAGATGAAACAGTAATGAAGTGATTGCTGAAATCAATATCACCGAGGTAAATTCAAAAGTACTTCAGTATGAATATCCATTAAGTCTGGACATTGTCCGCTCAACAAATCTGTCAATTTAGTCACTTAATTTCGTTGGTCAGCCGCGCCGGTCGCGCTTTGCAGATATCAGCTGTTGACGCACGCGCATGTCACACGCGGAATTAAGCGCACGCGCGAGAGCGAGCATTAGCAGAGCGATCTAGGCATAAAAACTAACACAGATTTTTAAAATTCTTTTATCTATGATCTCTCTTTCTTTAATAATTTTAATAAAACTCTAAAAGCTAAGACTAAAATTGTCTTCTGTGGCGTAGCGAGGGTACAGTCATCGAGGGAACACTGGTGACGGGCCTCACCCTCACCCATAGAGTGGATAAAATGCGAATAGAGCTAGGTAGATTAATTAATTGCTGATGGAGGGGGGGGGGGGCGAACACGGGGCACTGCGGTGACTGCACCCTCCACCATAATAAAACAGTTACCCTTGATGACAAAAAACGTCTAAAATCTCAATTATAGAGTCTTCTAAAACACAACTTATCTCACCCTATATCCACACTATAATACTGCTTAGTACATTGTTACTTGATCTCGACTCTTTCAGATAGTTCAAAACGCCCTCAGGTGTTGCCATATTCCTATACGAGGTTTCATTTTATGATAGCGATTTTGCATTTTAGCTTTTGTTAGTTTATCTTGATTTCATTTTTCGGGTTGTTTGGTAAAACGTCTAAACAGTACGCCTGCTTGATTATAAATAGGTTATGATAGTTTTTAACAATATTGTAAAAATATAGGCATAATTGGTTTTCATTTTAGATTTTTTTAAATTTTGTATAATGTTTACATTTTATTTGCGATTGCCAAACTGCGAAACTTATAAAAGAGAAATATATGTTTTCCTCTAACAGAAACGGTCTCACAAAATAATGAACACTGATAATAGCAAAAATACTTTGCTCTATTGCCTCACGCATATTTTGCTAAAACTGATGACGGATCTCACCCAGGGTGGATGAAATGCGAATAGAGGTAGATTAATTGCTGATTGGGGGTGGGGGCCGGGTGGAACATGGGGGCACTTCACCCTCTAATATTAATAAAGCAGTTGCTCTTCAGCTCATGAATTTGATAATGATGACAAAAAACGTCTAAAATCTCAATTATATAGTCATCCAAGACACAGCTTATCTCACCCCATATCCACACTATAGTGCATACCGGGTGTGCTTTCCAAGTACAACTTGATCTCAACTCTTTCAGATAGTTCAAAACGCCCTCAGGTGTTGCCATATTCTTATACGAGGTTTCATTTTATGATAGCGATTTTGCATTTTAGCTTTTGTTAGTTTATCTTGAATTCCTTTTTCGGGTTGTTTGGTAAAACGTATAAACGTTATGTCTGATTATAAAAAGGTTGTGTCGATTTTTAACTAATTTTTAAAAAATAGGCATAAATAGGTTTTCGTTTTAGATTTTTAAAAATTTTGTGTAATGTTTACATTTTCTTTTTCGTAATGCAATTGCCAAACAACTCATGACTTATAAAAGAGCCATGTCTCAAAGCAATTATAGATATATGTTTTGCTCTTAACAAATAAAAAAAAATGATCGTGATGATAATCATGAAAATAAGCACAGAAACGGTTTCACAAAATAATGAACACTTATAACAGCAAACAAAATTTGCTCTCTTGCCACACGCATTTGCTAAAACTGGTTGTTTGGTAAAACGTCTAAACAGTACGTCTGCTTGATTATAAACAGATTATGATAGTTTTTAACAATATTGTGAAAATATAGGCATAATTGGTTTTCATTTTAGATTTTTTAAAATTTTATTTTTCGTAATGCGATTGCCAAACAAACTTATAAAAGAGACATGTCTCAAAGCTATTATGGATATATGTTTTGCTCTAAAAAAAAAATGATCGTGATGATAATCATGAAAATAAGCACAGAAACAGGTAAAAGAAAGAACACCTTTTTTCCTTCCCCAAACGGTCTCACAAAATAATGAACACTGATAACAGCAAAAATACTTTGCTCTCTTGCCTCACGCATTTGCTAAAATTTTAAACTAAACTGTAAAAATATACGTTTGAAATTTGAAGTAAGTGCACTTTTTTTCCTTCTCCAATTCATGAGAATTTTTTGTTAGCCGCGAATCATACAGCCGTTCAAAAAAAGCGGGGTGGGGGGGGGGGGGGGGAGAAGGAATACAATTTTTGTTTGTTTTCAGAGTGAATTTTTAAAATATATTTTTTATTAAAATAATTTGTTTAATTTATTTATTTATTTGGCAGGCCCGCCGCCCCGGCACCCCCGTGGATCCGCGCCTGCTAGTATCACGTTGTGAAAAGGCGAGGAAATCTAGTTGCATATTTTATAGTGTTAATTTTTTGCGCTGAAATTTAAAGGCGGTGGGGGGGGGGCAATTTTTTGTTTGCCCTTTGCACCAAAATAATCATTAGATACACCAATTTTAATAATGGAAATTATTTTGTCCGGTAGCCAGCCCATGCAGCCATACGTTTTCTATTTTCACGAGTCTCTTCCGTGCATGAACCCTCTATTGCCTATGGTGGGAAAGGCTTCCATTATCATTTTTTGTTTTCTTCATTCAGACTAGATGTTATGATTTAATTAGGGTTTTGAATTGTTCTTTGTATATTATTGTTGATTGCAACTTATTTCATTGTGTAATACGCTTCGAAAGGTAATACAAAGTTTTGGGAAATTTTGAAAATTGAGTGGATAGTGAATCTTTACAATTATGATATATTTGGATGCCCCTGTGGATATATTATAAGCACTAAAAAAATTAACCCCTAAAACACTTCTCTTTTCGAGAAAAATTGAATATAAAAATTTACCGGTGCTCCCGGTAAATTTTGATAAATTTCAAATAGCGCCTATACGGCCGTATAATGGTAGCTGCGACCATGAAAATCTCAGAATATGTAGTTGTGATATATAATTTCCAAACGGGAATAGCTAATCGGTCGATTTTAGTCAAGAAACATTTTTTTTTTTCAATGATATTTTATTTTCTCCATTGCTTTTCACAAACAATAACAAAATCAATACATAAAATAATCTGCATGTTAATATTATTATATAGAATATGATTTCACATTCACATCTAAATAATACAAATGAACTTTTACTATTTACATCAAATAAAGCATGAAACATGCATGCATGAAGAAGGCATGAACATAAAAAGACATTAAGGGAAGAAGAAAAAATAAAATAAAAAAATACTTACATACACACATACACACACGTGCAGACACCCACACAAACACCCACTTAAAACATGCCTACATTTTGTGGGAATCTCGACCATTATATCAGCCATGTCCATTTCATTGCTTCTATTCGCCTTCCTTATTTTATTTATTCTGCGCGAAGTTATTCTAAATTGTCCCACTTTCTAAAATGATATGTGAGTGTACCTCGGTCCCCAGCTAATTTCTTCTCCTTTCCATTTTCCAATAATCTTTTCTTAATCTCCAAATAAGTTTTTTGTCTATTTTTACTATCTATAAATATCATATATTTTATCAAAATTATGATATGATTTAATAACTGTTCCTTCCCTATGTTAAACTCAACTATCCCTACATGGATACCTTTCCAATTTATATTTGTAATTTCTACTAAATTAAATAAATTCCCACACTCTTCCCAAATTGGTTTTACTTTCTCACAAAGACAAAATAAATGCTCGTAAGTTTCCTCATATTTACCACAAAAATAACATAAATTACTATTAACCATTTTAAATTTATATAAATGTAATTTAGTATATATAATATTATAAAGCATTTTAAATTGAAATTCTCTAAGCTTACTATTCAATGTGCACTTTCTAAGTCTTAAAAATATTAATTGTATATCTTTTCCATGAATATTATAAGTCTGTTCTAAACGTCGTTCTGCATATGATTTTTCTACTCCCTTATTTAATAAAAAAGCGTATATAATTTTTGAGGTTATTTGATCTAACATATTATATACCTTTTCAAACATAATAATATCCATATCTAATTCCCTGTCTATATTTGAGTGAGTATTTTTATTTAAAAATTGTTTCCATGAAGACGGGATGCCAAGAAAAATACGTTGTATTTTACTAATTTCTAAACTATTTAAACCTTTTCTTTGAAATTCCTCATTAGATTTTATATTACCTTCCTTATCAACAATAATGATGCAACTTATAAACATTTTTGTTAAATAATCCCTCATCGAAAGGAACATGACCATCGATAAAAACAAATCTATTATTATAGATAATCTCATTCCTCCTAGAAACACTTTCCTTTAACAAAAATATTCTCGCAGCCATCCAAACATCCAGCATGTCTCTATAAAATGCTGGTAATACTAATTCAGATATATACCTACGGTTGCATTATTATAAAATATCAAAATTCCTCCAGCATCTTTAGTTAAATAATTAAAATATTGTTTCCATCCCATGTTTGCATCCCCCGTTAAAAGTCTTTTTACCCACATAATCCTCTGCACTAAAATAAATAAATGAAAGTCCGTTAATCTTAGTCCACCTCTACAATAATCCAAGTACATTACATTTCGCTTTATCTTATCTTTTCCTTTCCACAAAAATTCAAAAACCAGTTTATCCAAATCTTTAAATACCCAATTTGGTACTGGTGTCAGCGCCGATACATAAATCAATTTTGACAAAATAAACGTTTTTATCAATTGAATTTTCCCCATTAAAGTTAAATCTCTTTGTTTCCACCAAGACAACAACTTTTTTTATTTTACTCAAAATTTCCTTATAATTTGTCCTTTCCTGAACTTCAACATCTAAAGAAAAATATATACCCAAAATCTTGACCATTTGTACTACTTTACCAAATGGAAGAGCAATATTTTCATTTTGAGAAGGGCTTAACAATAATATAAAAGTTTTTTCTTTATTAATTTTTAATCCAGAATTTCTAGCAAAATTTTCAAACAGTTTCCCCACCTTTTTAAATGAGTTTGAGTCCCGAATAAAGAGAGTCATATCATCTGCATAAAGAACTTGTTTTACATGTACGTTATTAAAAGTAAATCCTTGAATTTCAGGGTCTTTATATATTGAACGAGCTAAAATTTCAATACAAAGTATAAACAAATATGGGGACAGGGGGTCCCCCTGTCTAACACCTCTCTTAATATCAAAGTACCCAGTAGATGAGCCCCCATTAAAGACACAACTTTGAGCATTATTATACATAGTCTCCACCCATCTACAAAATGATGGTCCAAAACCAAATGTAAACAAAACCTTCTGCAAAAAAGTATGTGAAACTGAATCGAAAGCCTTTTCAAAATCAATTATCATCATATATCCAGGTATTTCATTGACTGATGTATGATGAATTATATCATCTATCATTCTAATTGCTTCACCTATGTTTCGATCCTTTAGATATCCCACCTGGTCGACAGGTCGACAGAAATTTAATCATTTAAAACTTTTTTAATCCTTCTAGAAAGCACTTTTAAATTAGTCAAAATTTTGTAGTCTACATTCAATAAAGATAATGGTCTATAATTTTTTTTATAAATAAGGGATCTTTTCCTACTTTATGACCGCCTGCTTTTGTGATGAGGAAAGTTCCTTCTTTCCAAAAGCTAAATTTACAGAATCTACAACTAAATTTCCTATCAATGGCCAAAACAGTATATAAAATTCAACACTTAATCCATCATTCCCCAGGGATTTATTAGATGCCATTTCTTTCATGGCTGCAATACATTCTCCATTTATTATTTTACCTTCACATAATGCACACGAATCTGAAAAAATCATCCACAAAATCAATTTCCTCTTCCGATTGAGCATAAAGCTTACTATAAAATGTATATATTTCTTGATAATATTTTTTTGATCAAAGCTATTATCTTCATCAATATAAAGTTTATTTATCAATGTTTTCTTTTTATTAGACTTCATTAATTGGGTAAAATACCCAGTGTCTCTTTCTCCGCATTCATAGTGTGATGCTCTAGAACGAATTTTAATACCTTCATTTATATAATTATAACAATCCTGTAAGTCTTTTTTGTTTCGTTCTAAGTCATCAACTTTTTCCTGGTCTATTCCATTCAGCAATTCATTTTCCAGCTTCAAAATATCTTCTTCCAAATTTTCAATTCTTTGTTTTCGTTGTTTCGCCTTTTCTTTTGAATATTTTCTACTAACATTCCTAATTTTAATTTTCAAAAAATCCCATAAAACTCTTTTATCTTCTATCTCTATTCGAAATTCTTCTTTTAATTTAATAATTTCCTCTTTAATACAATTATTATATTCATTATCTTGACATAAACTATTATTTAATTTCCAATAGGATCCCTGAAACTTAAATGAATACATTAACTTATCGTAAAATTGCAATTGAATGGCTGAATGATCCGGAGCCGTAGAAGGTATTATATCACATTTTAATACTACATGTTCTATCTGCTTAGAAGCAAACCAATAATCTAATCTACTTTGTATACATGAATTTACTTGCCTATACGTAAACTGTTTCTTCAATCCATTCCTTACCCTCCAAACATCCAGCAACTCAAATCTATCTAAAAATTGTTCAAATAAAATAAGAAATCGAGACTGAACAGGTGTTAACTACTTCCAAAATAATCCAAATCTTTATTTAAAATAATATCAAAATCTCCACCAATAATTATTGCATTATTTTCTTTATTAATTTCTTTTACTATTTTTTCAAAATTGACCAAAAAATCAATCCTTTCTGATTCCCTTCCTCTTACTGGCAAATAAACATTAGCCATTATCAGTTTCATCCCCTGAATAATACATTCCATTATAACATATCTAACATTATTATCTGAAATAACATTTAACATCTGAATATCTAATTTATTATCTATTAAAATAAGCACCCCTAGTATGGTTTGTCCCATGACTAAAATATGAACTCCCATTCCATAGCAATTTCCAAGTCTCCTCCACTTCAATTGTACTATATGTTTCTTGTAAAAAAAAACAATATCAGCACCTTTATCTTTACACAACGTACAAATTTTTGCCCTCTTTGACTTTTCTCGAATTCCTTTGACGTTTAAAGAAAGAAAATTACATTTAATAAAAATATCTTTACCTTCCATAACTATATATGAATATATATTCATGTATTCTTTCCTCCCTATTTATAAGGTTCTAATACACAGGATGGCAGAAGCAAGCTCAATAAAATATAATTACTAACAAAATCCGCATACTGGTCGAGATCCCCAACTACGTAGGCAATAACACTCACACACAGCTCACACAACACACATAATAACTTAATTAAACGAAATTGCAAGATGTATACACTAAACATTCCTCCTCTGTGAGGTCTCTTTGAGGTCCCGTCCCCTCTCCCCCTCCTTACTATATAACACATGTAAATTAAACGCATTCATAAACATTTTCTCATATATTGGCGCTCGAATATTCGAAGAAATGGGGGGGGGGGGGGATTATGTTTCATTAAATTTCAACAAACAAAAACAAAACAAAAAACAAACAAAAATCCATACAAAAATTCAATAAGTATTCCACAATCCATTTCCCCCCATTTCCAAACACTTCAAACTCCAACTAAGTTTCATCAAATTTAAATTTCAAAATTAATATTTATCAAAATCTCTCTCTCCTCCATTACCAAAAGAAAAAGAGAGAGAAAAAAATAACAATAGCAACAGCAATAACAATAGCAACCGCATACTTCGGCAAACTTAGCCTGCCAGACCTAGCTACCACTGCTAAGCCCGCACGCATACCACCCACATACACTACAGAAGCGGTGCATCCGACCGACATAACCACTATGTGCTTTCGTCAGATGCTTGTCCCGAAACATATATGCTGAACCCAATATAAATCCTATTGAGTTAGGAGCACCCAATTCCAAGGTAATCCTAAGCCCGAGTTTCACCCACACAAAATTGACCTGAGAGGAGCGCCATATTCAATATCAAAAGAGTACTGAAATAGTGACACTATCAGCCTTCGCCACGGCATAGCAAAGCCTCTAAACGGCTTTCTTTTCATTATATTATTTAAAAGTGATTGAGTTGCCTGGCATTTTTTTTCAAAACAATTAACCAGCCTTTGCTACGGCATAGCAAAGCCTCTAAACGGCTTTCTTTTCATTATATTATTTAAAAGTGATTGCGATTAGTACCAGACTTCAATGCAATCGAGGGTGGCGCCCACAAAGACAAAAGCAACCACTCATCCCTTATTGTCTTAACACAGGAGTCAAAACGACACCGAAGCCCCAGAATGCACATCCGCAATCACGCAATCATGTACCGCGAAAGCGCATCCGGAGGCCTCCCGCCTTATCTGCCAAAAAAAAAGAGAGACAAAAACACAAAAACTCATTAACCCTATATAACTAATCGAATTCCTAAACTCCTATAGACTTCAGGGTCATCACCCGAGAGCCCTCCCTACCCTATCCTCTTTCAAGGCTCTCTAACGTGTCTGTTATAAGAAAGCACCTTTGAATTCTTCATTGAAGAATACTCCTCAATTAAAATTTTGAAAAATAATACAACAATACGGATTCCGATAGGGAGGAGCTCAACATTTACGACTGCAATTAGTTCCAGACTTCAATGCATCCAAGGGCAGCACCCCCAAAGATAAAAACATTCACTCATCCCTCAATGCATTGTCTAATCCTTAGGGGTCGCGACCACAAAGGATCCTCATAAGCAATCATGTACTGGATCTGTTCAAAAACTCTTTATCCCTATTATTATTGATCGATCGTTTCTATCCTCTCTTAAGACTCTCTAAATTGTCTTTCATAAGAAAACACCTTTGAATTCTTCAGTAAAACTCCTCAATTATCCAATAATGAAACAGTATAAATTATAATACTATAGGGATTAAAAATAGACCTGTATTCTTTTAATCATGTACTGGAGGTTTCCCGCCCTATCTGTTCAACAATACTAAATCGAATTCCTAAACTCCAATAGACTTCAGGGTCATCACCCGAGAGCCCTCCCTATATCCTATCCTCTTTCAAGGCTCTCTACCGTGTCTGTTATAAGAAAGCACCTTTAAATTCTTCATTGAAGAATACTCCTCAATTAAAAAAAAAAAAAAAAAGTAATACAACAATACGGATTCCAATAGGGAGGAGCTCAACATTTACAACTGCAATTAGTTCCAGTTCTTTCATAAGAAAACACCTTTGAATTCTTCAGTAAAACTCCTCAATTATCCAATAATGAAACAGTATAAATTATAAGGGAGGTTTCCCGCCCTATCTGTTCAACAATACTAAATCGAATTCCTAAACTCCAATAGACTTCAGGGTCATCACCCGAAAGCCCTCCCTATCCTGTCCTCTTTCAAGGCTCTCTACCGTGTCTGTTATAAGAAAGCACCTTTAAATTCTTCATTGAATACTCCTCAATTAAAAATAATAATAATAATACAACAATACGGATTCCAATAGGGAGGAGCTCAACATTTACGACTGCAATTAGTTCCAGACTTCAATTCATACAAGGGCAGCACCCCAAAGATAAATAAAAACATCCACTCATCCCTCAATGCATTGTCTAATACCTTAGGGGTCACGACCACAAAGGATTCTCATACGCAATCCTGTACTGGATGCTTCCGCCCTATCTGTTCATAAAAAATACCTTTAAATTCTTCATTAAGCACTCGTCGATTAACCAAAGCTTAATACATTAGGGATTCCAGTACAGAGGACCCCGACTAATACATTAATAGGGACTTTTAGATTTGCACGTCGACAGCTTCAAATGCAACGTGTGACGTCATTTTAAGGCACTACGCATGCGGTACGCCGTCTCAGTCGGCGATCGAGAATGCGTCAACCTTGATTTTCCTAAATGTAGTACATACATAATTTATAGCGCCTTTACATGCTCAAGGTACTAGTATGCCGCGTGCGCATAAAATATACAGTTCCTCAGGTAGACAAAGGAACATCCCTTCCCTGCTATTATGTAAAAATGTGTAGAACAGGTGTCACGTGCATATTCACCTGTTCTACACATTTTTACATAATAGCAGTGAAGGGACGTTTTTTTGTTGAGGGTAGAATGAGGAACTGTATATTTTTTCCTCTTTCTTTGTCCGTGATATTCATAGTGTTACTTCCTGCATGCATGTATATCGTCGAGTGCATTCTAAAAGATTTCTAATTGAAGTCAACATGGGCAGTTAAGTACGTTGATACGCATGATCAGTCGGCGTTTGTCGTGTTCTCGTCCAGTCATTCTAAAAATCCCTAATATACCTGTATTGTCTAAGACAAATATACCATTGCAACCAGTGACAGACCTCAATGCATTCAAGGTTACGTGGTACCTTCAAATTTTAAAGGCAATGACCCATCCCTCACTGCATTTAAACAAAAACAAAACAAATAATTTAGTTCTGTCAATCCCCTATTTATAGATTGAAATTCTTTAAAAACAAAACATTCTCTTTCTACATTTATAATGGAACCAATGAATTCACAAGTTGTTGTTTCCATGACCAATAACAATGTGATTTACACAATCAATATTTCGATATCAGTATTACATTCCAAAATTCTCTGTTTTCAAAGAAAAGAAAATTAAGAATCAATCCTCTGGTTCATACTTAAGTCATAAATATTCCATACAGACATGAGAAGAAAAAAAAACTTACTTACACTGACAATGCATCCTTAAAACGTTTTTTCTTTCTTTTTCTTTGATTTTGATATGTTTATAAAATACTGACGAAAAAGAAGAAGAAAAATTTCGATCCATGACCAATAACAATGTGATTTACACAATCAATATTTCGATATCAGTATTACATTCCAAAATTCTCTGTTTTCAAAGAAAAGAAAATTAAGAATCAATCCTCTGGTTCATACTTAAGTCATAAATATTCCATACAGACATGAGAAGAAAAAAAAAACTTACTTACACTGACAATGCATCCTTAAAACGTTTTTTCTTTCTTTTTCTTTGATTTTGATATGTTTATAAAATACTGACGAAAAAGAAGAAGAAAAAATTTCGATCCATGACCAATAACAATGTGATTTACACAATCAATATTTCGATATCAGTATTACATTCCAAAATTCTCTGTTTTCAAAGAAAAGAAAATTAAGAATCAATCCTCTGGTTCATACTTAAGTCATAAATATTCCATACAGACATGAGAAGAAAAAAAAAAACTTACTTACACTGACAATGCATCCTTAAAACGTTTTTTCTTTCTTTTTCTTTGATTTTGATATGTTTATAAAATACTGACGAAAAAGAAGAAGAAAAAATTTCGATCCATGACCAATAACAATGTGATTTACACAATCAATATTTCGATATCAGTATTACATTCCAAAATTCTCTGTTTTCAAAGAAAAGAAAATTAAGAATCAATCCTCTGGTTCATACTTAAGTCATAAATATTCCATACAGACATGAGAAGAAAAAAAACTTACTTACACTGACAATGCATCCTTAAAACGTTTTTTCTTTCTTTTTCTTTGATTTTGATATGTTTATAAAATACTGACGAAAAAGAAGGAAAAAAACAACAAAAAAAACCGATGCACTTTTCAAAATTAGCATTCTTCCTCCATATAATCGTTTTAAATATCCCTATATATATATATTTTTTTTTTTTTTTTGGGGGGGGGGGGAGGGGGGGTTATCATAATTATATTTCGATAGCAATAGTCACTGAGTCCCAAAGCTCAAGATCCTGTTTTCATACTTTTTCTCCTTGCTCTTTCCAATTTTGTGTTCCTTCTGTGTCGTTTTAGCTTTTTATCAGCGTTATCAGTGTTCAGTTCACCCGACTGTTGATACTTATATGAGTTTTAAGAAATTGTGTACATTTTCCATTCACCTGAGAGCCTTTATCTATCCTCTCCCAAGACTCTCTAACTTGTCTTTCGTAAGAAAACACCTTTGAATTATTCTTCAGTAAAACTCCTCAATCATCCAATAGTGAAACAGTATAAATTGTAATACTATAGGAATTAAAACTTTAATTTTTTTAATTTTTTTATAGTCATGTACTGGAGGTTTCCTGCCCTATCTGTTCAACAACTCGTTAACCGAAAGTACTATATCAATTTCCCAAACTTTAATAGACTGCAGAGTCATCACCTGAGAGCCCTCCCTATCCTCTCCCAAGGCTTTCTCTAGCTTGTCTATTTACAAAAAAACAAATACCTTTAAATTCTTCATTGAACACTCCTCAATTAACCAAAGTTTAATACCCAATAATTATATTGCAATTCCTTAAAATCAAAACCTTTCCTTCTACCCTTCAATATGGAACCAATGAGTCCACAAGTTTAAGATATTGTTTCTATTACAAATAACAATGTTATTTACACAATCAATATTTTGATATCAGTATTAAATTCCATTTTTTTTTTCACAGAGAAAAAAAACAAAAATTAGAATCAATTCTCTGGTTCTTCCTAAAGTCGAAAATATTCCATATAGTCATGAGAAGAAGAGAAAGAGAAAGAAAAAAAAAACAAAAAAAAACTTGCCTTTACTGACACTGCATCTTTAAAACTGCTTTTCTTTTCTTTCTTGATATGTTTATCAAAATACTGGCGAGAAGAAGAAGAAGAAGAAAAAAAAAACCTGATGCACTTTTCAAATAAGCATTCATTATACAAATAGGCATTTTAAACTTCCCTATAATTTTGTTCGTTATCATCATAATTATATATCGAAGCAATAGTCAATGAGTTCCAAAGTTCAAGATCCTGTTTTCATATTGTTTTTCTCTGCTCTTTCCAAGTCTGTGTTAATTACTTCTGCGTCGTTTTAGCTTTTTATCAGCCTCATCAGTGAGTGTTCAGATCATCCGACTTTTTGTGAGTTTTAAGAATTTCTGTACATTTTCCATTACTCACCATTTCCATCAGGCTCACTGGTTATTTGCTCCTTGTTTGCATTCCTCCACTCTTCGCCTTTTCCAGCTGTACCCGATTCTCCCCCGGTTG
This sequence comes from Strongylocentrotus purpuratus, assembly GCF_000002235.5. Lineage (NCBI taxonomy): Eukaryota > Metazoa > Echinodermata > Echinoidea > Camarodonta > Strongylocentrotidae > Strongylocentrotus > Strongylocentrotus purpuratus. The sequence goes on along the minus strand of NW_022145612.1, from coordinate 47,221,994 downwards.
TCTAGGTTCCCTGTTAGGCCCCTGCTTACTCCCCTGCCTTCTTTGTTGGGCTGCTAATTCCTCTCCGACTGTCTCCATGAAGACGGCTTGGCGTTCCCTGGGCAACAATATGCCGTTGACGAAAAGCTTCGTTGGGTCTGCGCGGCTAAAAAATGCTTTCTTCCCCGCGTGTCTCGCTACCTTTAACGCCGGCATCTGGGCACTTCTTTCCTTTCTTATTCGTAGAGGCAAATCATTAGATATTACAATTTTAGAACCTTTTATCCTCGAATCTCAAGAATCTCGCCTTGATCGGGCGAGGTCTACTTGATGCTGGGCACCTGTGCACCCTTTGGTATTCGATGGATTCTACGTCTCCTTCCCGTAGTTTTAACTTTCCGACATAGAATTTCTGGAGTGTTTCTTTCACATTTTCCCTGTCTCCATCCTCTTCAGGGATACCGAGAAACACAAGATTTTCTCTTGCAATGTACGTTCCCTGTCTGTCTATTTCATCCTTCAGTTCTTTCACCTGATCTTTACTCTCTTTCTTCATTTTGTTGGCTTCCTCTTTTAGAGATTCTATTTCAGTGTTTGCAAACACCTGCGCCTCTCCGACTTCATTTAATTTGGACGAAATGTCCTTGATTCTCTCCTCTATCTCGCACAACTTTCCTCCAATTTTTTCTTCCAACATTGTTTCATAGCTAAATTGATATCTTGACATGGAGAGGGAGCTATACAACATAAAGAGTTTATTATTTATAATTTCATAACTTTAGATTCGATTTCAATCGGGACAACGATCAATGAATGTTGTAGGAACGCATATGCTTCCAATATGTTAATTTGAACCAAATTCATGACCCAATACCAAAACTTTGTAATACCTTTAATAAGTATTCATGGTTGTTATTATTGTTAGAGTTTGCCGATACAATATGAATTGTTTTGAAATATTTATTAAGTTATCTCATCAATAGAACAATGAGTTTATTTAGAAGAAAAAAAGACGAGGACATAATAGATTGTTAAAGAGAAATTTAAGAATACACTTTTTATCACGTGACAGTTATTATTGCAAAATATGCGCGCGCATAAAATAATAATAATGCAAGTAACTATTAATAATTATTGGTTAATTATTTGAATGATTGCAGTCATTCTGATGAATATCATTTTGGCGCATTTTGGGGGTAATTTTTATGCATAATTTATTTATACATTCACCGCGTTGGAAATCCACATCCATGCATGCACAATGTACAGGGACAGCTGATCAACAACCTAAGATTTGCTGATGACATAGTCCTTATAGCTGACAATGACAGAGACCTCCAAACATTAGTTGACCTAGTACATCAGAGCAGCTCAAACTTTGGACTGAAAATAAACATTACCAAAACAGAAGTACAAGCCATAAGCAAACAGCCTCAACTATTGAATATAAACGTTGGAGGAGAACAGCTAAATCAAGTAGATGGATTGAGTTCACGTACCTGGGAGGAACAATAAGCCTGCTCGGAAGAGGTAAAGCACCGCATTGGGAAGGCAATAGGAGCATTCCAAGCACTCAAGAAAATCTGGGCATCAAAAGATATACACTGCTCAACAAAGGTAGAACTGTACAAAGTCCTGATATGGTGCAGAAACATGGACATTAAAGAAGGTCGATGAAAATAGACTTCACACTTTTGAGATGGCATGCCTCAGGAGAATCATGGGTGTGACCAGATTTGACAGGCTAAGGAACACACACATACGAACACAACTGAATATGGAAGAAACCATCATCGACAGGGTTGCCACAAAAAGACTGAGATACTTTGGACATATCAACCGAATGAATTCAAAAAGATACCCCCACATCCTTCTCAACGGAAATGTACATGGCAAACACCCAAGGGGAAGACCAGCTAAGAGATGGACAGACTGCATCAAGGCGGACTGCAAAAACAGACAAGTTGACTCCCTGACTAAAGCCACTAGGCTAACAGAAGACAGGAAGATGTGGCAAGCCATAGTGAAACAGAAGCCATCATACATCCCAGTGATGGTGTGGACGGCTTAAGTCGAGTAAGTCAAGCATGCACAATATCCGGGTCTTTGAAAATATTAATGACTGAATTGCAGTTACTCGAGTCCCCGAAGTCATTGGTTCAGCCTTATATCGTTGCATAGTTGAATTAGGTTTATTTTATTCTATAAATTCTATACGTCAGCGTTTCCACAGAGAAGTTTTGTTATATTATAATTAATTTTGCATGGAATAATGTCAGTTTTGCGAAACCAAAACATCAAAAACAGCTTTATTATATTTGTTATTATGAAATAACACTTTAAAGTCAATAAAGACGCTAATTTTTTTCCTCGCTCGCCGAACACCCAAACAGGATGATTTAAATTTCTAAATACCTGCAGGTTTCAAATTCAAGGTCATATTTTCAGCAATTTGGCGAGGTGCCCCATACGGTCATATCCGGGCATCTTGCATGCATCCCGAATATATACTTTAAATATCATTCATATTCATTCATTTCATTTGCTCGTAACATTTAGAAACAGGATAATTCTAGGAAACGAGATGCCTGAATATCCTTGTATGGCCGGTGTATTTATTTATTATATAATTTTATTATTCATGTATTCGGCAGCGTGGAGACCGCATACGTAATTCATTTGCATGACGGTGTTGATAACAAAATAACACATTTTTACCATGTCAAGATTTTTTTTTTTTTGCTTGCTCGCTCGCACAATTTGGAAACAAAATATGTGCCCTTACGTGCATGGCACTCGACGAGTGCCTGAGTGATGTAACATGAATCTTCTTGTGAATTCAACAATGGGGTGACGCAAAACTTTGTATTTTTTAAAAAGGGTGCCGTGAATAATTTTTTGTTAAAGGTTAACGTTGTGCTAATAGACCGACAACCGATGAGAACGACAGTGCATTGATTCAAGACCGAACTTTTATTTAAAAAATGTATACGTGATTAATTGATAAAAAGGAAGAAACTGAGTCGTTTTCTTGGAGTATAGCTTGTACACGACATATTGAAATTCTGATTTCAATGATGATGATATCATTTTCTGCCTACATCAATACAAAATTATTGTGTAGTATTTTTACATTTCTTTTCAAATCGTTTTAACGAAGTGTAGGCAATATACATCTGAGATATATTTTGTTTCCCTCAATCAGACCCAGTTATTAATTTTTTTTCTTCAAAAGTGAGGAAAATGAAACGTTTCCTGATCAAAATGACATTTATTTCAATTTCCCCATTGAAAGCTCTGTTTTTGTCATAGGCCCATGATCATAGGACAGTCGCCCCTTCAGAATACATCACATCTTCTCTTTACAGCAGCAACAGTAAGGTTAATAGGCCTATTAATATGAATTAGCTCTCCCTCCCACCTTTTCAAGTCTCCCCTCTCCCTGTCTCTCTCTCTAACTCTCACGACGCCCCCCCCCCATTATATGGAAACGTTGTATCTTCCGCTCAATCTGACTTGCGTGCATAGAGCAAAATAAGCATTTTTCCATGAAAAAGTGAAGTTTTCTAAAATATGCGTTTCTTTCCAGCATTGGGGCGCCCGGAAGTCACCGTCGGGTAACATTTCATAAAGTATAATATAAAAAGACCATATGCAAATTTTCTGTACTTTTGTCGGAAAAAATACATTTATCCAGCACAATGTCGTCTCTTTTTGCGTTGGAGAAGAGCAAATAGCGAGTTTCAATCACACTTTGGCCGCTTTCGCAATCCCTCACTCGTTTCACTGTGGTCAAGCGACTTTGGGGCAAGCGGTTAATGAAAATACTAATCGTTAGCTTTCTTCTGGTATTAAACTTGTTTTGATTGATTGTATAATTTTGTCGGAATAAAGGAAACAAAAAGGCTCGACCAATAACTTATCAGTGTCTGAATTGACCTTTTGACCTTGAATTCCCTGATGCAAGCGCACTAATGACGTCATCTTCGCTAAATCGGCGTCTTTTATCGTAAAATGCGACACTTTCACAATGTTTATACATCTTTTTTTTTAACTATTAGTAAGATTTAACATAAATTTTCTGATATCACTGAAATTTGGGGTGTTATTTAATGAGTAATTTTAAAATAAGAGCCATTTTACCGTTTTAAAGTACCATTCAAGTCGCAGGGTAGAAAGATACATTTTCCAACCGCGCCAAATTTAATTTACGTTCCGACATTCTGTTGGGTTCGTGTTGTTAAGAATCCACTGCTTTCTGCTCCAACAAACGTCCACATGCGGAGTCGTTTATCAACTAAATTATTCAAATTTATGGATGCTTCCTAGCTTCCCAGGTGTTTGTGTTGCTGTTGAAGCATTTCATTCACCTGCTATCATTCTTTGTACTCCAATTGCCAGAACGCAAATTTCATTTTGGTTTTATAGTTTCATCGGAGTCGTTTATCAACTATAATGTATTCAAATTTATGAATGCTTCCTCCTCAGGTGTTTGTGGTGTTGATGCATTTCATTCAGCTGTTATTATTCTTTGTACTCCAACTGTTAGAATACAAAATGCATTTTGGTTTTATAGTTTCATGCAATAAGTAAGTCAATAAAAGAGTATGTTCTGCACAATAAAAACAATGTGTGTCCCTATTGTACAATGCAATGTGTCCCCTCATTTTGTAACAGTTAATTTACCCATTCACATAATGGAACTACCTGCCCGATGAAGCCAGTGGCCTGTGACCCCTGAGCATTCAACACCGTGTGGGAGGCAGTTTGTGGTCAACTTCCTTTATGAGACAAAATACAAGCAAACGTTTCCATATGCTCTTCCTCAAAACCTCGCTTCCTCTTTTATTTTCTCCTCTGGCAGAAAAAAGTGGCACTGAAACAAGAAGATGGTAACCATAATTTTACATCTTTGTTTTTGCTCAAGGGGGGGGGGGGGGGTAGTAAAAACAAATATTGCTCACTAACCCCCCCCCCCCCCCCCGCTCAAAGCCGCTAATATGATATTTTCTCAAGAATTGCCCCCCCCCCCCCCTCGCCTCCGGCTGGATCCGCCCCTGCTCTCCCTTACCTCTTTCTCTTTCGTCTCTCTATTAAGACCAGCATTGGAAACGCCCCAATTTAAAAAAAAAATGAAAATAATGGAAGCTCTTATTACCAATCATGTGAAAGAATATGTTTTGACTAATACAAGTCATGATGATAAAAAATTTGCCGGGAAACCGCCTACACTAATTGATATATTTGGTAAATTAGTTTATCTATTTGTCTGTGAGAGATAGATAAACTAATTTACGTGTCCCGCACGTGTACGTATAGTCCCATATACATCTTTCTGTGTACAGTGCTTGTAACTTTACGAAGACTGGGCCAAACATACTGCCCCGATTGACTCATTTTCGCTCGCGTGAACATTGCCAGCACAAACCACTGACCTCTACCTCCTGGACAGATCATCGCCCATTCCCATTCACTATACGTTACGTACCAAAAGGCTGTATATTGTCTGACCGTTCATGAATATTCATGTTTTTGCTAAACTCGGCAAAATGGGTATACGTACGAGCAATGACGAACTTGCAACCTATTTTGATCAATTACGGTGGGGGAATTACGATGAGGTTCCAATGAAAGAGCTAGTGATAACGTAAGTCGGGGTGGATGTGCTTTTCGTTTAAACAAAAAATGCATTTTTAACGATTTTTGTTGGTACATAGGCTAACATGTATGGCTGCTGACTCTGACGATAGGGGGCGTTGTGAAATGAGACTACTGAACGGAGCTATATGTTTCTTATCATTTGGATGATTCCAGAACCTTGCAGTACACACCAATACTTATATGCTAGATGATCAACCTTTTCTGATCGATTCCACAACGTTTCTTTCACATGCAATGCAATCGCATGGCCATAACTGGTCTTTATCTTTAAGAATGTGACGTACACAATTATACAACATAAATAAGCTTTTCTCATGGATCTTTCTGTCAAGTTTTATAACTATTATAATGTTAGAAAGCGCTAGCTAGCTGCTTGTAATATAATATTATAATTTCGTTATTTTTTTAAATTATAATGTTGTTTATGTTGCAATTTCATTTCACTCTTTGCATTCATGCTACATTGAACTTGAATATTATTATAAATATTATTATTACTATTATTATTATCATTTTATTATCATCATTATTATTATCATCATTATTATTATCATTTGGCCATTGATCACTTAAAGCTGATTATCAGTATTATTGTAATGTTTTTGTTATGTCGCATGATATTACCAACAACAAAAAACAGTCCTAAAATACAAAGAATAGTAACATTTTCCATTGAAAGCGAATGTAATGCATTCAGTCAGTGTGGTCATCCTGCACGGCATTGTCCTCCTCATGCATATGCATAACTAGCTAGCAAAGCGAATGTCACGTGACAAGAACCTCGAGCAACTGCACACGGCCCGCCATCTTTCTTTCTGAACGGTGCACACGACACGAGCAATATTTTGGATCCGTGCGAAAATTTAGGATAAAGTTTTGCAGTTTGTAAACTTTCAAAACATCAGTGCACGTGGGACTCAAGCTCCACTACTTTGGAGGTGGCCAGTAGACGTTTAGGACCGTAATTTAGTAAGTAACATTGAAAAATATCTAAAATATTGCTTCGCTTTGTTCCATAGATCTAGCGATACGTCGACGATCATGCGTATGCGCCCGATTTTACAGCGCTTTGGCCATTGCATTGAATTGCAGTGCTTTTATCGCAATGAAAGGGGCCGGTTTGTTTGTGCGGATGTGTGAATGACGTTACACCGTGTGCGGGGGGCCACTGGCGCTAGCGCGGCATGCTGCATGCGGACCTACCTGAGCTGAACTTAAGTATCCTCCTCAATTTCGCCGAGTTGCCGTCATCCTCCTGTTCAAAATATTATCTTCTTTGATCACAATACTAGTTTACTTACTAACCTTGATTTATGCAATTATACACACAGTTAGGCTTGTATTTATTTTTGTTTGGGTTTCGTTATTTTTAATCTGCAAACAGTGCAATTGCAAAGTAAAAAACCATCATTAAACTTGTAAAGTCTAAAGATTATGTAGAGGTCTAACAAGTTAGTGCCTAATTTAGTTTATTGTAATTTAAATTAGAACATTGCCAATTTAATGAATCAAAGGCTTTTATTGTTTAAAAAGCCGAGAATTTTAGACATGTCAGAGAGTTTTGCTCTAGAGTCTCTAGTAGTAGGGTGTCTGAACGATTTTTCAATTTTCAATTTGGGATCGTTTTTCACCATTTTTGTTTGATATTTGAATAAAAAATGTTATCAGAATAATACATTTCAAATTTCAAGTCTCACCGATGTTTCTATCAAAAGTTACAGCCCCTCCAACACGCTGGTATATTCATATCATTTTGGTCAAAATCGACGAAAAAGACGTCCACGCAGAGTGATGTTGTTTTGCTAAATTTAGCCAAACAGCTGTATCGCGCGATATGCAAGCGTATGCATATCGTACGCATGCTGCTAAGCCAATCCGCGACTTGCAGCTTGAGCTACGCTGTCTCCGCGACATGTGCGATTGACTAGTATGGTTGGCGTTCGTCGCACAATAAACCCGGAAGTGAATGCACGTTATAGTCAATGGCAATATCGCGGAGACAACGCACGTTGTCTCCGCGATATTGCCATTGACTATAACGTGTATTCACTTCCGGGTTTATCGAGGGAATTGCCAACCATAATTTCAGTCACTATAATTTGGGGTTTCGTTCGTGCGCGGAGATGTTACGCGATGTAACCATGGTTTGGACTGAGCGGAGCGCACGCCTCCTAATTAGCTGATCCACCAAATAGCGAGAAGGGTATTTTTAAACTGTTATCAGTTGTGATCCCTGGGGGCTAGCGAAAATATAATCACATAGAATTGTTCCTTAGGACTGGGACTACTTATCGATCGGGGCGTCATATCTCAAAAGTGACAAACCTGAGAGTTAGCCAGGACACAATGTTTAAATTGCTGTTTTGACCAAGATATTTTTAGAATTTCGGGGGCTACGCCCCTTTGGAAATATTGGAATTCACCTGCTCTTTCATATGACACCTCATTCATTGATTATCACCTTCAGGATCACAACTGATAAAGGTTTGAATCTCGATTTGAAAAAAAAAAATTGACTTTTTTTGCATGGTCGCGCAATGCACGTAGGCTGCATAGGGATGCGTGTAATCTCTATGGGAAGAATTTTAGCACACAACATCGGGTGCGCGATCAGACACCCTAGACTCTAGATCTAGACTCTAGACCTTTGCTTTGGGTGAAAAGGAAAAGTTCAAATTAGAATAAAATGGGCGCTTGTGTACTTTTGTATCCATTTTTGAGGCATCACTCTGGCGTGAAGACCTTTATTTAAACAATCAATGAAGATTAGATCTAACATCATTTTTTTGTATGTTTTAGTTGGGTATCTCCACGCCGGAGTTATGGGTCAAAATGGAAATAGTCACTAGCACCATGAAAAGTGTTCAATACTAAGAATGATCTAGTAATCTGCTAGTCTTGTAAACTGCACCAAAGGAGACTCGTGTGCAATTTTTAAATATTTTTAATCAGAACTGTTCCAAACCGCATGATCACTGGAGGGGAAAAGCATGTCACTCGTGTCACACTCACAGTATCCTGCTTAACGTATTTGCCGGCGTAAAGGCCGCAGTATTTTTGGAAGAGAAAATATCAAAAAGTCGGGGTGCGGCCTTTACGCCGAAAGAGTAAAAATCGCAAGTCAAAACAGCACGTCCATTATTTGTGGGCAACTTCATACAAAGGGGAGCTAGGGGGCTGGGAGTTGCCAACAAAACCAACGCACCTTCAGAGATTCACAGTGCGCAATTTTACCGGGACTCAAAACGTTTTTTGCCAACACAAAGCTAGATCGGCTGCTGGCAAAATAAACGTAACTACGATCGAGAACATCGTCGGTGTTCTCAACTTTTCAGTAAGATAATTCTGAATTATAATTGAGACTATATAATTTATTAAAGCGACAAACTAACCTCGGTAGATCTCTAATAACAATACAAAAGCTTGTTTATTTTCTCCATTTGACGGTACGATAGGGGTAAGACCGGATAACATTATAAAAAAGATGCATTCTTCCACCCTGCGCGATATCCATGGCCACAGCTTGGATATGGCAGGATTATATTAGTGCCGACTCACTGCATGCAAGCTAAAGATGGCCATTCAGGTTTCTGTATGCATGCGAAGCGCCCTCTAGTGTCCCATAAATGTGCTAATCTGCCTGCAATACAGTACAAGCTTAAAAATCAATAAAGATTCGCTAAATTACGATCACTTTTTAGGTAAACTTCCTGTAAATTTATAAAATAATTTATAATTTTGGTATTAGTTTGTAGGAAAAATAGAGTTCTACGGGAAAATTACAATTATTTTCTTTGGTCCATTTTTTTTCCCCCCTTTTTTTTCCCTACAAAATGTCAAAGTTGGGGGTGCGGCCTTATCGCCGGCAAATACGGTAGCTAATAGCCATAGTTTTAGATATAATTATAGAAGTCATTTGTTGTTTTATTTAACAAAAAGGAGAAAGAAATGATGAACGCTTCTAAATGGAAAACCTGGATTTGATTTTAGTTTGTCACCTTCCACAAATCTCTTTTCCCATCAACTTTTGAATTATAATGTGAAATAAAATCTAAAATGTTTGATAAGAAAGCCTTGGAAGCTTTTAGCAGCTCTCCATTTTTTTTGTAATCTACACTCTATCTGTTTAATATGGTGGATTTGTGAATTTATTTAGACATGAAGTTCAAATGGATGACCTGCATGTACATATTTCCAGTAGCTTTGAGAATTCATTTTGTGGAGAAAATGGACATTTATGAAATCTATGAAATCTTTAGTACAAAACAAATAGAGCATAGTTGATAGAGGAAATACACCTGCAAAGGTATTACAGACATTAAATTTTACAGATTGAATTTTCCCTTTAAAACTAGTGTAATGGGCCTGGTTCTCTCATTTGTATATCATTTTATTGAAATCTTGATTGCGTTTTTTTGCGCTGAATTTTGAAGGGATTACAAATTTATCTTTTTTTCAGTATTTTTTAATATTAAAGTTATTTAAGTTCAAGGAAATTGATAAAGGAAAAAAAAAGGTTCTTCCTCACAGTGTACCCAAATGGTATCATGTTTCTATATTTTTGAGAAATGTTACATTTAGATGCAACTTGTGGGATTTTCATGAGCTTTACTATCTTACATGTACCTCATATTGTCTTTTACAGAATGGCATCTTTAGATAGAGGTAAACCGGCCCATACAGTTATCCTCGTTATGCCGATGCTCTATATCTTTATGTTGTGCTGTATACATGTATGGCATGCTGAAGCACAGCTTGGGCAAGGACTCGCCGATGCCGACACCATCCAACAAGCTCTTTGCAATGACCTGAACAGCACTGTATCCAACTCCTGGGCCGGAGATTGCATGTCAGAACTCTTTGAAAAGTATGGAGAGGATGGCAAGTTAGAGTACAATGGCTTTAGACAACTCCTGGAGAATATGGGCCTTGGTGCTGTCAGAGATGGCCTGAAGAAGCCCTCAAATCAAGAAGGAAATGTTTCACAGCCTGGTTCTGACGTGAATTCCACCGCTGGTGCAAGAGCGAAGAGGAAAACTCATAACAATGAACATGTCGATCATCACAATACTTCGCTAGAACACACATCCAAGGTAGGAATACATTGTAGATTGAAATAACTTCACATTTATCCATTTTTAGCATTGTCAACAAGATTTATTTTACTGAACCCAGGGAATATGAAGAAAAGTAAACCATTAAAATAGAAATATTTCAAATGACTATGTATACGACTTCTGTGCAAATATCTTACACAGACATGTCTAAAAATTTCTCTTAGGTTTGGAAATAACACACCCCTGTTACACAATGTTGCCTGTTTGATGTTTCACAGAGAACATGAAATGATCTCTCAAAGATTCCAAGAGGGACACAGACATAGTTGATATGTAGGCCAACATACAGTTCCCACTTGAGGCATTGAAACATAAATGTTCAGTCCTTGTATTTCAAAGAATCGATATGAAACGTGTAGTACATGGATCTGTATATTGTTCAACTTGTTTAAATAACTGTTCAAATATTTGTTTTTATGTGTTAAAACAAATCTTGGTCTTTTTAAAGGGAAAAGCACAAAGAAAATCTAGAAGAGAGTTGAGAGAAATGTACAGTTGCTATACATACACTGTATATATTTTTTTCTCCCGACATTGTACAATATTATGCAAATTGATTTAGAGACTCCAAATTTATGTATGATATACAAGTTCCTGGAAAATGGAAAGACCATATTCAAGTAGAGCAGAATCATGTGAAATGTAGAGCTCATATATATGGCTTTTGAATTTATCGAAAAGAGCAGTCAGAACTTAACATAAATAAATAGAGGCCTAGCATTTTCTTTATTCATTGTAGGTGTATCCATCCATGTACATGTACATGTCAATGTATGACAAACATACTGTACAATTGCTGACATAAACTGATCTCACTATGAACATGACAGACAAAGAAAGCGGACAAAATATACAGTTCCTCAGGTAGACAAAGGAACATCCCTTCACTGCTATTATGTAAAAAGGTGAATGCATGTGACACCTGTTCTACACATTTTTACATAATAGCAGTGAAGGGATGTTCCTTTGTCTACCTGAGGAACTGTATATTTTGTCCGCTTTCTTTGTCACTAATGTTCATAGTGTGTACATGTTCATGTACATGTTAATGTATGACAAACATACTGTACAATTGCTGACATAAACTGATCTATGAAAATGCCTTTGATACCCCTTAAAAAAAACATAATCAGAAATGCTACACGGCAAAAAAAGAAGGGGAAAGAAAGCCTCACACAATTTTGATAAGTGATTTGTCAAATATGTGTAGCAGTTGTCAAGAAATTGAAACAATTGATTGAAAACGATTAGAACAACAATCGAAAAGAGTTGAGGTAAATCTTTGTCTGTGGGTAGTCAAGGTCATAGGACAGACACTGTATGGAGGTAATCCAAAACAGGTGGTCCCTGAATATGAGCCCCATCCAGAGACAAATATGCAGAATAAATTATGGAACAGTGGGTATGGTTCTACTTGTTTACCTTGTGTTGTGACACACTTTTTTTGTTTTGTATGCAGTTCATAGAAAATGTCGATAGAGGGAATGATGAAAGCAATACCTGCTGCAATGCACTGGATAGTGTGGTTGTAATGGTCACCATACTGCATTTCAATTTGTCTTTAAATGATATATTGTGGCTGCCAGATTAATGAAAGTATTAGACAGGAGCTGACGTAGGTATACTGGTAGCTGTTTAAAGCTCAAAATAGATGTGAAAAATATGAGAAAAAATATCTTTGGCTTATATAAAAAATTTATAAATCTACTGACTAATTATAATGTACTTAATTGCAATGCTGATGATGCTGATGCGTAATTTTGTTGAGTCATCTGATTAGTTGCTTCCATCAAAGAATTATCTGTAATAATGCAATATAATTGATTAAAAAAATACACCTGTGTGCCCCTGAAGCCTGTAATTTCAATTATCTACAATAACGTTGTACGTGTAAATATGGAGGCTATACTTCTGGAGTGGGATTTTTAATTTGTTTGAGGCCCGTAACAGGTGTTTAAAATAATATTAGAATGATTAGTAAAAAGTGGTACACCTGTATAAATGCAGCTCACTGAAGCTTAAATTAATTACCGGTATCATGGGAAGTGGTCTAAGAGTGCTTTTAGTAGGCTAAATAATATTTTGAAATACATATTGGTACACCGGTTTTCTAACGGTTTCAAATTTATGGATGTTTCTTTCCTGGGGACCTAGTGAGAAGGTATTCCACTAACCTTTTATTAATAAATGAACTACATGTATAGTACTTGGAATCATTTTGCATACATTATTTGTTGCTATGTCAGACAATTAGCCACTGGCACACTGTCAAGAACAACTTTTGTTTAAAACGTATGCATACAATTTGAATATATTGGAAACTGGTCTATTGTGTTTGTAATTTTGAATGTATCATTACATCATGGCTCTTTCCTTTGTAATGGTTTCACACTAACCTACTTTAGAGGAAGTTCAGACTAAAATTTATAGGGACTGTATGCATGAGCCCCCTGTTAACATTTTGGATTTAGGGGGTCAGAAGTAAAAATTTAGGGCCCCATTTATCAAGGGTGTCTGAATTATGTAGTATTTACTCTTGAGTCTTGAACTATGTTTCTTTTTACATGTTGCATCCTCATTTAGGAAAGTCCGTTACTGAAATATGAGTTTTCATGCTTTTTATTGGGAGGTAGGGGGAGGGGGTTGATGGAAGTGGGGGTAATAGGGGTGGATGTCTTTACCGGGAGCTTTGCTTTCAAGTTTACTGCTTCATACAAGAAGCATCCCGGTAAAATATTCATTGTATGGTTCATGATAAAAGCCTGTGTATGAGTCATTTCTATTATTTCATCTTATTCTTATTAATATTTAATACCAAAGAATGAACATGAATACTGGTATGTGCAGGAGTCATGAATAGGAAGAGTAAATGAAATGAATGATCTTTCTGAATAATTTCCTCTGATTTTTTTCTTTCTTTTCCAGTGCCTGTCCTCTGATGAAATCCTTGACACTTTTAAGGTTGTCCCATCTGAAGGCATCGTACCATTACAGTTCCTCCAGCTATGCCCCATTTTACTCCAGCAGTTGGACAGTCATGCCTGCATCGTGTATGACGTCCATCTACCAGATGATGGGCACAACCACACAGACGAGCCTTCAGAAACCCCTTTTCAAGAACCGTCCAAGATACATCCAGGGCAACGTAAGTAAATTGCCTTTTAAAAAAAGCTTTGGCGCAAAATATAACCATTTTACTTGTACATATAAGTCCCTGGAAAGTGGTAGTAAAACAGAAGCTGACACATAACAAAAGGGCTATTTCCGCTTGTCTATGTGTGTGAGATTTTTTTTTTTTCTCTTTTCCTCTATGTGTATGAGATAGATAAATGTGAAGTGCATTACACTCATGTCATATTGTTTTTGTTATAGCTATTTTTAGGGTGGTGACCACTACAAATGAAAGCGGCTTTATAATGTTTTCATGTGATGTGTACAACGGAACATGGAGACTGCTTAAAAATCATAAGAACACCCAATGCACTCGGTACTCGAGTACATGCCCAGGCTTACAGGCGGATACTCAAGTACTCATGGAATTGTATTCATGGAATTGTCGCAGCCTTAATAATGAGGGGCCTCCAAATTCAAAGATGATTTGATGGATTATATAATAATTCAGGTCAATGAGCACACGAACAATGTTTTGTTCAGCATTCCCAAAGTCCCATCATTACTCAGGCAGAACCAATGAGTAAAAGGGGCTAAACCCTAATATATATGAACAATACATGGCTTTTCTGCTCTAGCGCTTCTGCTCTCATAGAAACTGGGTTGTACTGAATCTGACGTACATGTATGAAGATAAATTACTTTAAAAATGTGCATAGTGGTGGTTGGAGAGTGTCGGGCATAGTGCAACAAGGTTTCATCAAGAGCAGGGCTAACATGATCCACTCCACCTAAGGACAGTCTAGAACTTCAGAGTTTGTCATATATAACACATCAGACATCACAAAATATCATTGCTTGCAGATTCAGTTTCTTTAAAAAAGACTGATTCACTTGATCTTTCCCATTTTTTTTCCATATTTTTCTATTTTCTGTCTATGCTGTCTCCTTTGTTCGTGCTCCGAAGCCCTTTTCATTGCCAATTCTCCTTGCATGTGCATCAAATTTTAATACTTAGATTAATGAAAGAAAAAAAGAATTCTAGTGACCTCTTCCAAATGTACATGACCCAATTAACTAGCCTTCTCTTCCTGTATAACTATTTGTAAACTCATAAAAATGAAAAAAATATGCCATCAGAGCAAAAAGTGCATGAATATTGATTACCTATAGACCTTGTTCGCTTCCGAATATGTTTGATTAATGAACAATACTGTGACTTGATTAACAAAAATTCACTTTAATTATCTGAATTGGCCTTGCATGGGATAGACAGCCGCCCACAAGTGGACTGTGCAATTCTCATTTTAATTAGCAGGATCTCAAGGTGAATTTCCCCCACATTCTTTCATTTTTTGCTTGTTATGTTATTCAATTTGAATGTACAAAATAGAAGTCTTTCCTGTCAAGGAAATGAAGGACGAAGATTGTTAAAACAAAACACATTTTGTGTTTTTACAATAGCTGTATTTGTATCATACCTTTACATCACAAAGTTCAGCATTAAGGCGGGACTGCACTATCTGTTTGTGTAGCTACTAGCCCTCTATATAGCAAACAATGCCTAAGCGGTGACCGTTGGTCCCCCACGGTCCCATTTTTCTTATGTTAATTGAGAGCTGATTTGATGAATTAACCGCCTGCCTGTGACCATGCAGGGAGGTCTAATCCACCCTGGCCAAACTAGTGTAGATAGGCTTTAAGGCTTTAATGAATGACAACTGTTCATACATGAGCTCTGCGTTATAAGATATAAAAATGTGAAGCGAATTTGAAAACTTACGTCATTATATTGAAAGAAACACACTGTGGTTTACAACATCACAAGTGAATATGGCTTTAGAATCTTAGTTTGCTCTGGAGAAGTGTTAATCCCGGTACACACACACTCCACGATTCCATTTTGGAAGACTTTGTGATAAGTTGCACTGGTCATATGTTGTGGATTCTGTATTTACACCACATATTGTCTGTTTAGAGCCTGAAGGGTGTTAAATCTGTGTTAAAGTATTTCATGAGTTAAAGATAAAGACCAGTTATGGACATGCGATTGCATTGTGAAAGAAACGTTGTGGAGTCGATCATAAAAGGTTGATCATCTAGCATCTAGCATTTGCAAGGTTCTGGAATCATCAAAATGATAAGAAATTTGGCCCATTCTTCGTAAAGTTACAAGCACTATACACAGAAAGATGTATATGGGACAACCCTATATCTCTCACAGACCATGAGAGAAACAAATTTACCAAATATATGAATTAGTAGGCGGTTTCCCGGCAAATTTTTTATCATCATGTATTAGTCAAAACATATTCTTTCACATGATTGGTAATGAGAGCTTCCATTTCATTTTTTGAAATTGGGGCGTTTCCAATACTGGTCTTTACCTGTAATGCCCTTCTGTCTGCATGATAGTAACAGTGTAAGTAGTTTTGTAGAACTCAAAAGTATTTTCCTTTTGCTGCAGGGCTTAATTACCTTGTAACTGTTCTAAAGTTTCTACAGACAATTTCTTAAAGATTTTTTAAAGTTTATTTTGGCCTTTGTGATACATTCTAGTCTTGGGGCAGGTACTTTAATGAAATTAACCTTAAAAAAAGAATAATCTTGTATTTTAAAGCAAATTTTGGATGTACACTGTAGCCCAAGGCTTGAAATTAATACTATAGCCAGTAGTAGGTTAAACTGAAAATACATCTTCAATTTCTCCTGGAGGTGTGTAGACGGTATGGTCATTATTGACATTATTCATGTATATGCCCTGTATATTTACACACCAGCATTTTCTTATATTTTCCAACTGTTTTTATAACCTACAGCTAGCATGTATAGAGATTCATTAACCAGCTTCTCCATGTAAGGCATTATCATTGAATGACTGATCTTGACTCGATCTGAAAGTGGCAATTACATAAATGAACAAAAAGATTAACTCTTTGCTCTCCCCTCCCTCCATATCTTTGACAGTATGGGGCTACGCCATCGGAGCAGTGACCATGATCAGCGTTGCCTCAATAACCTGTATCATGATGGTGCCATGTATTCAGCGCTTCCCTCTTGCGTACGGTCGGCTGCTTTCCTTTCTGGTTGCCATGGCAGTGGGCACGCTTAGTGGTGACTCTGTCCTCCATCTTCTACCTCATGTAAGTTAGACAATACCCATTATAAAACCTTCACCGGAAAGACCAGTAGGAAAGCAGGTACATGTAGTTGTCTTAGTCACGAAAGTGAGAGCCCATTATGTTTCTACCATTGATGGCCTGTGTCGAGGAATACTAATTGCATTTCAGCATTATTACCATGAACAAGTTTATTGGTAATTTGCAAGGAAACGATTATTAATTCATTTGCTCACGTCACGCTTGTTTGCCATCACAATAACCTTTTTGAATGATTTATTATTCCTACGTTATACCTGCAGTACCCATAAACCTGACTAATTTCATTGATACAATTTTAGTTATGAGAGATAAAGTTAAAGGTTCTATTGCATAATTTAGGGCTATGACGTAAATACCATCTACAGAATAGTTGACTGCAAAACAAGGAAATACAATATATTGATTGGAATATTTTGTCTAAGAATAGTTTGTAGCTAATCATGGCAAACTTTCTTTATTGTGCTTCCCAAGTGCAAAAAGTTACTTGAAGAGAAAATTTTCTTATTAAACCTGCTAAACTATAATTTTTATGCTTTTAAATTTTACAACTTTTAAAGTAGTTTAATTTTCAAAGATAGATATGCACAATTCAACTACCTTCTTTAAATTATTGAAAATATTAATTGTACAGTATACATTCAGAAACCTTTGAAAATGGCGGAATCACAGGGGAAAAAATGCAGGTAAATTGTATTATTTTGGCAATTAAATGGAAGTAGATATTAACAAGTTTTTTTATTAATGAGTAATTAAATCTTTCTCTTCTATTCACTGATATTTCTGCACTGTTCTTGGATCAGTGCTTGCAATTTGTCGACCTACTATTTACATGTATGTTGGCCTGTCAGTCTGAAAAGAAATACCGGAAGGCAATTAATTAAATACTCACCTTTTGAGTGAAGGTAGGTACAGTATACCAAGAGGAGGTTCATAAGAAGAATTAAGACTCACTTACGTGTGCCCCGATAAACTTGAATTTTTCTGTGTGTTTCTTAAAGACTGGC
Source organism: Strongylocentrotus purpuratus (assembly GCF_000002235.5). Taxonomy (NCBI): domain Eukaryota; kingdom Metazoa; phylum Echinodermata; class Echinoidea; order Camarodonta; family Strongylocentrotidae; genus Strongylocentrotus; species Strongylocentrotus purpuratus. The sequence continues at coordinate 47,203,961 of NW_022145612.1, read as the reverse complement.
AAGTGCGCTTGAAAAAAAGTAGTTGCATGCAACAAAGTTCCCACGCATACTTGTGTATGTGTGTTATGATCGAGGTACGAGTACGCTTAAAAAAACCTATGATAATCAAAGCACAGCAGTTTGCTGCTGCATATGTGAACAAACCTTAACAGTGATTCATTCATTTTTTTGTTGCATTCAGGCCTTTGGGATACATGGGCACGAGGAGGACCCATCGACCATGCATACAGCACACCCCCATGAAACCCTGGATCCAGAGCCAGAGACCAGCAAGCATGTGGTGGTGTGGCGAGGGTGCGTGGTACTCCTGGGTATCTTCAGCTTCTTCATCTTCGAGCAGACCATGCGCATGTGCCAAAAGAGGCCCAAGAAAAGGCTTGTGAGTATTACATACTTTGACCATTTATCCAAAATACTCTACTATACAATACTGTAAAGTCATTTCTATAGCGCTCTTACAAACTAACTGTTGTTTCACAGCGCTTTACGTGAAAATTATCAAAGAAGTTATTGGTCATGGTCAAAGAGGAGAGTTTTGAGACATTTTTGGAATCTATCTATCACCTCTTTATCTTCTTGTTATCCTTTAGAGAGTCAGAAGGGCTGGTATGAGCCCTTCTGGCTCTCAACAAACAATATGTTACCTGGGGGGTGTTTCACAAAGATCCAAAGTCGAACTTAACTCTAAGTTGGACTTAAATATTATGGATAGCCATTTGTAGCCTTAAAATAAAATATGTTCAAAGCGAAAATTCAAGTATTTTAGACTTTTTATAAATTCCAGATCAAGAACATGAAATCTCCTTGACAATAGAAAATTATGATTGATTTGAATCAACATTTTATACCGCTTAAAAAAACTTTACAAAACATTTTCAAAGATGCTAACGGCTTTCCATATTTTTTAAGTCCAACTTAGAGATAAGTTCAACTTAGGATCTTTGTGAAACACCCCCCTGAAGTTCAAATAGACGTAAATATTACATCAAACATCTATTCAGTGAAACCTGTTTATAAGAACTGCTCTAGGGAAACATGAAAAGTGGTCTTTATAGGCAGGTTCCTCTAGTACAGATTTCAATGAGAAAGCATATTTAATGGATATTAAAAATGGTTTTTCTATACTGATGGTCCCTAAAGTGGGTTTGACTGCATTTCGGTACATGCAACTAGCAACTATCTACTGAGTATAGATCATTTAAGATACATTGAGCCATGCGTAAACCTATGTCATATGACCTTTTTACTCTACCTCCATGCGGTATCAACACCTTGTCTTGCTAAACAAATATTGATTTTGTTACTTTAACTGCCATACGGCATTTATCTATTTACTTTTGTCCAATACTTCAGTCCATAGATCTTTGTCAAAAGCAAACAAAACCATATTTTCTTTTCATAATTTTGACACAGTAATTCAGTAATGCATTTTAAAACCCACTTCGGGTGATTATATGAGGCTTGCATACGTGTGGACTGTAGACCTGTATGTTACATAACTATTATCTGAACTGTGAGCACAAGAGAAATGCAGTTCAAAATTTTCGTCACATCTCGTGTGCATTTATAACGCCCCCATCAAGCCCCCATCATTCAATCGCCTAATATGATAGTTCACATCGTGTTCTAGAAATCGAGTTTGAATAGGAACAAGAAGTTAAATATTTGTTTATACTACTTTTCCCCCCAGGAATTCATCTTTTTAGTTGTTTGAAAGGGATTATAGAATGGAAGAAATAAAAGGGTTTGCACTCTGCACGATTCAATGAAGAAGAAAAAAAAACTGTCTCAAGCATATTTCCAGTTTTCTAGCTTGTTCAACCTCTTTTTTTTTTTTTTATAGTTCTTCCAGTTTCCCAAAAGTGACTAAAGTGCATCATAAGTTAATCATTTTGAAATTCTATTTGAATTATAAAGTATATATATATATATATATATATATATATATATATATATATACAGAAAATTCTGTCCCAAGGAGAGGAGCCATCCGCTCCTCCTTGGGACAGAATTTTCTGTATGATGGAGATTAACAGCTTCCTTTGTTCTGTACTTTATCTCAGAAAAAAAGCTGCTCTGTTGTGCACCTATTTTTAAAGTTTTGGTTGCGAAAAAAAGAAAAAAAATGATTTACAACACCTACCAAAAATTATATGAATGTTGTGCACCTATTTTCAAAGTAGCCACCCCTGGTGTATGTTCGGTTGCAAAAAAAAGAAGAAATGATTTACAACATCTACTAAATTATGTAAAGTGACCTACGGGGGTTTAAACAAAACATTATGATATGCTATCTAGCACTTCTCTTATCATTAACAAGAAAACATGCACCTTGATCTTTTCCCAAAAAGATGATTAACAACATTTACCCAAATTATGTGACTTGATTTATGGGGGTGTAAATGAAACATGATCTAGCGCTTCTCTTCTCATTAAAAAGAAAGCTCACGTAATTCAGAAGTGATTTTACTTGAAGGGTTAAGGAACTTGGGTCATTAATTACCATAAAAATTGTTTATTGTTACATATCAGAAGCAAACAAAGATATAACCCTCATTCAGCTGTCATTCATTCTTGAAGACTTGATTATAAATGTAAGGGATAAGTGAATGTACATTATAGTATGTAGAAAAAGCATCAAGTTCATTCTCATCATTGGTTGTCTTTTCTATAGTTATGTCTCTATTTTTTGTTTTGGATGATTTTGTTTAGGAATGATGAAATGAAATATTTCAGATACAATTAGAATGACAATATAGAAATAGGAAGATGAACTGAGTAGGATACAATAGGAGCATCATGATTTATTATATTCAAATCTATTTAATTTTTACAACAATGAATATACATCTACATTAGTAGGAATTGCTTGCTGCTGTCAAAAATGACAGAACAGTGATGATCAGAATGACAGTGAAAATACAAAGAAAAATAGAATTAATTGATTTAGATAACAATACTAACGCTTTGATACCCAATTTCATTTGTGACATTCAAATTTGTATTCCACAACAATGAAAGTATATTAAAGTACATATGAAAGCATTAAGCATTCATTAAAAGATATGTGACACAAACGTGGACACTTGTTCTGGTGTCAACAATAGGCCTAGTCAACAATCACAATATGATTGTGGTTATAATGACAGTATGAATACAAAGAGAAATAGAAATGAATCAAGTAAGATGCAATAGGAACATTATGATCCTAATTTATATTTTTCATTATCGATTATTTTTTCTTCTCCCCCTGTGAACAATGAATGTATATTGAAGTACCAATAGAAACATCAAGTAAAAGATACGTAACAAACTGCTGTCAACAATGACAATAATATTATGATTAGAATGACAGTATGAAATTCAAAGAGGAATGAAACAAGAAAGATACAATAGGAACATAATGATACTCATTACAATTGTGGAAGGAGCCAACAAATGACAATAAAGAAGACTTGAGTTCATTGGCAGTGTCATGTAATTGAGTTTGAACATGAAGTCTATGTTGACATAGAATGATAGTTGAGTGTTTTAATATGGTTTCCCAAATTGTGGTTTCCTATTCTATGTTTTTTTTGTGTACATGTTGTTCATATCATTTGTTTGTTCATGGTTAATAACGTGGTTTATGGGGTCAGGTCACACGCTGGTTTATTTTTCTCTACACGACAAGATATGGATTCTACAGTATGTCAAGGATCTTATTCTCTGCAAAGCGGGAAGTGAACTTTTCAATGTCTTGTCATTGAGCTTTTAAATAGCAGTGGCAAAGAAAGTCCAAAGTCTGTATGCATGGAAACAAGATAGAAAATTAAATTTGACAGTGGACTATTTAAAAAAAATATATTCCACAATTCTTTTTGCTTTATTAAAAATATACAGTACATGTATGCGGTCAAACAAATTTCCTTTCTATTACTTTTTGCCCTTCAGTTGTGTAAAATGTATATTGACGGAGGACTTAGGTCATTAGGAATTTTGTAAAACTCAATAGAGTTTGATCATGTTTTTGTCATAAAATGTCTTATTCTTATGTGCATTATGAATAGAGTGGACTTGACATTACATTCTTTGCTTGGTGTCTGGAGTTAGATTTCAGGAGTCTGTGACATGTTTTAGACTTTGTGACATTTTGTGGTTTTCTTGTTACTCGGCTCCTGAAACTAGTGTTAAGCCCTGCATTAACACCACATGGTCACTATTAAAAATCAAAATTTAACACAATGATTTAGTTGAATTTTGATACCCCCCCCCCCCCCCCAATGTATGGCATATGCTTTTGTTGGCTGTGTCTGTAACCCATAATTTATTTCAATTGTCACTTGACAGGGGATTTATCTTGTATTTCCTGCAATCTAAAAAAAACAAAAAAATTAAGGCTACGTGACTAATTTTACTTAGATATGTACATGTAATTTAGTGGTAGTATCAATATATTGCTAAATATGATGTGAAATACTCTCTTTGTATTGATTAAGCAGTTACCTGAACTTCCATATCAAGTTGTCAACATTTTGTTGCTTTATCAATCTGATTTTGAAATCAAATATAAAGCAATTGTCACTTACATTATATAATCCCTTGGTTCATTTGAACCTCTGAATATATTTTTACAAGTGATGATATTAATCCAGCTTCACAATAAATGCCTTATACATTTTTGTGTACATTTCAGCTACCGGTATGTCAAAGTAGATATCATGATATTCACTTTTTATGCCTCCACCCACGGTAGGAAGGGCTGGAGGCATTGTTTTTTTAACATGTTTCATGTTGCCTCTAAGCTATGAAATCAGAGGTAATTTGAAACTGAAATTCATAATATATTCATAGGAACTGTTCAAATTAATTCGGTTCTTTGGGTACAAAAGTAACAAGATACTAACTTCCACATTGTGTATGTGTGCAAGGCTCAGATCAAGGGTACACTTAGATTGAACACTGGAAAATTGTTCAATTATCCAAAACCATGAGACCCAGAAACAAATTAGCATTTTTATATTACAAAGTATCATTTGGGGAAGCTCAAAACAAGGTTTCAGCTTCATTGAGTTCAAATTAAAGATTTTAGAGCAATTTTATGATGAAAAAAGGCCTATTTTCAGCACTTTTAATGTTACATTCAAAACATGCACTAATTGGTTACCAGATTTTTACTAATTGGATGCAAAACTTATGATTTATTTTCATCTTGATGTAGAAGCTATGTAATAATTAACATTTCTGTTGAGTTAATTCCTAGTATTTTACTTTCTTATTCTATTTACATGTGATACAATTTTTGTGATATGTACATAACTTTGGTGTCCTGCAAATTTCAAACCTTACTAACTGAAGAATGGTGTATAAATAATTGATTTATTTACAAGCTTGCAATGTTATAAAGTTTAGTTTCAGTTTATCTTTGATTTCCAATCAGATCATCTCATTCTGGGTCATGGTTTTAAAAATATTTAGATGTCTGTAAATGGAAAATGTTTGGTGTCCTGCAGTTATGTACATACCAGTGCACCAGAATCTATACAAAAACATATTGTATACTTTCAAAATGACAATGTAATGGTGTATATAGGTGAATGAAGAGCACTGATAACATTGGATTCCGCATTTTAACTTGTATGTGTTATTTAATCAACAATGAATGTGGACACCGAGTTATGTACGTGACAGTTTTGTACGTATTCCATGTTTTGTTTTTCCAATAAGACCACCTATATTTAGTTATTTGTCATGGTAAGGTAGTAAAAAATGTATAAGACATACACACATCTGATTTGGTGAGAAGAATATTACAAAATATTGCAGTTTGAACTTTTTCATGTCATGTACATAACTAAGACACCATTATGAAAAGACACAGAGTTATGTACGTTACGACCAATCAAAAATTTGAAATAATTATCATAAATAAATTTATTTATTCCATACAGCATGAATTGCACCCTTCTGCATTTTCATTTAAACAAACAATTATTGAATTTAAGGAACAAGAAGTTATTATTTGAATGTAAAACTACTTACTTTTGGTGTCCACAGTTATGTACGATTAAGTACAAAAATCTTACATTTCAGTCTTGTAATAGTAGTTTACAAACTATTTACACATTGCAAATTATGTTTCATTCAGGAAACACATCATTCCTTCAATTGAAGTCGTTATCAGACTAATGCAAAACCTTATCTGACAATGAGGCAAAGAGAAAGCATGTAGAGAATAAGATGTACTGTACATAACTTGGTGTCCACATTTGTTTTGGCCATATTCTAATAACTAAATTGAAAAAAGTTGATATGGCAATGGTTTTAAGTTTTGTTTACAGAATGTTTTAACATCTAATGTACTTTGTCAGAAAAAGTAAAATTATAAGGGAAATATCAGCATGAAGTGGACAGTGGACACCGAGTTATGTACGTAACATTTCTGATGATGTGATATTTAGCTACTGATTGTTAACGGCAATTTGCTAAGGTCTGATTTTTTAGCTATATGTTGCATAAGGTTTGCAGATTACAAAAATAATGTTGCCACAGTCTATAATTGACTTTTAAAATTCACCTCATATGTAACACTTTTGTGCCCTTGCACATATTAGATTCTATGCTATTTCACTCAAGGATACCCAGTCTTTGAATTACCGTAATATTTCTCTTACAATTTGTTTATTACCTGGTGTTTTTCCTCCCACTTAAAAATGCTAACTTAAGATAACACTTGTTGAGGAGCCGCCAAGTCAGCAGGAGCTTAGTTGCCATAGTAACCACAGCGATGAGGCAAGTTATCAGGCCACGCCCACTTGAAGATGCACCATTGGCTCTTGAGTGTTGCACCATGTTGTGTCTAGATCACCTTTTCTGTGACTTGCTGCGTGCCACTTGATGTTTTGTATACATGTAGCTTTCTAACCACCCACTTCCCTCTAAAATCTTTGGTGTGCACACTAATGGCATGAACTGTTCTCCAGTTTTCAATTTTCCGCATTTCATGTTTGAATTAATTTAAGTACTTGTTATTAACTTTTTAAAACTAACCTTCTGACCACAAATTTTATTCTGCTCTAATGAAACCAGCATACTTTCTCTTATTGCGCTATGATACTGTTGCTTGAAAAAAAATATCCACATAAGCATGGACAGTGAATTAGTTTGCATGTGTTCTTGTTTCATGTTTGAAATGGATTTAATCCCGTAGTTTTTAACTCCTAACAAATTCACCATGCATGATTTTAGATTGTTCTAATGAAATCAGCACATCTTCCTTGATTGTGTTATGATATTAATTACTAAAACATTTTGCACTTTCTTTTGTAGTTATTATCACTGCATGTGTCATGTTTGTCTTTTAATATCTTGTACTTGAGCTATAGTTGTCATTGTGATACTTTTTGCACATAAATGTAATTTCATCTCCTACAGTTGCTGCTTTCATAATCCTAATGCCATTTTCCTGCACAGTGTATATTAAGCAGTGTTACATTGTTTTTGGATGTTGAATGCATGCATGCTTTTGTGGGCATGTTAGTAATGTTCTGATGGACATAGCTAAACTCTACACCATTTAACCTCTCCTGTGCTACTTATTGTTTCAACGAGTGTCCGAAATGAAATTTATAGTTTAATTATGACTTAAATGCCTTTTTCATCATTTCATTGGGTTTGAAACATTGTTCCATTTGGACAAAATGCTGCAATGAGCCTGCCTAATTATTGTTTCAATTTAAAAACAAATTTGCCAATTCCCGTTTAAATAAATTGTTAACTTTGGATTATTATTTTCTTCAATTTTTTTTTTTTTTTTTTTTTTTGGGGGGGGGGTTGGGGGGTTGGGGGGGGGGGGTCTATTCTTTTCTCAAAGAATGCTTTATTTGTTCGTAAAAGTAGTGCAGTTTTTGTTAAAAGTTCGGATTTGATGGGAAACGGTCAACAATTCATAATTGTGATATACTTTGACCTACCGGTAGTTTAAAATACTGAATAGAAATTTTCTGAATAACATGGTAAGTGTGATGCATGATTGCTCTGTGACATATGTTGCTATATTAGTAAGTTACCTTTTCAACAATGTTTATTTCAGTGATAGTGTCCTGAATATAAACAATCCTTGCTCAATATAAAGAAGAAAGCCTGCGCCTAAATCTCTCTCCCTTATCCTTTTATGAAAACGAACCATCAGTAAATTACCTTTAAAAAAAAAATCAGAATTCAGAGAAATGTTTCGATGAGAGCATCATGAAAAGAAACAATCTTTGCTCGATCTTGCTCGAAGGAAACCGTTCCCCTTGCACCTGCATCCCTCTCCCCTCCGTCCAAGTGCTGCAATATTCACTTACCTAGAGATCAAATTGTAGACACAAATTAGTCATAGCAATAAAATGGTAGACTTTGCTTATCAAATCTGAATTGCAACTATAGTTGTCATATGCTGGTATTAAAGAAATGAATGATCAATATTTATTTTCTTTCTCTGGCATGATTTAGTTTGAAATAGGGGGGGGGGGCAGTGATTATTTATTGTGGTTTGTAGACAACTCTTGAGTGCTACAGATAGGCAGGAGGCATGATGGTTTAGTGTTAGAGCATGCAGTGGTCTCGTAACCGGGAAATCCCAGGTTCGAAACCAAGTCCATGTGCTTTATCAGGTCCCTTGGAGAGGAAGCCTTCAGTCCCCTGGTTGCTTACTTATAAGATGCTTTGTTAACAGTAGGGTAAAAACAAACAAACAAGAACTATAGAGTACCGAAGCTGTGACGTCATAAAAATCTATTTTTAGAATTTCTCAATTTTTTCTTCATATTCCGAAAGAACATCAAAAATAATGTCCTAATGTCGAAAACCAATTAAATATGTTAAAGTGACTCGGTAACATTGTTGAAGGTTAATAAAAAAATTGCTTAATTTTTGTATAAAATGTTACTTACTATATTCCTTCTACTATACTAACCCTCTGACATGCAAAAAATCCTGAACAAATTCTCAAACCACAAAGATATCTATGGTTTTCTTTGAAGGCGTCGATGTGAGGCACCCTCTAACAGTGATTAACAGTAAATTCTCCCAACCATTTTTGAATTTTCCCAACCGTTTTTCCATGAGAAAAATACATAAAACACGCTATAAAAATCTGTCAACACTTAACTGTCTGGAATGGAATGTAGAGCCATTTTATTGCTTTGTGAAGATTTACATTCACCTAAAATGTAATTAAATTGTCCTTGTCTTGATGCTGAACAGGCTTTGACAAGTAGCAGAATAGAAGTAGAATAATATAGTTGGGAGAATTAAGGAATCGATCAGATCATTTTTCCCAATTTGTACCATGAATAATGATCCGTATTCACTCAAACTTTCAGATTATCTTTAATTGTACATCTAGCATTGAAGTCACTACCTTAGCACCACTATCTCTCATCTGAACAATGTTACAAAGTCCCTTTAAGTATTGGCTGAGATATGACCATCTGAATAAATATACTCCCCATAGGAACTCAGTGTTATATGCTCTGGCTCCTAATGGTTAGGAGCCAGAGCATATAACACTGAGTTCCCATAGGACATATATTCAATAAGATGGTCATATCTCAGCCAATACTTAACATATTTAATTGGATTTCGACATTAGCACATTATTTTTGATGTTCTTTCGGAATATGAAGAAAAAATTGAGAAATTCTAAAAATAGATTTTTGATGACGTCACACTTCACCACTCTATAGCTTCATTTGTCCAACATTTCCATAGGACCAATACTGATGAAAACATTTTAACATGCCATGTACGAATGCGCTTTGTTTCTGCTTTGGTATTGTATATTTTGGAACATGAACCCATCTTTAGAAAGGGAAATATTTCCCAGATGTACGGTATAGCTTTATTGAAAAATTGGCACTGCTGTTATGATTCAATTTGCTGTCAATCAATATTGTTTACTTAATAACACAAAACAGATACAGGATGGAGGGCTAAACATACAACCATGAAAGATAATTAAAATTCTTGTGTGTTTTAGAAGCTGCAGGTATTCAAAGTTCAAAGTTCATTTTATTTCCATTTCTCGTATAAAAATACATTTAACAATACATTATACATAAAAGCAAATATATAAATATAAATAATACAAAGAATATGGAGGAGCCAGCAGAGGCCATTGGCCTTTCAAAGGCTGGGCTCCAATGTCCTCAGATAATAATACAAAGTACAGAGAAAAGAAACAATGGGTAGTAAATATTGCATATCATCTGTTGAAAGATGATACACTAGCTGTACCATCACTCATAACTTGATTCTGAGTAAGATTGGTGACTGTTTAAATTTTTTTGTATCCATTATCCAGCGCAGCCGAATATATTTTGTATAAAAGCTGTGCTATATAAATTTATTATTATTATTATTATGATTATTATTATGATCAATTTCATTATAAACTGCTCAATTTATAAATGTAGCTACCCTAATTACTCATGAGCACATTAATTTATTATATAATATATAATAATTTGATTGTAGTGACCACATTGTTATTTATATATATTTATGTATCACTCAGACTCTACAGCTACTTTGATGTTATTCAAGGTACTTTTACTATTGTTAGGTATTTTTTTGTATTTTTATTTTCATTTGAAATCCGACCATAAGTTCTGGTTGCAACAAAGAAATAATGATAATGATAAAAACCTCATCCTTATTGAAGATTCCTGGAAGAGTTTAGAGATGATTGATATTGTAATTGTTAGTCAGGGTTATGGGATGATGTACCCGGCATTTGCTCTGGCGACACATTATCCATACATGCCAACTGTTCAGATTAAAGAGGAACATTCCTCTTTTTGGGAGAAGATAATTATCATTTTAATGCAAGTGTTCCTCTTCCTGTACAAATTTGTCTGTAGTATTGAATAGGAGAGTTAGGATTGTTCCTCTTTTTTTTTTAAATAGCATAATTTGTATTGTAAAGATTTCTGATTTTCAAATGTTGGCATGTATGATTATCTGGAAATGATCAAATAAATATGTAGGTTTAGAATTAGGTTTAGGTTTAGTATTGAAGTTAGGGAGCGTATTGGGTCCAAGGTGGAAGTTGAGAATTCAATGTAAGAAACTGACGGGGGGGGGGGGGGGGGGGGGGGCATTTGTCACAAGTGTCGTACAGCTGTTCACGGATGTGGTGAAAATTTTCTTGTTGTTTCTAGGTAATCTGACACTTAATCCACAATTAAGTTTTATTCTAATTCAATTCAATTTAATAAAGATTTATTTAAACATGACTCAGTCACAGGCTAAATTGTACATATTTTTACAGTGCATGTAAAATACAATACGAATTGCAACAATAAGAAAACATGTCAAATTGAATGTAAAAGATACATAAATGAGAAATTTGGAATAATAATAGAAATTATATATCACAACTACATATTCTTAAATTTTTATGGTCGCAGCTACAATTGTACGGCCGTACGGCGCTATTTGAAATTTATCAGCATTTACCGGGAGCACCGGTAAATTTTTATATTCAATTTTTCTCGAAAGCAGAAGTGTTTTAGGGGCTAAATTTTCTAGTGCTTATATTACATCCACAGGCGCATCCAAATATATCAAAATTGAAAAGAATCACCACCATCCAATTTTCAAAAATTCCCAAAACTTTGTATTACCTTTAATGTTGTTTGTATGAATTTTTCCATTCCCCATATTTTTTCTGGCCTTCAAACCATCAACCACAGTGTCAACAGCCAACCTCCTAATGCTAGGTGTCACGCTAATCTACCATGACTAATTTGTTAATTGCAAACAGAAGCAATTGGTCGTAGCTAACTAGCTATTCTTGTACGGCTGTAGGAGCTATTTGAAATTGATCAAAATTTACCGGGAGCACCGGTAAATTTTTATATTCAATTTTTCTCAAGAGCAGAAGTGTTTTAGGGGTTAAATTTTCTTGTGCTTATAATACATCCACAGGGGCATCCAAAAAAATCAAAATGGTAAAGAATCACTATCCACCCAATTTTCAAAATTTCTCTTTAACTTTGTATTACCTTTAATGGTGTAGAATTTCTTTAAAAAGTTATTGATTTCAGGATGATCAATATATGGTTTAAAATAGCTTTCATGTACTTTTTTTAACTGTTTATTGTTTTGATAAGTTTATGTGTGAATAACTTGTAACGAATATACAGGTGAGAGGTTTTTCCCTTGTGATTTATATATTCATGCAAGTTGCACTCACTTTGATTAGGTTCCGATGATATATTTGAGAATATTTGATTAAGTTCAGATTTTTTTTGTAAGTCAAGAATGTTTTTAATAAGTATATAGTTATGTAGGTGGGTTTTTTGTAAATGTCTTGCGAATGTTATAATCTTTCAATTTGCACACACATACATACAATAACATAAGTTTCAAACATTTATTTGAGAACATTCTTGTGTTTGAGTATAGGGTCACACAGTAGGAATTTTGGCATCAAGTGTTGAAGACTATTTAAAGAGTGGCACAGAAACAATAGGACAATGTGGAATTAGTTCACATTATTTATATAGAAATAGAATAGAAATAGAAATTGTAGAGTGAATGTGCAACGTGATGCTTCAATGCCCCCAATGTAAGCTAGTGCCTGTGTCATCTCTTGTGAAAAATTGCTACCGTAAATCTCTGTGTGTAAGGCGCACCCCTATTTTGGGGGTAAAAAAAAAAAAAAAAAAAAAAAAAAAAAAAAAAAAAAAAAAAAAAAAAAAAAAAAAAAAAAAAAAATCGTTTTTTGTTTTGTTGTTGTTGTTGTTTTGTTGCCGAAAACCCACGCGGGGAAGGACCTTCATTTTACATCGAGGTGCAGTAGAAGTTGTGAACTTGTCACAAATAATAGTAACAACAGTCTAAGGCTTCATGATACCAAGTGTCCCACACCAGCCTCATCACATCACCTGGCAGAAGCACTGTGTTCTATGCCAAACATCAATAGTCATGCATGATATGAATAGCATCCTCTATCTTTCTAATAATGGAGTACCTAGGATAGAACCTTGTGGTACACCATTTGTTATAGAAAACATAGAAAACATAGGAGACATTGCCAGGCATAGCGCCATAAATCCAAAAAAAAAAAAAAAAAAAAAAATTCTGTACCTGTGTATAAGACGTACCCCCGAATTTCAAATTTTTTCGGCGCAAAAAAGTGCGCCTCATACACGGAGATTTACGGTATGTTGTATTTGTGTACACCTGCATGAAAGCACCCTAATGTTGAATGAGGGAATGAGTGTACTTAGACATGTATGAGTAAACAAGAGTTTCCATGTCATGTAATCTGTTCCATATTACCTTGTTGTGCTCATGAAAGACAGATACTGGTTTGGCTTGCCCTTTGATGTCTGGTATTTATTATCTACTTTCTAACACTGACCTTGGCCTGTTTTATATACACCGTGCCACAGTTGATTCAAGTCGGTGGCAACTCGCCTTGTGTTTAATTTCAATTCCAATTCCAAATACATGACACTGTATTCATGTTCGTGTGTACAGTGACTATATATTCAATAATGATGTGTACTCGTCCATGACCTAGCATCGCTTAGCCATTTTATGAATGAACCTGCATTCAATCAGCAGATGTACGAGATTTATTGTGTTATTACCAACGCTCCTTCTCTCCCCTTTCCTTTTCTTCTCTGCAAGTCAGTCTTTTCTATTTGTATTTGTTATTGTTGTTGTATCTAAGTTAAGGCACGTCAAGCTACTTTGCTTATTTCTGTAGCCCTCCTGCATCTAATGTATGTTAATTATGCATTCAATATATTTGTTTAAATTCGTTCATTATCTGTATAAAATTATATACACTTAAAATATTGTATCAAACCATATTATGTTCATGAAAATGTATGATGAAAAAAGAAAAAAAAAGATGCAGAAACCAATAAATCAAATCAAATCAAATCAAATATAACTCTGAAATTGATTACATTTTGATTGCAACCCTGTATTGAATTTGGCCCTGGGTGATCATATGTTCTTATTTATTGTTTCTTTGGGTAAAAATCTCTGTTCGTATGATAACATTTTTCCTTTTTTTAATGTTTATAATATATATTTTGTTTGTAGGAATCAAAGCAATCTCTCTCTGAAGAGGAAAACCAAAATGCGCTGGGAAGTCAAGAGATAGGGGAAAAGTTATGTAACCATAGCGACACGGCTCATGAACTCATTCCCATGATGCATCAGGGAGGGACAGATGAAGGTAAGTCTTTGGGGTGATTGAGAAGGACAATCAGGGAAAAAATTAATATTCATTTTTCGGGGGCTACTTTTCAACCTTGCCTGCATGAAAATAACATTCTAAACAATTTTTTGCATTGAACTCTATGCAAATTTAAGGGGGCTCTTTTATGATTTTCGGGGGCTCTTTTGGGCATTTCGCCCTGAGCCCCCGTGTATTTTCTCCACTGAGGACAATGACTAGAATGTTGTACATTTAATGACATGGCTCATGAACTTGTCACAACAGAAAATATGTATTACCTTTTGGGGAAAGTTTATAGTTGAAAAGTATGGAAGGAAGCGATTAATGCATAACAACTAGCACATTCATATTCTGGAAGTTTCCTCAAACTATAAAATAACCCTTTATACAGTACTTTCATGCTGATTTAACTCATATTTGAGGACTTCAATCTTTAATAAAAGAAGTGATGCATTCATTAACGGGTTCATAACTCTTTGATATCAGTTTGCTCAATCACAACAGATTGTGTGCCATTGAACATAATAGCGATTGTATTTCTGGTATTTTATTGTAACCTTTGATTGGATGTGAATTACATTTTCTGTTGAAACCAGGGGTGTTTGCTCAAGTAAGCTACCAGTCAATTATTAGGGTAATTGAGGATACAAGTTATGTGGTTGGATGATTATTACTTATCATTGCTGTTTAAAGGCGTGTTGTGAAATGAATGACTTTAGGGAACATAATGATTGTATCTATTCTGATAAATGAATACTTTCGATGAAGAAAAAAAATTACCAGAGAATTACTATTTCTTCCTTCTTCTTACACTCTGCTTTGTCCCCCCCCCCCCCCCCCCTCAGCTAAAGTGGTTAATGAGCGTTACTCTGGTGTCTTCAGTTTCAAGCACAAATCATCAGTTATACCACACACAGAGCTCACGGACAAAGAGAAAATAGATGAAGAGAGGGAAGAGAAGAAAAGCCAATCTAGTCTCGATCTGAGCATGAAAAAGGACCAGGAGACAAGCTATGGAGGCGTGTCGACAAGTATATGCAAGGATCCAAGCCTCTTTAGTGTTTCTACTCCAAAGAAGGTGCGTGAATCCGATGGGATTTCGTCTTCTCAGGATCCCAACGATGGTCTGCAGGACCATGAACGCGCCTACCGCCCACACAGTAATAGTGATGGCCATCACCATCACCATGGACACAGTCACCATGGACACAGCCACGCCCCTGGAGGGAAGATGGGCATCTCTGCGATTGCTTGGATGGTTGTGATGGGTGATGGGGTGCACAACTTCACGGATGGGCTCATCGTTGGGGCGGCCTTTGCGGACAGCTTGGCAGGCGGTCTGAGTACAGCTATTGCGGTCATGTGCCATGAAATACCCCATGAACTTGGTAAGAATTCTTCCTCCGCTCAAAGTTCAGCCTTCATAATGGAATTCAACAAAGCACTTAATCAGGCATCATTCTCATTGACAGATATATGGGTCATATTTTCTCCTTCTGTTTTACTTTAGTTTACACTTGCAAAATTTCATTTCATACTTTTTGCTGTTATATTGTCTCATCCCAAGTCCATTATAGTCTGCCTGTGGAAGAACTTAATGGCTTTCCTATGTATTTCTATTAGGCCATTTTTAACCATTGTATTATATGTCACCCATTTATCTACTTTTAAACTTTTACCTTTGGATTTTCTGTCTTTCTCTCTGTGTCTGTATGTGTCTCTCTCCCTCTCTTCCTGCCGACCGTCTATTTTATTTTTTTAACTCTGACCTATTATAACCCTGTCTGTCTGTCCGTCTCTATGTCTATGTATCTGTTTCTATCTCTGTCTCCGTCTTTCTGTCTCTGCTGTCTGTCTCTGTCTGTCTGTCTCTGTCTGTCTGTCTGTCTCTGTTTCTCTCTCTATCTCTCTCTGTCCCTCTCTCTCTCTTTCTCTCTGTCCCTCTCTCTCTCTCTCTCTCTCTCCCTTCTTCTCTTTCTCCCCCTCTCTCCATAATAACCCATTCAACCATTCACCCACCTCTCCTGCTATATCCATCCACATCCAGGTGACTTTGCTGTGATGCTACGAGGCGGCATGAGCATCAAGCAAGCGTTGGCATTCCAAGCAGTCTCGTCCATCTTGGCCTACATGGGCATGGCTATAGGCCTCAGTATAGGACACCTCAGCTCCGTTAGTCTATGGGTCTTTGCATTAGCTGCAGGAGCGTTCCTTTACATAGCACTTACAGATTTGGTAAGCCATGTTCATTCTACATTTGAATGTGTAAATTGGTAATTCTACTCACATTTAGATTTATCCTTTCATTTCATTATTAAAAATGGATACCAAGGACAAACATAATTTTTGTTTCAAAAGAAAAGTAGCTGAGTTTATATTCATTAGAGAACTAAAAATAAATCCTAAGTTACCTTGTTGACTTAGTTTTATCCATTCATTTCATTTCATTATTACAAATAGATACCGAGAACAAATGCAATTTTTTTTTTGTCAAATGAAAAAAAGCTGGGATTATATGTTCATCAAAGAACTAAAAATAAAGCCCAAGTTGCCTAGTGTGTTCAGCTCACTGTAAGTAATTAAAGTCTGATTTGGAGACACGACACTGTTACCAATCAACTGCAATGAAAAGGAATGAACAGTATACAAATCAAATGAGAAGAGAAGCTGACCTTGACATATATCTGTCTATCTCCAAACAATGGTTTCATATCCTGGAAAGGACATAATACATGTACGTGTACCAGATTTTAAGGGAAAGTCCACCCAAATGGTATCACTCGTTCTCCGATTAATCAATGTAAATTTTGAAATTCTGAATATAATGTTATCGTTTTCAATGACGTCATATTTATTTGATTATTACTGAGTTTTTACTGTTTTCATCAACTTGTTTGATGGATAGTAATTTGTAGTTCCAACCATGACATGAACATTTTAAATGCTTTAAGAAATTAACATTTGTTTCTTCAATATTACTTGAAACCAAGAGGTAACCTTCAAAGGATTCTTTTACACCTGCTGTGGTTCACTGTCATAAAAAAAAAGAACATTTTCTGGCAAAAACAAAAAAGGGTAAATATAGTGCCCTTCACATTAATATGTACCTCATAGCACACTAGCAATTGAGAATACATGTACTTCTGAACCTCTGCAGTGCATAGTTCCTATTGTTTTTCATTCTCACCTGCCATTTAATTACATGCAAAAGTAGTATTCATTTTGTTGTGCCGTTTTTATTTTTATTTTATGGCATCATTTGTGAATGAAGACCAATTTAGATGCTTAATCTTTTTTTTTTCTTCTCTCTTTCTCTCTATCCAGTTCCCTGAGATGGTAGAAAGCATGAACGTCACCACCGACAATAAGTCCTGCCATCTCTTGCTTCAAGTCCTTGGGGCCCTGTTTGGGGTCGGCACCATGCTCATTATCGCGCTCTACGAAGAACTCCTCATAGAGGCACTTGCTTAATACCAAAGAAAGATCGATTCTTTGAGAAATTCAGTAGTCATGGCTATTCAAATGTGTTGTACCGTTTGCACTGTGTTTTCTCTCTCTATCTTTTAGTGTAAAGGGTTGGAGTGGGTGCCATACTCATCCAACACTGATGATATAAAGGTATTAACAAATATCTGCATTCAGGCCTGTGGAAGCTACAGAAATTTCCATTGAGTTCTAAGAAAAGAAAAAGAAAGATAGGTGGCAGACTTTGAACCCATACTTCTGTATAAATATAAGCTGAATATTACTTTTGAAAAGGTTTTGCTCACATGAATGTCATGAACTTTGTGAATTGCAGTAGGGTCACGAATAGGACAACACCTTATAATATAATAAGCAGGCGATACGCATATAGAATTGGTATTGTCAGTAGCTTTGGCAAATTACCCAAATACATCCACCCAAAGCAATGTTTATTTGCACACATATTGGATTGTACAGTGATGAATTTTCTATATTTTTCTGCACCTGGTTGTTGTTTTAAATGCTACTGTGATAAGCAGCTTGCCACAAAATTAAAGCTAATCTCGAGCTCTGTTATTGGAATCGTATCTTGAGAAAAAATGGCTATGATTTATTCTGGATTGTTTATCCTGCAGTAGATTGGTTGTTTGAACCAGTGACTGGGTGAAAAAAATTTAAAAAATGCACAAAAACTTTAATACTGGGGATCATCTTTGATAAAAACCACAATTCCCATTTGCACAGCACATGGTATCGAGTCTATTTACATGGATTTCCTTATCTTTCTATGCTCATAACTCAGCCAGCATACATTTTCTACCAAACTTGTTTGGCACATGCTAATTATTTGTAATCTTGAACAATCAGTGTGAGTTTCGCTGGATTCTGTGAGAATTTATTTTCTACATTTACCAGAACTCAAGTTTATCTTTAAATCAGGGAACAAGTAATAAAATTGATTGATCCACGTATATAGCCTCATTAAAAAGGCATGCTTGTAAATTGGCATTGTACCATCCTGTCTGGTCTCAATCTCTTACTTTTGGATAGGAACAGATGTATATGAATTGCTTTCCAAAGGAGTTGTGAATCAATAGCAACTCTTGCTAAAATGGGATCCTTGAATATAGAGACATACATGTAAACCATGTTATTTGTCTAGGCCCATAGAGCTACAGAGATCAATTCCTGCTCATGGAGAAATAGTGTACAATGATTACATGGTGCCAAGTTTAACTTCTGTATTGATATTGGAAGAGAAACTGAGAACTTTACTTGTGCAATATTGTGTAAATTGTTGATACCATAATCTTTGCCTCATAATAGTAAACCTATTGTTGAAGTATTTGAATGCTTGCTTCTTTAAAGCATAGTTCTTAAAGCATTATTGTTATACTCCTGTTTGGTGAGGGTTTTGGGGGTAAAGAATAATGAGGGAAGCTGCTTGTACATGGCGTGGAAAAGATTAGACTTTTGCATTGTCGGTCAAATGAACATACGTTTATAAAGGCCAATCATACATAGAAAATGGCATGAGTACATGTATGTTGAGCATTTTAAATGAAATATTAAAGGGGTCAAAGGCAGTGGTATGTCAATAAAATATTGTGGTCTTGAAATCAAAACTATAATTGTTTCAAGGTGATGGAGTAACCGATAAGTGAGTATTGTAACTTCATAACTCATTGGAATTCAATGTATATGTTTATTGCCTTTTGGCCCAATGCCAGCTCGTTTAAGTTCCTCCCAATCATATTTAATAAACATTCTGATCTGCTGTTATCTATTTTCCATAATACAACTTGGGTATATAGAATAAACAGGTTCAGGCAAACAGTGATAGATTGATACGTTAATAGATAAACTGGTTATAGCCAGTTAAATGATAAACTGGTTATAGCCAGTTAAATGGAGGTAGACGAGCTGGCATATCACCAGTTTGCAATAAATCTGTGTTTGTTCCGAGCCTTTGAATAGAAGGTACCAGGTACCTGTTGCATTGCACCAGTTGTCAATAAACCTGTACCTAATTGATGAAGCAGGTTTATTCTATTAAGCTTATATATCATGGATAGAAATAAAACCTTTGAGTAGAATGTGAATTCACCAAGTATTTAACAACATCTTGCCCAGATACCTCAAATGAAATGGACGAAAACCTCAAACTTGATTGAGACAATGTCAATCATGAGCCTAGCTATTATTGTAGTAGCATTTAGGCTATTATTATTTTTTTATTCTGAATTTATTACTGTGCCGTATGTGCCAACCCGAAACCGCATTGAACATTTTGCAATCGTGTGTGTGTGTGTGCGCGTTTCTGTTGACTTTAAATGGAAATGCTTATATTGCTTAATTACTTAATACATTTAGAGATTTGTCTGCTTCTAGGATCCAAAGTGCCAAGAAAAGTTACCTATTATAACAACTGCAGAAAAACAGTTCAGCTAATGATCGAATATGTGATATGTTCTCTCTTTCTTGTTGTTGAGATATTTGTATAGCTCATTGTCCAATGTGTCATGAACTGTTCTGAAATCAAAGAGTGTTCTATGATGACTGTTTGTTCACCGATCACGAGAGTACCTATTATGTTGTTCCATTCAATTGGTCTTCCTATACATCTCAATAGGAACTAGTTTGTTTCATTTCTTGACATGTCAACTCAAGCAGCATTTCTTAGCGCCTTGAGGACCTTGCAAGGTCGATAAGTGCGCTATATAAAAATCCAATATTATTATTATTATTATAAATTGACTATGCTTAGATTGGGAAGTGGACATTGAGACCATTACAAAGGCAAGTGCTATTGATAGAAACAAATCTTTTTTTGACAGAATGGTTTTCGCAAGTGTTGATGTTGTGTCTAAACAAATGGTAGTTTATTGGGGTGGTGTTGTAACTTTTTCACAAACCTTTTATCACCTTTATCAGTGTTATAAATTTCTTTTTTTATTGTAAGACAAATAACCAAGAATCAGTCTATTTGTATCAAGTGTTTAGAGTAGTTTTGCCAGTTTACTGGGGTGGATTCATATGCTTTCTACACAGTATTCATAGTGAGATATACATTTCTAATTATGGATGAAAGTACAAAAGTCAAAAGTTAGTCATTTGAAATTTGTGATTTCTTTGGTTCTTGAATGGCTCAAATCTCGGACATATTGTGGATTTAAACTAAAATTCTTGAATTATTCTAGTTTGCATTTTAGGGATGGCCCTCTCACAGAAATATTTCAAATATTTTGGACGTTTTCTGTCACTATAGATATTTACTTTTTATGACAGATTTATTTATCTATACAGATGATAGGATTGATACCAAAGCTTTGATAATGTATGTTAAGAGCCAGAAGGTTGTTGACTCTTTGTTAAAGTGTATGAGTTGATGCCCTTCGGGCTCAAAACAGACAAACTATAACAGTTGTTTGATGGGGTTATAACAACAATTATCTGGTTTCATGTGCTATGTTAATATATATATACATGTACAGTCTAACCTGCTGTAGCCAGAGATACCACCTGTCTATAAAGACCACTTTGTACTTGAGTGGTCTAAGTATACAGAATCCAATGCACATGCACATTACTTGTGACCTAATGGCTATTAGGTGATGGTAACAAAAAATAGCTGCAGCAGACTAAATACACATGTATAATCGATATGTATATACACTTAAGGATAGTACATGTATTTTCGCTTTTTCTGAATGTATTTTACCAAGTTTGTTACTAAAAAATAGTGTTATTTTGTTCTTTGAAAATTCTTACGTCACACATTTAAATTTGGCGTGTAACTTGTTTCTTGTCAATAATTGTAGTTGTACCATTTAATACCACAAGGTAAAGGTACTGATTAAAAATCCTTGTAAGGAGTTATATTGGCTTAATCTGCATGTATAAATACATACCTGCCAACTACTACGATTTTGGTGTAATTATTATGATTTTTTGTTTTAAATTACGCCTTACGATTTTGTATCACAAAATAACGATTTTTTTTTTATTTACTTATTTTTTTAATTTTTTTTTTTTGTGCCCGTTCACCTGGCACTGTCCAGGCCGACGCTTAACCGTGCCCGGGAGAGAGCACCGACATGGTACCATGGGTAAAAATGTTTCACAGCTCAATCACTGTCAACTCAACACTCAGAAACTGTGACCAAATGTCCAGATTTGTGTTTGGACTCGGAGAAAAATTATTCTGTCCTCTTTGGTTTAAAATCAGCATTGTTTACTATTATTATTTTTATTAGATCAGCGCGTTCAACTGCAACTCAAAGTAAAATCGTGTGAGTTTTCGATGACGGGCCTGGTATATCATACTTCTACTTCTACCGTAGTATGGTGGTGTAAAATAAAAAAATGTATTTGAGTATTTGCATGTAAGCCTGGGAGTGTACTCGAGTACCTCATTACACGCTTATGCACAGCCCTTTATTTTTCTCCTCCGGGTTCTATTTCATCAGGGGAATTTGAGCTTTTAGTCCTTGTTTTGGTTTGTTTTTTGTGGGGGAGGGGGTTGCATAAGTGTTGAAAAATGAGTTTAAAAGTGAAGGAAAAGGGCATTCCTACATGTTGAAAATACCAAAGGCTCCCTACCGTGGGAGGGGGGACAGCCCTCTCCAAAACCCAACCCCTGCTTGGTCGCTTCGCTCCTTCGTTCTGTCGCTCCGCTCCGTCGCAGTCCCCGTAAAAAATGATTACTATTTTTAGTCTTCAAAGGTTGGCAGGTATGTAAATAAATTTCTTATAATGGATTTTTTGATATTGTAAATGAATGTACCAAGCTTGTAAAATGCAGAGGAAAAGACATTGGTATGTAAGAAGTAATACACCCCCTATATTTGCAATACTATTATGTAATTATCATTTAATTTCTTCTGTACTCACTTCTTGATTTTTTTCTATTTCCATATATATAAAAACTGAGTATTATTATTATTATTATTATTATTATTATATGTCCAATTGCCCAATCTCATTTATATAATTCAGAATTTACAATGAGAAAAAAAAGCATTCAGTTTTAATGAATTTCACCAGGACTAGTGTGTGTGATCATTCGTGAACATGTGTGCCAAAATGTGTGAAGAATTCATATGGTGTGTGATGATGAATTGAACATTTCAGTCCATTTAATTTCAATCCATTTAAAATCACTTAAAACCAAAGAATATCTCGTGACATTGGGATGATTTTCTCCTTAATTTACACCATGTTACTCATAAAGAAAATTATATTTGGGCGGATTAGTAATACACCGTCTGATTCTTCTGAATAAAGTGGTAGTTTTCATTTCGACACATTACAACACCTCGAGGCTCAAGATAGAGTTTGGAAATACCATTCATAAAGTTCTGATAGGCCATTTAAATCTTGAAGCACATTCTTATCACTAAACCGTTTGTTTGACTAAGTGTATACTTTTTTTTGTGCTAAATGATCACAATTTCTTTATTTTTTCCTCCTATTTTATTATTCTCTGTATTCTTTTTGTCTCGCCTGCGTAGCAAAAAGCAAGACATAGGCGCCGCTTTTCCGGTGACGGCGACGGCGGCGGCGGCGGCGACAACGGCATCAACATCAAAAACTTAACCTAAGGTTAAGTTTTTGAATTTTTGATATAATTTTTAAAGTATAAGTTCTTAGTCAATGAAACTTTGACTATAGGGTAATCAAGTATCCCCAATCATGTGAGTAGAATTTCAGATCACAAAGTCAAGGTCAAAGGTCATTTCAGGTCAACGGACTTGGACTATGTTGTAGCATCATCATCGAAAACAACCTAAGGTTAAGTTTTTGAATTTTTGATATAATTTTGAAAGTATAAGTTCTTAGTCAAAGAAACTTGGACTATAGGGTTATCAAGTCTCCCCAATCATGTGAGTAGAATTTCAGGTCACTAAGGTTAGGTCAAAGGTCATTTAAGGTCAACAAACTTAGACTTTGTTGTGGCATCAACATCAAGATTTTCAAAATGCTTCTTCTTCGTTATTTTTCAACCGATTTTGATTCTGATTGTTTCATATGATAGGGCTAGGAGGGGGATTTAAAATTTCTACACAGAATCGTGAAATTCATTATCTATGCTAATTTATGCAAATTTATTCAAAACCACAAAAAAGGCTTCTTCTTCATTTCTCTACTGATTTTGATTTGGTTTGCTTTATATCGTAGAGCTAACTTTGGTTCACTAAACTTCTACACAGAATTTTGAAATTGTTCTCCATTAATTAATTATGGTAATTTATGCAATTTATTCCAAAAATAACAAAAATTGCTTCTTTTCCCTCATTTCTTGACCGATTTTGATTTGGTTTGCCTTATCTGGTAGAGCTAAATTTGGAACACTAAACTTCTACACAGAATTGTGAGACTTTGTTCCATTGATTATTTATGGTACTTTATGCAAATGAAATGAAATTATGTCCCTTCTAGGGCATCAAATTTTTATTTTTTGACCAGTTCAAAAGTGTACCACATAAAATTTACGATATTTGTTGTTGCGAGATGGGGATGAGCGCTACGTCATTGACGTTCTGGTTTATCATATTGAATTGCGTTATGCAGGCGAGACCGCCGAGAGCGTTTCCCTTGTTTTATTTTTTATTACATGAGTCACAAATGACAAAATATTGTCGTCATGAAGTCAATGTGATACTGAGATATATGATATGTTATATTTGATATCCAGAGGTTCATTTTATTTACTACATGTGTAAAAATGCAACTGGACATTTGTCTCAATATCCCTTACATGTACATTGTGTATGTCATTTTAATGCTAATGTTACAGGTCCCTTTTTTATTCTCTTTTATTTAGTATATTATTTTTGTCTTAAAATCAACTTTCCAATTGATCATGAGGCTATTAATACCTTGTATAATTTCTTTTGTCATGGTTTTTTAAAAACGGAGATTCATATTGCTAAAATGTTTTTCTGTCATTGGTTCAACAAAAATACTACGAGATAATTGTGTTGACTTCTCGCACTCATGCACTCTAAGGCCACGCATTATGCTGTATAGTTATAGCAAAGAACACTATTTTATTTTTTTTTCTTTTGCTCTTTCTGATACAAGAGGCTTTGATGGAAATCAGTATATATGTTTGTATTGTCAAATCAGTTATGTTCAGTATGATATTGCTGTATGAAATCTCACAAACATAGGACATGTATATATACATTGTATAAAGTCTGAATATACTGCCTTGAATGGAAAGATAAATATTCTGCAATAAAGAAAGGCTTTACCTTACAACTGACTTCACTTCATTCATCTTTGTATGTCTGATTTTTATTACAGTACCGGTATGCACTGTTTGTACCACGACAAGCACAGAAAATCTATGTGACATAAATATATTACAATTTAAAAGTGTCCTTTGCTAGGCCCCCCCCCCTGAACAAAAATCAGCCCTTTCCATGGCAAAATGTGTGTTGAAGTGGCTTTTAATTTTCTTTTTCTGTCCATATTTTTTTTCTACATCTGTTTGGCAACTGTATAAATAATTAACTAGAATTACTTTTTTTCCAGAAAATGTTAGTCAAAGTTTGTTTTCTATTATATTACTGTCTGTGATACTTTGGACTCGTCTAGCATTGGATAATTTGAACAATTTCTTATCAGTATCTCATAAACATACATCTTTTCTCTCCTATTCATTTCAGTCATTTCCTCCAGCCTTGCTCACATATTTCACAGTAAACTGCCTTTTAAAGGTACCGGTACTTTGTTCAATTTGCAGCCAACATCCAATTCTGTGGAACTTTGCAGGAATTATGAATATTTCATGTATGTCCTATCTGTGAAATTTAAACGTTAGCAGTGTCCTAGTATTCAAATTATGCAATGGAACTCGTTTACTTGCTAGACTTCACTGTCAGATACTGTTGAGTGACTGACTGACTGAATTTTTTCTTTGGTAATAAAATACATAAAATGAGCCTTAAAAGGTACATGAGCATTTGTTTACATCAATAACCCACTTCTTGTAATGGCCAAAATTAAACTGATTGAATCTCTGCGCAGCACAAAATGTACACCATTCTGAACAAGGGTCTGAAAATCAGACTTTTTACTACAAGGATTGCAATCTAAAGTAGATTTGACAACTAAAGGTTGTTATTTTCCCACAAAAAGACATTTTCAAGCCTTTTCATTTTGAGGGAAGAACTAAAATTAGTATTATCTTTCAAATACCAGTGGAATTTAACCTTTTCATTTTTTCAGCCTGCAAAAGATGCAGCAAATAAAAAAAATCCATTTCACATTTCACATTTCACATGCAAAAGATGCAGCATATAAAAAATTCCATTTCACATGTAAATAAATGGCAAATGGGTTTTTGAAAGAAAAATGTAGTCGTTCACAAAAAAACCTCAAGCGAATTCGCATAATCTGTGCATTTTAGGATACAGAAATGGGATAGTGCATTACTCTGAGTAATTTCAAGTTGCCCTGGCAGATTTGTTTGTGGTGGTTTAGTGCATCACAGGTGACAAGTCTTGACCTTTTGTCAAGCTTTACTTCAGTGTCGTTCAGCTTTCATCATCAGCACACTTATACCCACCATCATTAATGAGATATCTCATGTTTTTGAAAAACAAAAAGGCCAGGCAGACGTTTTGGAGGTGGTTTAAAAAAGAAAGAAATATGACAATCCTGACCTTTTTTGTCTGGCCCTGACAAAGTTTTGCCCACGTTACGCTTCCCCTTTCATCATCAGCACACTTATACCCACCCTCATCAATGAGATATCTCGTGATAAGGCGTTAAAAAAAAAAGATGTGCAGTATTGCCCTTTGCGACCGGCCCAAAAATCTTGAAATCTACACTGAGTTTTTGGTTTTTTTTAAACCGATTTTTTAGGAAAAAAAGTTTAATTAATAAAAAAATATGTATTAAAGCATTCAAAACTGAGAAATATCAGCCAAATGTTTTTGCACCTAAACTTAAAGGGCAATACAAAATCCTTTTTTTTAGGCCTTATGAAAAACAAAAACCAGGCAGATTTTTTTGAGGTGGTTTCATGCATCAAATTAGCCTCAACCTTTTCTTTCCAGGCCCTGACTAAATTTTGCCCACTTCACATTTTATTTTTCCCCACGTCACATTTTATTTTTCCCCACGACACACTTAGCCTCTAGTGTCATTCACTATAATCAGCACACTTATCCACTCTTATTAATCAGATATCCCATAATAATAATCAACAAAAGGCCAACAAAATTTTTTCTGTGATATCTGAAGGCATATATTCACCAGGTATATCTACAAAAAACATCATCATCAATATGTAACATTATATTACAATATGTACACTGACAAAATATCTGACATAAAATTGTGTTAAGAACACGGTGTTCAACATCATAAAACCATACCATCACATTAAGAGCGGGAAAAAAAAAAGCACAAAGTTGATAGTCTCGAAGCAGATCGAGGTTGAAGGGATTTCACGACTTCAAATCATATAACCTAAGACAAATACACTGCATGAATTAGTCAAGCAATCTGTGTGATTGCATACATACCTACACACCTAGGGAAATACAATTACAACACTAACATGTAGATTATAGATACACAGTCAAGAAACTGACATTATATTAAGGCCTACATTTGAGAGACTAATTACATTCTTTATATAATTCTTTCTAATTTCTTTATTTAAGGAGACCAATCACCCCAAAATGTATGCTCTGAATATTTGGGGTTTCATTCTGGTATAATATATTCAAAATATCATCTTCACATACTATTCTGTAAACAAAATAAAAAATGAAGGTTTAAATACAATCTCTTAAATGTGAAAGCGACTTGTGGGCGGACATTTTTATTAGGTTGTATCTGCATGCGTACAAAAGTTATTGTTTGAGCCGACTTCTATACAGGCCTCAATATGAACTTCACCCCTCTTCAGCTGACCAGAGCCAGAAGGGCATTATACGAGTTAATGCCAGAAGGACGTTTTCATCAAACATAACAAAAGGTACAGATATACAGTATATCCATTTTGAAATATCTTATAAAATAAAACTTCTGTCACACTTGATTGAAAGAAAGAAATGAAGAAAGAGTCGAAACAGACGGAGGAGGGCATTGAATTCAGCAACTGTGCAACATATCAGATGTTTTTCAAAACAGGCTTCATGTTATGAAATTTGTAACTGCAACTTTTGTTTCTCTTCCAAGCGCATTCATGTTTGCAAGACATTCCTCTTCTATTATTTTGGTAAAAGTGTTGAGTATAAATAAACCTGCATCATAATATTGACCATATCCTTGAGTGTCACCTTCGCCACCCAACGTAACTAGACTACAAGCAAACAATTTCGGTAGCACCAAAACATGGCCCCGTATTTCCAAAATAACTGATCCACATTCCCATAAATTATGAAAACACTACACCCTTTTGATTTTCAATCACTGGTACCTGCAGATTTTCTCACAACAAAACGTTAGGGGACACCTCAGGAAAAGAAAAGAAAAGCGTTAAAGTTATTTTCAATCTATCCATGCATGACCTCTTCCAAGGCGGCTATCCATTTTCATCCTTCACATTTTATTGTGTTTATATTGTAAGGAAAGTGTGAAAAGAAAACCTGGTGTGAAAATTGAATATCAATAAAACCACAATAAAGAATTTCAGACTTCTATGGCCCTTGCATGTATAGTTTGAACTTTTCAAAAAGTTAGAGCTAAAACCAATTATAATCTGGCGTGAAATTCTTTTAGTATTTTGTGGATGGGATATTTCATCTAGGACTGAATAATTATGTTTTTATAATCTTTAGATTGACCATGACCTTAATTTGAAAAAAATCTAATTGAATGGATATGAAGTGCCGTAAATTCCAACCTTGAAATTCTACATGAAAAGAGCAGTGTGATACTTAATGTGTAATCTAAACTGAACTGAAATTTTAGCATTAGTGCTGTAAAATTCTGACAAGGAAATTTATGAAATTAGAATACATTTGAAACATTTCATCTATAGGACACCAAATCATTTACCTATCAATGCATGTGGCAAACTGGTCATAATCATAGTACACAAGTATGAAACATGATTATTTCAACTATACATCAAAATTGCAATTGCCAAGAATCTTAGGCACACTTTTATAGCAATATATGTCAGTAAACAATAAACTATAGCATCTACCTTCAATGTGCTCTAATATACTTTCAGTTTGTGATCTACAACATACAGTATATCTCCATGCCTATCCAATGTACATTAGAGTGACACAAGGCTGTAGAAGCTCCTTGTAGAAGCTGTTTATAAAGGCCACGTGTCAATAGTGACTACTTACAATATATTTTCCTTGTAGAACCTGACCAATTGCAATATCTTCTTCTCGTAGAACCTGTCTAGAAAAGTCACCTGTCAATAGTGACCACTGGCAATATCTTCTCTTTGTAGAACCTGTCTATAAAGGCCACATTTATACAGTAACTACTTACTCAGTTTCCCCTGGTTGGCATTATTGATTATATTTGTTTGGTAAGTAAAATATATCTAATTTGTAAAAAAAACTAGATGGAATTTTGACTGCGCACAGTCGAAAATGATGCCTCCGCCATAGAGCAATTTAAACAAGTTTGGAGTTTAAATCTCCAGTGGTTCTTGAGATATCATGATAACAATCTCAATGTATGGAATTTCATAAGTTGACCTCTGTGACCCTTGACCTTTGACCTACGTGCTCCAAAATCTAATCAGATTGTCTTCCTATGGTGATACACACTATCATTAAGTTTGAAGTTTAAATCTCCAGTGGTTCTTGAGATATTATGATATGGTGATACATACTATCATTAAGTTTGAAGTGAAAATTCTCCAGTGGTTCTTGAGATATCGCGATAACGATCTCAATGTATGGAATTTCATAAGTTGACCTCTGTGACCCTTGACCTTTGACCTACGTGCTCCAAAATCTAATCAGATTGTCTTCCTATGGTGATACACAGTATCATTAAGTTTGAAGTTTAAATCTCCCGTGGTTCTTGAGATATTATGATAACAATCTCAATGTATGGAATTTCATAAGTTGACCTCTGTGACCCTTGACCTTTGACCTACGTGCTCCAAAATCTAATCAGATCGTCTTCCTATGGTGATACATACTATCCTTAAGTTTGAAGTTTTTACATCTCCAGTGGTTCTTGAGATATCATGATAACAATCTCAATGTATGGAATTTCATAAGTTGACCTCTATGACCCTTGACCTTTGACCTACGTGCTCCAAAATGTAATCAGATTGTTTTCCTATAGTGATACACACTATCACTAAGTTTGAAGTTTAAATCTCCAGTGGTTCTTGAGATATCATGATAACAATCTCAATGTATGGAATTTCATAAGTTGACCTCTGTGACCCTTGACCTTTGACATACGTGCTCCAAAATCTAATCAGATCGTCTTCCTATGGTGATAAATACTATTCCCGAGTCTTAAGTTTAAATCTTAAATGGTTCTTGAGATATTGTGATAACGGTCAAACGGGACGGACGTACGGACGGACAACCCGAAAACATGATGCCTCCGGCACCACCTTCGGTGGCGGAGGCATAAAAATAACCAAGGAAGAACATATGATACAAGGATAGAGAATTGCAGAGAATGAAAGAAGAGAATTGTCATAGAAAGGAAAAGAGAGAGGAGAAGAAAAGATAAAGGGCAGGTTTGAGTGACAGATGGGTACACAGATACATGGAAAAGAAGAAGAAGACCATTAGAGAAGAACAAAGATGACAAAGAAAGCAATATGAATAGAAAACTTAAGAACATCAGGGAAAGATAAACCAGAAGCACAGGCTATATGATCATATAAAATCTACACCACTTAATAAATTGCACAAATTGTTTTTTCTCTTCAATCACTGCAGAATCGAACAAACTCAAATTTGATCTTGCTAGCTCGATTGTTGTTGGGTACTACTGCTACCAGCACTGCTCTGCTGTCTAAACTGTCTGAGTCCCTGTAGAAAGACCTTCTTGGTCTGATCCATCATCTGATGGTAGAGCTTCAGGTCTTCTTCTTTGGCCTTGAGGGTGCTGTGGAGAGCGGTCTTCAGGGCGTCATTCTCATCCACTTGGATCGCGAGTCTGTGGAGAAGCAGGGAGACAGGAGAAGAGATTGTCAGCAAAAAAATGTATGAAGAGTTTAATTCCAAAAGGAGCTTAATCTGTTTTTTTTAATTGAGAGAAAAAAAAATTGTTTACCAGATTTTGTACAGGGGTCTATAGAAAAGTGATATTAGAAGGTGCATTTTTTTCATAATTGCTCCCAAAATTTAGGTAAATACTTTAGTTGAAAAACGTAGTAAACAATATTAGATATCAATAACTCAATTTTTTATCAAAAAGTGGATTTAGCTCCTTTTGGAATTAAACTCGTTATATACAGACAGAGAGTAATATGTAGAGGAATGACAAGAGGGCTTAGGGGATATAAACAGAGTTATAGATTGATGAAAGAAAAGTAAAGAAATAGAAATAGAGATAGATAGAGAAAAAAAGAAAGTGAGATGAGGCAAACATCAATAAACAAACATGTAACAGAGAGAGAGAGAGAGAGAGAGAGTGGGAGAGAGAGAGAGAGAGAGAGAGAGAGGGGAGACTTATAGGAGATAGTGTAGTCAGTAGTCAGAGTAAGAAAATACAACAACTACATGTATAAGAGAAACATTCTTTTCTTTCAATACAATTCAATTCAACTCATACAAAAATAGTGTTGATATAAGAACAATTTATCTTCCAAAATCAAATTTATTCTGCCATACACTCATTATTATATTGTACCTATCCAAAGATGACCAGTTCAATATCATCATAATGACTTGACCCACTTCATATGTGAAAGATAACTCACCTCTGCTGCAATGAATCCACAGAGTCTTGTGAAATCGGGATGCCATCCCTGAGTAACTCCTCAACCCCTAGCAATCCTGTTGAAGACTTATTAGAGATGAGTGCTGAAGATGATTTTCCACCTGCATAACAAGATCAGTTGAAATACATTATAGTTAAAAACATTAACCACAGATGCAAACAGAAACACTACTTGAAAAAAAACTAGCAAGAGTCCACAAGAGGAGTCTAAATAGGGCGATTTGCTAAATATGTCATTGATTTCTGCAGTAATGTCTTATTACATCCGTAATATGTATCAGGCAATGCCTACACGGCAGGGTAAAATTTCTAATTTATGAGCAATATGTTCATCCAAACAATAAATTACAAAAAAGAGTCAAATTAGCAATTAACAGCTCCATGCAAATACATTCTCTTTAAAAATCACGAAGAAGGAGATAGAGAATATATCATTCTGAAAGTTCGTTATCAAATAACCATTTATGATGATCGTGAAGAGTGAGAGTTAATGACAAAAAAGATTCAATGACATATACAACAAGCATTCATGTGAAAAGAAATTGAATTAAATCGCATTTCAATACCTTTTCCACTCTCCATTTTGGCTCTACCAAGTTGTTTTTCTAGCCAAACATTCTTCTGTTTGAGCTCATGGAGGCTGTTCTGGGAGTCGGCTGCTTTTGTGGAGGTCTCTTCGAATCTGAAGAATATAGGACACAAACGTATGCATATATATGCGTAAATTAACTCAATCTTAAAAGTTTGTTAATTGATACTATGATTACTACAGTGAATCCTGTCTATAAAGACCTCCCAGGGGAGAGGAGACAAGAAAAGTGGTCTTTATAGGGAGGTGGTCTTTATAGGGAGGTGGTCTTTAAGTACAGGTTCCTTTAGTACATGTTTCAATGAGAAACCATTTTCAAGGGAAACAAAAAATATGGTCTTTGTAGACAGGTGGTCACTAAAGCAGGTTTGACTGTATAATGGATAATTTAAACTAAAACATATAAACAAAGAAAAACAAAATCATTCAACATTTAGTTTGTGAGTCAAGGAAATAAGTCGACATGCAAAACAAGCACATGAAATTCAATTTCAATTTATATGAAGTGCATTATTCTGCAAAGAGAGCTGAGATACATCAGAGAAAGGACATCCATCGTTCTCCCCAAAGATAAACACACATTACCAAAACAAAACAATGTGGCACCTACAACTACTACTCCCTGAAGTGAATCTCTGTCTTTGTTTTCTACTGTTTGACAAAAGACTAACATACATATTTATATCATGTTTGCAATACTTCTAACATTATTTCCTGACCTTTTCTGTAGAACAGCGACCAGTTCGAGAAGTTTTTCCCTCTCTACATCTGCTGCTTGGCTGAGTGACTGAAGCTCCTGGCACTGTAGCTTCAGAGAGTCTATCGCTTCATGAGAATATGATGATGCTACACTCCTGTGAGATGTACCGTGAAATGTACCGGAAATTACAATTTGATCTCTTAATTCATTATAAATTTACAGTAATTACAGTCCTTTTTTTATCAATGGTTCATCATCATGGGTATGTTTCAAATTAGGTTCAAAATATTGATAGTCTTTGGGGGAAGGGGGTACAACCAGTACATGCCCCCTTATTAATTGCCCCCTCAAGTACATGACAAAACAGTGCCTCCTTAATTGAGTAATTTTTTCAGAATTGCCCCCCCTTAAGTACATGACAAAACAGTGACTCCTTAATTTAGAATTTTTTTCAGAATTGCCCCCCCCCCCCCCCCTCATGATCCTGGACCTGCTCCCACAAAGTACATGGTGAACCATCTATTTGATGAAAAGCAGTC
This sequence comes from Strongylocentrotus purpuratus, assembly GCF_000002235.5. Classification (NCBI taxonomy): domain Eukaryota; kingdom Metazoa; phylum Echinodermata; class Echinoidea; order Camarodonta; family Strongylocentrotidae; genus Strongylocentrotus; species Strongylocentrotus purpuratus. Next base: position 47,170,527 of record NW_022145612.1, on the reverse strand, counting down.
AAAAGCATAAGCTCAGGTAAATACTGATAACCAGGGGCCATGGTTACTTCTCTAAATGGCAAATAGGGACACCCTACATTGCATAGAAATCAATTCACTTTTTTGGCTCTTCAAGCAGGTGTATATTGAAGCCAATCTTGATATTGTATTTGTACATAAAAATATTAACATTTGTTTTCCTTTCTCTTTATAATGAATAGAGGAAAAAGTACTAAGAAAAATACAAAGCACTGTTATAAAATTACAACAGAAATTCCTTTTGCTCTAATTATCTTCAAATATTTACACAAGGCTATTTTGAACAGACATTGGCATGATGGAAATGAGAGAGGTTGGGAGGCAGGGGCTTACCCCGTGCTTGCAGGGCGGATGGAGCGTAAAGGAGACCCTCTGGGAGGTAGATCTGTGTCTCCAGTACTCTGCCTTGATCCGCTACGATTGCTCAGCTGGGACAATGTGCGTGCTCCTTGTCTGCAATAACAAACCATCCACAGCAGATATATTACAATGCCAGACTGACTTCATTCTGATTTCGGTTCAACACAAGATGTACACTTTCAAACAGTAACTGCTTCCCTATGAGAACCACTCATACAAACAGATAGGATTTCCAAACGACGGTGCATTATTTCAAAGACAACACAACCATATAAACTCTCAAACATAAAGGTAAAAGATGTGCAGTCAAACCTAGTTCAGTGCCACCTGAAAAGAAAGACCACCTATTTATAAAGATATATTTCTGTTTCTATTGAAGATTTGTTTTTTTCTCATTAAAACATATACTAAAGAAACATGTATATAAAGCCTACCTGCCTACAAAGACTGCTCTTCTTTTCACCTTTGAGAGATACAGGTGTCAATGTTTTGGAGTGGGTTTATAGAGTAACACACAAGAAGTCATCATAAATCTTTCCTATTAAACGAATCCTCTTTGACAGGGAGCACTAATAACTTGATGGCCATTCGGTATCAACAATTCAACAGGGATTTTTCATCTACCAAAAAGCCTTTTTTTATATTACAATAAAGTCTTGAGGATATTCCTCACCTTGAAGGAGGAGGCACTGGTGAAGTGTTGCTGAGGACACGGGTCCTCCTACCGCTGGATGAGGGGGGTCTGTTGATGGGCGTGGCCGCTGGGTTGAGGACAAACCCCTGGCTAGACGGAGGTCTGTTTTCAAGGCTGAAACCCTGATGAGATGGGGGTCTATCAAGACCATTCATTTGCTGCTTCTATAGAAATATTAAAAATGATGGATTGTAAAAGAAGAGTGTGAATGGATTTTGCCATGGTAACAGCTAATGTGGGATAGCCTAATTGTCTAGAGAAAAACTGAACTTGTCAAGTGCTCTTCTTGCTACTTATACATCCAGGGAATAAGAACCCTCAGAACTGTACTAGCAATGTTTTTATATAAACTTATCATAAAAAGTACCAACCACAGACAAGCACATACTGGACTACAGATAAAACCAGCGTCTACAAAAATACTTGTCAAACAAATGTAAGACATTATCCTGAATCATTCTGATTATTGTAGCTTCACTAGGGAAGTTCTTACTATTTGGTGGCTAAATCCAACACAGCAGATTGTACGGCTTACTAGAAAGACACTTCTTTTTAAAAGATTATCATCACTACGATATCAGACCTTAACCCTCAAAATGGCCATCCATCTTCTTCAATACTTTAATAATGCACTTACCTGTCTTCTCATCTCAATAATCTCCTCCTCCAAAGCCTTGACCTTCTTCTCCTTCTCCATGACGATGATGCGGAGCTGTTCCATGGCATTGGCTTCCCTCTGTGCATGCTGGTGTAGGCTGTGGTTGTCACGTACCCGCTGCTCAACGCTCTGCTGGTCCTTGTTATTTAACTCATCCAACGACTGCTTCAGCTGGCTCTGTTGTTTCTATAAATCCAAAAATGGGATCATGGATACCATGTTTATTATTTCTTTCATTCCATTTAATAATAAGTATTTTTACTGTAACGTGATTTATCTGATGATCATTTTATTTTACACCTTTGTTTTCTCACCTTGTCAGGTCACAAATAGATTAATTGGAACTTGATTTAATATCTCCTTTAAAAGAGGAAATTCTAGTAACTGGATTTCGTGGTGACGAATGACATTTATTTAAAACAAAAGTCGGATCATTTATTCACACCACTAATTCTAATATATATATATATCTGCTGGAATGGCATACAATAATAAAATTAAAAGATAAGATGAGATAAAATGCTTACAAAAGCAAAGATGTTAAAAATTGCATCAGATGACTTTAATAGTTGTTCATCTACAGGATTTGCTATTTTGCGATTAAGATTTCTTGTCCTTTAATGGATATGGTCATTCATCTATATGAGATGAAAGCAAAAGAATCTACAGCTATGATAAACTTACCAGTAGGGCCTCAATAAGTTCATCATCATGTTTGCCTTTATCCATGCATCTAGCGACCTGTTGCTTGAGCCCCTTTATTTCTTCTGAGAGAACCCTGTTACGAGCCTTGCAGGCATCCATCTTGTTCTTCAACCGGGCATGGTCTTGTTCTAGGGCTTTCAGCTCATTACTCACTCTCTGCAAGGAAAACAAACAATTGTTACAACATCAACTACAAAAAGAACAACCACAAGGTTTCCCCATCAACCGACAGGCTACTTCTAGCTGTCATTGATGACTTAAGTAAATACACATAATCAAAAGCATAGAAGTCATTTGAGTTATTATAATCAAAGTAGAATACCTATGAAACATATTAACTGTAACCCTTTAATAAAAATCTATGAGTAAGTAACAAGCATTTAATATCTAAGTATCTAATATCAGCCACATGGTATGTCATATAATTACGTTGATTTAAAGGAAATACTCATTGAACATTATTAAGGTAAACTAATCATCGTAAGCTAATAATTCCTTGTTCCTATATTTATTACTTTTGTCATTTATTGTATCACCAACTCCACTTTTCTAGTCATCGTTATGTCATCCATATTCATCAGTAATGCTTTAACCCTGCCAGCACCATTCCTCTGTCCCCAATCTGGGAAGATGCCAAATTTCTTGTAGAAGATTGCAGAAGATGGAGAAATTTGTTGCTGCACAATGTTCCATATGGGATAGGAGGGACTAGGTCTACGGATGTACAATTATAATACTCCAAATTCATACATTCAATATGCATTCTCCCTGAAGAATAATGACATGTTCTCCCCTTTATTTTGATTTCATTGCATTCATCCTGGATATATGATGACTTCTTCCATGACCTTACTCAGTTACTCAACTAGAATTTTAAGGTTCTTACTTCTTTAGCTTCTCTCTTTTCTTTCTCCAGTTGCCTGACCCTGTTTCTTTGCTTCTCATCGATGGAAGGTTTGCTGGTCCTCTGTACCGGTGCAGAGAGAGCGTCCCCTGTGATATCCATGGTCATGAACTGATCCTCGAGGCTCATTTCTGTACCTGGTCTCATACCCTGCACCTGGTTAGCTTGAGATTTTAGCCTCTCCACCTAGAAGCCAATCACAAGAATTATGGTAAAATGTTTTGCAAAAGCTTTTAACACATAATACAAACTGTCCTTCGGGAAAAGACGAACACTTGATGCAAATAATGAAATACACCTGAGTAGCGTGACAAGTCCAGTAGCACAATAAGCCATATCCAGAACACAAGGTAGAATTTGAAAATGGATTGTTTCATTGCACAGGAGCAAAGCTGTATTACAATCAGCTTCACCTTCCATGCCTTGCTATGCTTACCTTTGTTTGAAGCAAGAGTATCTGCTGAGCCCTTCCCTTCCATCCGCTGGGCTGGTTGAGCAGAGATTGGATGTTGACATTGTCTCCTATCTCACTGCTCAGGACCCTGTGGCATACTTTGAGCTCCTGTTTTAGGCTGGCTATCTGAGTACGCCATTCACCCATCTTAGCATTGGCCTGGCTAAGTTTATCTTGGCCTGCCTTCAGCTCGGCCTGTACTGCAGCAGCCTGTGACAATACAATAATACCATTAAGAAAATGATGGAAGTTTCTCTAGAAATTGTAATAGGATGTGTTAAGCCCTTATGCCTTTAAATACCGTAATTAACGTTGTATAAACCGCCCTCGTGTATTAACCGCACCCCTCTTTTTCGCCCTAAAAAAAAAAAAAAAAGAAGAATTGCTGACTTTTTTTTTTGCCGACTTAAAAAACAGTAGAGGACCTAGGATAGAACCTTGTGGTACGCCGTGTAATAGAAGAAAAATTGGAGGAATTATTATTATCAACTACATATAGAAATCTATCAGAAAGATTACTTTCAAACCAAGATGACAAACAAATTTGAGTGTTGTTCTAGTTTCAAAATGGAGAGTCAACACACCGATTACTGAGCTGGGAGACATTGCCAGGCATAGCGCCAGGTGGAGGGGCATAAATCGAAACTTTATACTGTGTATAAACCGCACCCCCGACTTTGAATTTTTTTTCGGCGGCAAAAAGGTGCGGTTAATACACCGTTAATTACGGTAAGCATTTCTTTAATTTTTCCTCATTCAGACTTGTCAATGTGGAATGCCTGGGGTCAAGTGTATATGCTGTGTACAAGTTTCTGAAACAGCTTTTGGAAAGCGTGTCTTCAAAATCATATTCATAGCATTTCTCAAACATCAAAATTTGGAGTTGGTTCTACAATTACCATGTGTAACTATTTTCTTCTTTGGATGATTTGAAATCCTAAAAGGGTGCACTGTATACAATTGATACACTGTTTTACAATCTACTATTAGAAAGAGAGACTGCATGATTAAAAATTCATATTACCTGCTCTTCTGTAGGACTTGGGGGTCTCGGTCTGCTTGTGCCTGCACCACGACTGATCTAAAATGAGAAGAAAAAATGAACTAAACAATTTAAAGAAAACAAAATAAATTGAGTTAAAAAAAAAATTGGAACACAGTTATTGAAGAGAAATTCAACAAAAACAAGAATTCTATTCTCTTAAAATCTGAGAAGGCAAAATAGTATGGTGGTAAGAGGAAGAACAAAGAGGTATGAAATGCGTTATTTGGAGTGAATTTATGAATCAACAATCTACTTTTAACACAATGACACTTCTGTCAAATCGATTGGTTTCACGATACTTCAAGCTATTTAAGCAGATAAGTCATAGCTAAAGTGGTATTCTTTCTACTACGAGATACATTTTAGTACGCAGAGGTTTAATAACACACTGACCTCTACCTCTAAATCTCTGACTTTGCGGGTGAGTTGTCTATTCTTGGACTTCTCACTCTCCAGTTCAGCTGTCAGCTCCCTAGATTTCTTGGAGAGCTCCACAATCCTTGTTGCAGCATTCTCATTGGCAACCCCACCTCCTAAAGAATGTAAAAAAAAAAGAGTTTGATTTGGCATATATAGTGAACAATTCAATAAAAGGAAATTGAATGACATAACATTTTAGACTAATATATATATGGTCTAACAAGGGGAGAGAAGAAGAAGGAAGAAAAGGAGGAGGATGAAGAAGGAGGAGGAGGAGGAGGAGGAGGAGGAGAAGAAGAAGAAGAAGAAGTAGAAGAAAAGAATGAGGAGGGAGAAGAAGAAGGCGAAGTAGAAGAAAAGGAGGAGGAGGAAGAGGAGAAGGAAGAAGAGGAGGAGGAGGAAGAGGAGGAGGAAGAGGAGGAGGAGGAGGAGAAGGAGAAGGAGGAGGAGTAGGGAGGGAGAGGAGGGAGAGGAGGAGGAAGAGGGAGAGGAGGAGGAGGGAGAGGAGGAGGAGGAGGAGGAAGAGGGAGAGGAGGAGGAGGGAGAGGAGGAGGTGGAAGATAGAGAGGAGAAGCAGGAGGAGGAGAAAATGAAGAATAGGTTGAGAAAAATCAAATGATGCTATACCTCCTAGAGCGAGTCTGTCCTGCTCTCTCTGTTTTTTTAGTTTCCTAATTTCATAGTCCCTTTCACTGAGAAGTTTATACAGCCGTCCAGTCTCATCTTTCAACTCCTGTTGGTCAAAAAAAAAAAAAAAAATATTTAACATGCATAATACTAGAATGATTTACTTTTACATCTACCTACAGTAAAGCAGCTTGTAAAGTGAATATGGTTTACTCAATCATAGATTTTTACATAAATAAGTCATTACATGTCCCCTTTAAATAGTTTAATATATAAACCCAATTTCATAATCGATTGAAGACTAGGCCAAATATATCCCACAATTGAACCCATTTGATAAAAGAAAGTGAAAAGTTTCCCACAACACAATATTTGTTTCTTCTTAAATTTACATAAAGTAAACAATCTATCACAAAATTTGAACAAGTACACAGAGTATCATTTTATACTTACCCTAATGTTATCAGATAACTCCTCATTTATATGTTCCTGGTACATTGCATTCTTTGTGACTGGGTCACTCAGCTGTAAATATAAAAACAAAAAGTATTACAAAAAACCTGTCTGTATTTAAAATGTGTCTGAATTTATCATCTCATTGTCACAAATTCAAATGTTTCATCCTGAAACATTATTGAAGTACACATTTCAGAATTAATGTTGACATGAAATATAACATTAAAAAAATCCAGCAAAATTTTAAATTTTTTTAATTTTTTTTTTTACATGATTTATAAATTCACTATAATGGTGTCCACCTGTTACCAGTACCAATTCAATTTCCAGTCTGTAAGATGAAAATCATAGCATCAAGCTAGGTGTTGGTTCTTAAATAATTTCAGTGTTTTTCTGCCATACACATGCAGTAACCTACCACAACAAAAATAATAACAAATAAATAAATACATTTTCATAAAACTTTAAAAAATCCAGAAAGCCTTTAACTCCATACACACCTTTAGGCCTAGATCATCCTGTACTCCAAATCCATTCATCTGACTATCACCACCTTGGACCTCTTCTGACTTGGAGCCGGAACCATCCTTCTTGGCTGTCTTGCCTTCTTGCCTCTGTTTCATTCGCATCAGCTTCTTCTGCTGCTGTTCCTGTAGAACTTGGAACTGATGCCGGAGAGTTGCATCTCCTTCATCCATGATGCTTTCTGTAGGACTCCTAGAGATGTATTTACCACATATCCTTTAAAATGATAAGATCATGTAAACATCAAGAATATAAAGGCATTTTTTTAATCAGTAGACTTTGTATTTTGATCAATTTGATGTCATTTGGAATCTAATTGAACAAAATACAATTAACATGGTACCACAATAGCAAAGGGTTTAGTGTAAAAAGGAGCGCGCTTTGAGTGTCGCTGAATCATGACCAGAAATGCAAGTAACGATCCGGTGTATGGAAAGGGCTGATTTTGTGTTGCCAATTGATGCAGACTTTACGACAATCGTGATTATTAAAGTGTATATTGTCAAATGTTGGAAGGTTACTGAATTGATCGGTAACGCCCTAGACCTAACTGCCTAAGTCTAAACACACCCATTTTTACACTAATCGCAAATAATCATTCAAGTTGTACTAAACTGTCTAAAGACAAAGTCAGCATCAAATCAGAGTCGGATCTCGACAGCGTTTACAATTAGTGAATTACATCACTCATCACACAATAAATGACAACTCACAGGGGTAGACCTAGATAGATCTAGAAATCTATGGTTAATATGGGTGCCAATTATTAGGGCAAGGTGCATATCAATCACGTATTTTATATCATCACCTAGCCCTTTAATAATCTAGGTGTACTCGTGTAGTGGGCTAGGCTGTGCATGGTGGTTGGCCCTGGCCCTGGAGCTGGCGTGCGGTAAAGTGGCAGGGCTAGAGCAGCATCACCAACAACTAGTAGCTCATTCCGCCCGAACGGCCGGGGGCGATTACGGCTGATGGACAGGGTATGCAGCTAGCGCTAGCAGCTTCGTTCTTTAAACAAATTATTGAACAAATTTATAATGCTTAATCATATACAAGGCTTAGACTAATAGGCACAATTATGATCAAGAAATTATTCACTATCTTTAGTAAATTTACCCTTAAAAAATCAAAGAATTACCTGTTTAATGTCGTTACTAATGGGAAGTTTACCTTCACAACAGAGACGAACCCCAAAAATTTGTTATTCATTCAGGTTTCTTTTTGAATAAAGAGAAAATATATCTATTCTAAATTTAAATGGTTACATTTACTGATTTAAAATATATCAAAAATTAACTGAAAATTATTTTAGAGACAAATTACATGCAATATATATCATAAATATATATTCAACATTTTAAAAATCAGTTTACATGGTTGAAAGGTCAAAGGTTACGTAAAATTCCTGTAACTTTGACTCGAGACGGACGATCTTCGACCTTGAAAGGTAAAAATATCTTCTATTATTCTAATGTTTAAGAACGGGCGATTTACTTTATTCATGTCATTCAATCATTTTCAACATTTTTGTCATTATGTAAGTTTTATTAAAGTTTATATCATTGATGCTATTATTACGAAAAAGATCTATGAAATACGTTTGCATGTGTGTTGCACGGTAACGAAATTGGACTCGATCGGCACCGGGCAGGTATGGCTGAATTGGGGCATCTTGATCCCCGGAGCTCCTGGGGCTACGCTGGATCACACATAGGGTCTATGCCTAGCTGCATTACTACTATTATCCTGGCTGTGTATTAAAAGCTGTGCTATTGATCCTCAACATTTCAAATACCGCTGTACAAAAGTCAACTGATTTCACTTTAGTGACTATTGATGACACCTAAATAGCAGTAAAATACAAGTTTTTCAACTTACCGATGTTAGGCACATTCATGGGGCACTAGAGGGCGCTTTGCGCGCGTACGAAAATCTGAATGGCCTTGCTGCGGTGGGTTGGCAATAATCAGCCCAAAACTTGGATATGGGAGGGTGGAAGGATATATCTTTTTTATAATGTTATCTGGTCTTACCCTTAACCATCCTATGTTTAATCTATGTAGAAATAACATGCGAGTACGATAAGAGAAACATCGGGCCCATTACTGATGCAACTTTTAAAATATTAGCCTAGAAATGACCACCAAAGGGAAAAAATTGACATTTTTTCCCGACAAATCTTCATAAAATCTGATTTATAAACAAGTCACATCTAGGTACACTAATACAAATACGATTTTCTGAAAATTCAGGTATTATTTTTTAAGTTTCTTTCAAGTATATTTCTGCGCATCGCAGCGCCAATGTTCTTCACTGCTTCAAAATCACCCTTGAAATTTTTTTTTGCAACGAATTTGTTACGAGGTCCGCGAGTGTTCCCCGTTCCTTGCGTGTTGAAAGTTTGGTAATACATAGTTTACATTGACTCGCGCACGAAAAAATGGTCGAAAACAAAATGTCAAATGAAGAAATAAACAAGCTTTTGTATAGTTATAAGAGTTCTACCGAGGTTTCTTTGTCGATTTAATTTATTATATAGTCTCAATTAGAATTCAGAATTATCTCACTGAAAAGTTAAGAAACCGACGATGTTCTCGATCGTAGTTATTTTCATTTTGCCAGCAGCCGATCTAGCGTTGTTTGGGCAAAAAGCTAGGCCGCTGCCTTCCCATCGCAAACCTTTCCGAGTCCCGCTAAAATGGCGCGCTGCGGAGCTCCGAAGCTGCGTTGGTATCGCTGCAAACTCTCAGCCGGCTAGCTCCCCAAGATGGACCATTCGCGGTATGGCGAGATTGTGTGTGTGAGGTACGATTTTGGATTTGAGAACGCACATAATGCAACCGTGCGCGTCATATTCAGCTGTCGAATGTCTACGACCAATTTTACATGTACGATTTTTAGTACAGATACTTGGTCAGTTTTCTTCTTATATCTTTGGTTTTACAACATTTAAAAATATAATTTCTTCAAATTTGCTCCTGACTCGGTTCAGACTAATTGTGTGATGTGTTTTCAAGTCAATTTTTTGAATATATTTTTTTGCATGAATTTGCCTACCGATGTTGGAAAGAATTATTTAGATATTCAAATGGTAAGTTTAGACAGGGCTGTCAACCCTCCCGCAATTGGAGGTAGTCTCACGCCATCACGCTCATTCTCCCGCCGCCGCCCCAAAAGCTTGTAGCAGGAGACTCCTGCCACCACGCCTTCCTCCCGCTCTCCCGCCAACGATGTAGAATCTCCTGGTTTATGAAAAAACCTTCCGCCCCCCAAAAAAATTAGTGCTCCCCCCGCTTATTCGCTGGCTGGCTTATTCGGCGCTATCTCCCTCCAAGCAGTTTCCCAAAGTTGACAGCCCTGGTTTAGATCTACTGTCGACCTTGCCTATTAGTATCATCCACATCGTATTCATTGTGTACATTTGTGTGCATTGTGTGTATTGACTATTCATAGGTGCAATTGCTACCTTTTAGTTTTACTCCGTAATTTACACCTACATTAAAGTTAAACACCATGACTTGTGCAGGCTGAAGGATTCTTGTTTCTACTCCTGCGACACACTTTGAAATTGGTCAAGAAGACAGATATTAGATCTATAGCAGATGTAGGTCTACGTCTACGTCTATGCTGGTACTCGTCAAAAGCCTTTTCAGCAAATAAACCAGGATATTGTGGTGTGGTGTCTCTCATAGTGGTCACGATTGATTAGTGCATTGTGCATATATTATACAAGTTGTGCGAGTATTTAAACAGTTCCTCCTATGATTTAGGCACTGATGGCTCAATGGTCCAATAATCAATGACATAAATTGAATATCTTCTGTTTCCAGACTACTGTATCTGGACTTGAACAAAATTGAAGTAAACCTAAAGAAGAAGAGGAAGAAGGGATGGCAGATTCTGATGTCACTACTTTGGTAAGTGCAAAACACTGGAACACGATTTACTTCATAATATTTTTGTATCTAATACTTCATCACTGACACTTCATAGGACATAGGTTTTACAGGTTTCTTCAGCATTTAAAGATCAATGCTATCAATATCACATAAGTAAAGGAGGAATTCATGAAATAATGATGGACAGATCAAACTTCAAATGAAGAAAAAAGGGAATTGAGTCAATTGTCTTGTCAATTGTATATTCTTGCCTTTTCTTTTAGATATAATTTGTCTAAATACTTATTTCTAATGATATTTATGATTGTGTTTTGCTTTCAGGCTGCACTCAACTTCTACTGCCAAGAGAAGTTATATCGCCATGTGCAGCGAGTGGCACTAGAGGCAATCAAGAAGTATGGCAGCGACCCTGTTCTTATGTTTTTCAAGGGCTATGGCCTCATACTGGAAGGTAAGTTTTATTGCAAGAGTGAAAACAACTCCTACATTTTGCTCTTTATTGAAAACTGCAATCAAAATTGCATTTTTTCTTTAGAAATATTTTCTAGTGTACAATATCATGCTGAAAACCATAAACATACAATCAGTTTGAAAAAATGCCAAATAAATTTGACCTGTATTCAAATCCAAAGAATGATATGATTGTTGGATATGATATCAAGCTTTCAAGACTATTCTGAAAAATAAGAATAAAAACAAAAAACAAAGCCCCTGTTTAACTGAAATCAAATTTGTTGAATATGATTTGATTTTGTAATACTCACATATTCCATAGACCCCTGTCCAAGTTTGTCCCGGGTTGATTAGTATTCAACTGGTTAAAAAAAAAACAATCGTGTGTAGAATTCAAACAAGGAAACAATTATTTTAATACGATAGCATCTATCAACTGCAGGTTCTTTTGCAAAATATATCTTTAGTTGTTTTTTAAAATTCAATTCATGGGAACCCCTTTTGCATTCATCACATATCAGAAAAACAAATGACTGATTGCTTGTGTGTATTCAATCATGCCAGATCGGCTGAGTGAAGGTATGAGAGAGTTGGAATCCATCCGTGACAAGCCAGAAGTCACCTTGTGCACCACCATGGCTCTCATGTATGCTCACAAGAAGTCCAAGAATGTCGGTAAGTTATGGTCTATTAATAGTGCTGCAGTGTTTAAGATAATGATGTCTTTAATAAAGGGATATGTGCTGTAATCTTATTCATGAAGAAAAAAATCATGTTGTTTTGCTAATTTCTGGTGTACTTTACATATTCCATAAGTCTTCAGTAATACTGCCAAGCAGATTTCAAACCGATTGATTTCTGACCATTCATTGTACTATATTCTTCTGATTAGTCTATTTGATAGTCTTGATGTGACTGGGGTATTAGACACAAGTCGGCATTTATACTACAGTGTACTGTAAAAAAGAATGTCCTATGATTAATATATTTATTAACAACATGAAACTTTTTATATCTAAACCATCAGAAAAATGGCACTTAGTTTCCTATTTTTACAATTTAATTTCATGAATAGTAAACAAAATATGTCTTATGATTAATATTTTGTATTGTTTAACAGCTTGAAACATTTTGGATCTGAACCATCTGCAAAAATTTGCGCATAGTTTCCTACATATGAAAGTTTGTAGCCTGAGTATCCTCCTTCCAGGCATAGAATTATAGCTAGTCATGTCTCCCATTCCTGGTGTGTATGATGTGTATGTTCTGACCCGTCATGGAAGTACGAACTCTTCTTATACTAGCTTGATGATTATCCTTTTTATACTTGACCTCTTTTATCCAATATTATGTCACCCTAAATATGTCAACTGTTCTTGATTGCAGATAGGGAGGCAGTTCAGGAGCTAGATGCCAAGATGAAAGAAGACAGAAAGAAAGCATCTGACAAGGTAATTTATGTTTACCTTTTGAAAATTAGATTTACCCAAATGATTTTAACATAAAAACTATAGTATTCGGTTAGGTTCAGTCTTGAAAGAAATGCAATATCTTATAGTTTGCTTTCCAAGTAGCATACAAAGTATAGTACATGTTCCTGTTTTGTGTCTTACATTTGAAACTAGTAACTGAAGCTAACTGTATCATATGTCATTATTTGTTGTTTATTTAGTCATATTATGATGCCACATTGGCACTCCTCAAATCCCTGAGAAGTTTTCCATTTGATATATTGTACCTTTTTTTCTTGCTTTCAGGCTGTGTATTTTGCCGCTCTGTTTCTGTGGCATACCGGTCGTCATGACAAAGCCAGGGAGTATGTGGATAGGTCAATCAAGATGGCTGGAGGATCATCACTTGAGGTAAATATACTTGCTCATTTGTAAAGAGTATTATATTATCTGTTTGGAGCCAAAAGGGCATTAATTGTGTGTTAAAAGTATATGATGTAGTGCCCTCGTGGCTTCAAACAGAAAACATCTCATCATTCAGCATCTGTTTTTCTCACGGTGTGTGGTTGGTCGTTTCATTTCCCTTATGGCTATTCTCCAAGCTTTCCGGTCTACCTCATCCGCCTTGGCGGGGCCGGATTCTCTCACATCTTCTTTTAGCATCTCCTTCCAGGTTTTGCAGACACAATTATGAATATTTATGTGGCATACTTGTCTCCAGGACAACAAATAGGTGTACATTGCATTAGTCACTTGAGGCAAATTTTGAGTATCTATCTTGCTTATTTGTGAATAGCTTTATATAATATCCTTGGTAACATACAATATTCATAACTTATACAAACGTACAGGTAAAATATCAAGAGCAAGTGATACCTCTCTGTCATGAGAAGAAAAAAGATTACCTCATTGAGCTTTCATACAATCCTTGTCTTTTTATGAAAGTAATGCAACAAAATTTGCATAGATTCAGATAAACCATGCAATTGATTGAAATCGATGATGCATTCATAGCCCATCTGTACTAGTTTACAGGAGGGATTAGACCACCCTGCAAGGTCACTGATAGGTGGTTATCTCATCAAATCAGCTCTCACTTAACATAAGAAAAAGAGGATCATGGGGGACCAATGGTCACCAATTAGGCATTGTTTGTTATATAGAGGGCGCAAGTAGCTGTAAGTAGTGCAGTGGGGCATTAAATCATGATGGATTTGTCGATATTTTCTCTCCTATCTACCAGGGTTCAACGCTTAGAGGTTGGATTGATCTCACCTCGGGCAGGGACAACTATCTCAAGAAGGCTGGAAAATTCTTTGAGGAAGTGCTCAGGTGTGTATTTCTTGTCTCTATATACCCATAGATGATATCTAAGAGTGTTACTATAAAAAAAAGTGATTTATTTTTATTTTGGTATTCTTATAGAGCATTACAGTTTTAAACTGCTCCATCAAGCTCTTTGATATTGATAATGCTGAATTCATGTGATTAAATATTCTTATACATTGAAAGTCTGTTATCATGTTCAGGTACTGCTTCTAACAATTGCAGAAATAATGCTAAAAAGAAAACCATCTCAAGAACAGAAAAAAGAAGAAAAGAACAAGGAAACTCAAGTACTTTCTGAGGGAGTCTGAATTTAAAAAGTCTTCCTTATCCAACACAAGTTATTGTTGCATTTTTGCATTTTTCTCCATTTTAGCGAAAATATGTGGTTATAATTTTCTAAAGAACAGTATTAGTCAACTTGTCAAATCATGGGTTAAAACTAGTTCAATACACCATATTCACTTCTCCCTCTCTCTCCCTCTCTCTCTCTCTCTCTCTCTTTCTCTCCCTAACAGTGCCACCCCCAAGGCTATCGATGCTCTCATTGGCAAGTCCCGTTACATGAGCATGAGACACAACTACACCGGAGCGTTGGACCTCATCAACCAGGCTGTAGTCTCCTATCCAGGATTCATGCCGGCGCTCATGGAGAAGATGAGATTGCAGCTTGCGCTACAGGACTGGGAACAGACCGTCGAGTCTGCACAAAGGTACCCTAAATATATTTGAAAAGCTCTCCCCATCTTCCACTTCCTTCTATTTCACTTGATTCTTAAAGACCATATCCGAACTGAAAAATGAAATGGATGAATTATATATCAAAAGAAAGTTGATAAGCCATATATTACCATAATATCAATTATATGCTATTTTAGTGTCTGTCAGAGTAGTATCAGCTCTCTGAAAACTCAAAATCTAGAGCTTTGAAAATGTTCGACCTAAAAACATGCTATCGACTTGATGACATTATCTTATGTGGTGTATGCATATTCACAATGACTTTGCAAATTTGACCCCTATTGATCCTTAATTTGGAGGGGTGCCGAAAATGAGGTTTTAATTTACTTTTGTGCAATAATCAAAGTGTAAATATCTTTTATATTTGTATTCTACATTCATTTAGATTTCCATTTATATCAAGTTGTATTTTCATTGGATAGGGTCTTTCATTGTTTTTGCAGCATTGAAGATGTTTAAGAAATATTTGAAATCTATTTCATGTCAAGTATTCATGTTGATTCAAGTTATTTGTATAATTTTGTCCAATCTTTTTTGCTGTTGATTTTTTTTCTCCTGTTCAGAGCTCTAGTCCAAGAACCTAATTGCATAGAAGCACTTCGACTGATTATCCTTCAAATACTCTGCAGAGAGGGAAATTATGAAGAGGTAATATATCACATCTGTAATGTAACGTTATAGTTCTGTGATTACTTAATCAATGGTTATCATCGATGATGAGAATGTGTTTGAGAGAGAAAGAGAGAGAGAGAAGGAGGAGGGGGTGAGAGAGTTTTGAAATGGTGTGACACAACTATGTTAATTTATTTAAACTTGGTGTAAAAGTTCTATAAAATAACCTATGCAAATACAACAATCTCTCAGAGATTTGGGCTTTTATTGATCAATTCAATGGAATTGTTGTTTGAAATTGCAAAATATAATGGACCAAGCATCTATAACAAATTTTGACGTAATTATGTTATATTTTGTGAAATGTTCTGAAAGTTGACTATTCTGTTCATATTTCATGTTCTCCTCACAGGCTGCAGCAAGGATTGGAGAGCTGATTCAACTCATTGACCGATTTGAACCCAAGAATGCACACATCTACTGCCATCTCTCCAAGACATTCAGTCGAGTGGTAAGTGTACCTTTCCCAGTGTAATGAAGTAGTTTTAATGATATCATTGATAATCTTTAAATATTTATAAGATATCAAATTGTGGTTTCTAGTGGTTTAGGATGCATTATTTTCTTTTGAAGTAAAGAACTACATTCTTAACTTTGTGTAAGATACTAAGTACAGATGTGAAATTCCAACAGATGATGCACTGTAACCCTGATATATGTTTGTGATAGACTGTATATTCCTGACAAAGAAGGCGAAAAACACAGCTTTGATCATGAAATTGAAAATTAAGATAGTTCTCTATGTATCTTGACATTTTTAAAAGCAACAATGACCATAAATCCACCCAACTTAAACCCAAAGATATCCTGTTCTTTGTTTCTTGTTGCCATGCAGTGCTCTCGCAATCAGCAGATCCTTCTTCAGACCCTGACCATGGTGGAGAGGGCCATCGGTCTGGACGGTAACAACTCAGACTTCCACAACGAGAGTGGTTATCAGCAGATGATGCAGGGCAAGAACAGGGATGCAGTCAAGGCATACCGTATGGCCATGAAGCTGGACGAGACAAGTGTTGTTGCACTCACAGGTTTGTTTGTTTATTTTTTTTTAAATTTGTCTGTTTGTTTTAAAATGAGTGCCAAGAAAGCTATTGAATGCATGAAGCTAACCTCCAGGTGGTTGTGGTGTGCAGTCCTATCTGAGGGACCCTGATGTACAGGTCAAAACTTGGACAGTCTATTTACAAGAGTTGTACTTTATCCACTAAGCAATTACTCCTCCAAAGGAATTTTCTCTTTTACAAATTGGGATATAAATCTGCTATTCGTTTAAAATTAATATGACTCCTTTATACAATAATACACATGAGTGAGGGCGTATGGACTCTTTCAAAGTTTCCGATGGTGGATAATTACGCGTTAACATTATGATGAGATTAATATTGATGGGCTGTTGAGAAATTATCACTTGATCACATGCTGATGCAGTTGATCATTATATGAAACAAGGCTCCACTCTTTTTGAGGAAACAAATTCTCACTAACAGTAGTTTCATAATTTCCTGATATGGAAAATGGCATACATTATAATAAAAAGGAAGTTTGACTTTTTGTTTCTTTCCAGGTATTATCCGGTTCCAGTTGGAAGATGGTCAGTTAGATGATGCAGAACAACAGCTAGACTTTCTGGGAGAGATTCAAGAGACCATTGGCAAATCATCGGTAAGCCAAGTAGATTAAAATCTATCAAATCATAATACATTCATAGCAGTGCCTGTTAGAAGTGGCATCTCAGCTTAGTTAATTTTGTTAATTATGTATTCAAGACTTTAATCAAAGCCACATGTACCTATTAAGTTCTTTTGAATATTCATGTAAATGATTGTATATTTGTAATTTTAATTTGTTCATATCTTAACTTACCTCAATCACATTTGCTCCATTTTATGCGTAGTCATTTTCAATGTATTTGTAATCTCTTTTGGTCCCTTATTAGATGTTATATACATATATATATTCTATATGCATTATATTCCCTGCAATGTTTGTGCTACAAATGATATTGTAAGAAATCAACATATTTTATCCCTTGATATTAACAATGACAAGAGAATGTATTATTTATTTCACAGGACATCCTATTCCTGCGAGCCATGCTGTCCAGGAAGCGTAACAAGCCTGCAGACGAGACGGTCAACCTCCTCAATGAAGCCAGCACTGTCCACTTCCAATCCCTCAAGGGTCTGCCCCTTGGAGCCGACTACTTCACTCTCATGAATCCAGATTTCTTGGTGGACATGGTCAAAGAATATCTCCTCTTTGCTCCTACTGAGGTGAGAAATTCGATAAGAAGAGATCTAGGGGGTGTTTCATAAAGACTAAGATCGACTTTAAGTTTGACTTAATATGATAATATGACAAGGCCGTTCATGCCACTGTTTGCTCTCACCATTGGTCTCTCAAGGGATGTACAAATCATGGTCACAAATCTACAAAATTTACAATTTTTGATACCTAAATACCTAAAATACCTAAAGATCATAATGGTGAGAGCAAACAGTGGCATGAACGGCCTGCCATAGTTAAGTCCAACTTAAAGTCAATCTTAGTCTTTGTGAAACACTCCCCAGGTTTGTTCAGAATGGGAGAGTTGATAACAATATTCATGATGGGGATCGTTTTCATAGTGATAACATTTTAACACAGTCATCATCATATGATGATGAGCACTTGTGATACAATCAATCATCGTGTATTGATCAGATGAATCCAGTTTTCTTGGTGGACATTGTCAAAGAGAACCTGCTCTTTGCTCCTACTGAGGTGAGAGCATATACTAACAAGTCAAGGTGGGACACAGTTGATTGGTCCTTCAGTTAACCTGTATAATATCAGCAACACTCTGGTCATATGCAGCTATGGGAAGAGTCAGGATGATCATACATACATACATACATACAATTGTCTTTTATATAGCGCAACATCCAACGAATTGCTCGAAGCGCTTTACAGAAATAATGACATAGTAAACACAAGATAATACATGTATAAAAGAGTAATTATAATAACAAACAAAAATATTAGAATTACAATTTACTTATTGAAGAGGTACGTTTTTAGTTTTTTCTGTGATAGTTAACCTTTGGATTGATGGGAGGGTTTCTTGTTATTCAGTTTAAAAGAAATATCAGAAATTACATACTAAGAATCTCGGTCTACGATTGGACAAAAGTAAATCATGTGATGAAAGATAGTTTCGCCCATCACCTTAACCAATGGTAATTATTTGCTTACTATTGTTGGAGAGTATATGTACTGTACATTTTTATTTCTTTTATTACCCTCTTTCCATTTTCCTCACCTTTCTCTCTATTCCCTTCAGCCTCAAGGAGCCGGTCAACCTGCAGACCCAGCCCTGGCGAGATGCAACGCGGTCCTAGATCCGATCTGTAAGGCAGTACCTGGTCTACTGGAGGGGTTCTACCTCCAGGCCAGGGTCAAGTTCTTGTTGGGCCAAGTGGAGCAGGCCCAGACTAGCCTGCAGCACTGTTTGGACCACAACCCAGAATATGCTGATGCGCACTTGCTCATGGCACAGGTAAAGATGAGAGATGTCACAGAATAATGGGAAACGTATAGTCAAACCTTCTTTAGTGACCACCTGTCTACAAAGACCACATTTTTGTTTCCCTTGAAAATGGTTTCTCATTGAAACATGTACTAAAGGAGCTTGAAAGACCATTTTGTATGTATACCTTGGGTGGTCGCTATAGACAGGTTTGAATGTACAATCCAAAGTACTGTGTCTTATTTGTTACAAGTGCTTTACCAGAGTCAGTTGATCTGCTAGTAAATGAGATATAGATGTATGTTGGAGGGCTCAATATTTTTTTTAAATATTTTTTTAAATATAAATTTCCTTCCATGAAATAGACTTGATAGTCATTTTTCAATGAGGACATTTTAAAACTTTCAAGTGCCAATGAGATGTGAGCAATTCATCAGATATATTGAATTTTTATTCAAAATGTTACTTTAAAGGGCAGAGAACTGGAGATGCAAATTCAGTGCTCTATTATTTCACGGCAATGGTAATTTTACAAACCTTTTATAAAAATTAGCCATAATGCCTTATCCTGTCTTTTTATAGAAGCTTATATAAGTGCCAATGCCGGTGCAGTTGTATAGATCCCGTAAGAATTGTATGACTTTAACCATTCTTGTTTTGTTTTTTTGTAATTTTAGATATACCTTCATCTTGGAAACTACCAGAAGTCATCTCAGTCCTTGGAAATGGGTCTCAGCTACAACTTTGAGGTAAGCCTAGATTGAAAATTAGATCTGAGATATGTTCATGTTCTCTGATCATTTCAATGTTTACAGAATATTTAGGTTATGATTAATGTTTATTAGTAAACAATGTGGTTATAATATATGCACTACAATGTAATACCGCAGTCAAGTAATGATAATCATAATAATAACATCAACTACAATTGCAACATCAACAACAACAGCAATAATAATTCATTCTTTTTTTAGTACGTTTGAGATCCATACGCCATATCATTGTGCTTACAATTCACATTGCTTACAATCACTAAAATGAAGCTTGAACTAATCTTAACATATTTGACTATTTTGTTCTATCTTGTAGGTGCGTGAGATGCCTCTGTATCACCTGATCAAGGCTCGTACCCAGAAGAAGATGGGAGAGATGGAGGAGTGTTGTAAGACTCTCCAGGCTGCCATGGCTCTACCTGGGATCAAAAAGAGAGGTAAGCTGATCACCATTAAATTAATCCTTATCTCTTTAACTGCTGCAGACTAAAACCCACACTACCACATTGTTCAGAGTATATGTTCTCTATAACATTGTATGTGTCATAAAAATTAACTGTGTCTGTCCACAGTTTGTCCCATTAGTTGACCAAAGCCAGCAGAGACTTGTGAGAGCACTATTCGAGAATGTATGATAGCTGCCAAAAACAAAAAGAAACAAGTCAATGAAACAAAAAAGGCACTGTTTGATATTTATGGTACTTACCAAAACTAAAGGGGGAAATCAATTTGTGATGATAAAATGGGCATGCTGCACTGATTAAGCCCTCGAGATATAGCAGACAAGAGATTTGAGCATTTCAGTTTATTCATAAAGGCCTATGATATTGGCTCGTTATCCGACAGGTCAGCTGGTGATGGAATATATCAAAGTTCTTGCCTTTAAATTATTTACCTACTTTGACATGACAGAGGTATGAACAAAGATGTGGAATTAGTGAATCATCTAGATTTTATGGTGTATGATATTACAGTAGAACCCATTGTCATGTAAAAGTCATGTCATTGTGTATCTTTATGAACAGCTGTATCTGCTTCAAGGAGAGTGAAGGGTGGACCTATATCAATGACAGACAGGGTCTCTGTCTTCTTGGAGCTGGCAGATGCATACCGGCAGACTGGTGCAGAGGTAAAATCCATGGATTTTTTTTCCCCCCTTCCACAGTTTTCCTTATTTATAAACAAAAAATTGACAAGTTCGATCGTATACATCCACAAATAATATACAAATGGTCAACAAATCATATCCATAAATAATGACTGAACAATGATCACTGGAATTTATTTGTTTGTTTATAATGTGTAAATATCATACCAAGATATTGAAATAGATTTGAGACAACACTTGATTTGCCAAGAATCTGACTAAGCTTTAGTTTTGCATAAAATTTACGGATGTAAATGAAAATATAATAAGATGAAATATTCTCATATTATTTGAAAATTACAATAGATAGGTTCATAATTGGCACATATCCGTATCAACAGACATTCAAAGCTCCTTAAAAATATCTCATTACCCAAGATTTAGCCAAGCTGCAATGTAAGGGTAAATCTGTACTACACGTTGGTTGACATAGCATGTGTAGATTGATGTCAGGGCTGAGGACAGTAGAATTCAAACCATTTGAATCATAGTCTAGTGAAACATCTACCAGACCTACATGCATTGCGCAGAGATGCCAACCAGTAAGATTAAATCGTATTTAGTACGATAATAAGAGTGAAATACGATCCTAAAATCTTAAAATACGATTTTTCATTTATTTATTTTAAAAAATATAAAAATATAAAAATATTTTTTTTTAATATTTTTTTTTAAAAATATTTAAAAACCCATAAAAACAGCGGAATCGCATAGAAATATGTACAAGTAAACCCCCGCAACCCCAACAAAAAGTTTGCTTTGCAATTTTCTCATTAAATTTTTATGAAAGAGCAAACATTTTCTGAAATTTTACTGGCCCGGGGCCGTCTGGCCAGTGGTAGTGTCAAGTTTCCGTGAAAATCTGATTTTTCTCTCCAAAATCTGATTTTTTTTTAGGATACTCAGTCTGTTTTCTTGTGTCAAGAAGTTGGCATCTCTGATTGCGTTTGACCTTTTGGTTTCCTTACCATTCTGAATTACAGCATGAAGCAGCCAAAGTGATGCAGGATGCCATCAATGAGTTCAGCAGGACATCGGAAGAGATACGGGTGACCATTGCCAATGCTGACCTCTCCCTTGCTAGAGGAGATGTAGAACAGGCTCTGTCCATGCTAAGGAACATCTCACCAGAACAAAGGTGTGTTGTCATTCACTCTTTTTACTCACTTGAAGAAGAACACCGTATGAGCTATGAATACTTGTGCATCAGTGCCTTGATCCAGACAAAACTGATTACTATGATTCAATATGCTAAGTGTAGGTATCAGCTCTTAAAGACCTACATACAACATTCCAACAAGGACATGACACAATCACACCATCAGAGTATAAAAGTTAAATTGTACAATAGTGAAGCAAAGTCGCAAGTGGATTTGATATTTATTTCATGTCTATGTACTTTTGAATTTTTTCCTTCATTATTTATTACCTGTGTAAGAATGTGTGTCAGCATGTCTGAACTTACTGTGCAAAGAGCTTCAAATATGATCCTCTACAAATGCTTTTGTGATACATGGGGCAGTTTGTGATGTAAGAAAAGAATTAGCATTGAAATTAAGATTTGAATTCTGATATGTCAGATTGTTAATATACATGTATGTTAACGCAAAAAGCATGAGATAAAAGGATTGCACTATATTTGGGGAAGATAGATAGCAAACACTGGTCAAGAATTAGAAGATAAAGCAACCCTCTGTCTCTTTATTTTTGTTTCCAGTTATTTTGTGAAAGCCAGAGAGAAGATGGCCGAGATTTATCTGCACCATCGAAAGGACAAGAAACTCTATGCAAGCTGCTACAGGTAAATCCCAAGTTAATATCAAGCCTTCGAACAGTTTCAAACCTATCTACCTGCAATGCACATTCATCACAATTAATTCCTAATTTCCTATCACAGTCTAGGACATAACTTTATACTGCTTCATCTTCCAAATTGGCATCTTGGAGGTGTATATGTGAATCACAAGTAACATGTTTCATTGTTGAAATATATTGATAGATCTGCTATTTCATATTCATTTTCTTGCCCCCTACATGACTAGGAATAGAATGAGTTTTAATCCATTCTAGAAGTGATTTTACTTTTAGTTTAAGTTTCTTCCTCTAAAAACTTATAACTCTTTTAAGTCTTATAACTCTGATTCAGTCTTTTCCATATATAAAATTGATATTGTTTCGATTCTTTGTTCTTGATACTAGCCAAGATAATTACATAGATATAGTTATCTATGTACTAGGATATATGTTTGATAACTTTTGATAACTTTGATCTAATTTAGTGGAAATTTATGATTAATTGGCAGAGAGTTGGCAGAGAAGTATCCCAGCTCTCAGACAGCCCTGTTGCTGGGTGATGCATACATGTGCATCCAGGAGCCTGAGAAGGCCATTGAAATCTATGAGAAAGCACTCAAGAAGAACCCTAGAGACAGTGCTCTGGCCAGCAAGATCGGTCAAGCAATGGTCAAGACACATCAGTATGGAAGGGTAAGAATACATGTTTGAATTTCTTAGCCTCCTAGGCTTTCAATTTTGAGTAAGGTTTTTGAGGGTTTTGTCCAATACTGAATGATTTTTGAAGATTGTAGTTCATCCAGTATCATAGACATGAAAGCAAATTATAAATTAAATACTGGAAGTAACTTTTTTGTTTGATTCTTATTTATTTTGGTGTTCATCTATAGGATGGTTAGGTTTGTGTATGCCATAGAAATTAACCTGGTGATACACAGCTTAAGGGTTAGACCCAATTATAAATTTGTTATAACTTCATCCATCCAACATTTTGTGGCTAATTATCATGTTCGATAAAACAATGACTTTGCTTAAATATCTGTCAACAGAACAGTCTCTAAGAAGCTTTTGATCAAGTGGCCACAACGCATAATATGAATATTTATGATTGTCACATTGGAAAAGTTGCCCTCTCATATTTCTAGTCTGCTAAGACAGTTGCAAAGTGTTATGTGGATTCATATTAACGTTGTTGAATTATATTTAATTATGTTAAATTATTTTCGTTCAATGTACTTACCTTATTAGGCGCCTTGAGCATCTCTTGGGGTGGATATGTGCACATTATAAATGTTGTTATTATTATTTTATTATTATATCTGATTCACAAATGAATAATCTGTTTACCAGCACATGGAGCAGGTATTGACACACCAGACTGACAGTGAAGATTTATCTGTTCTATTCTTTTTATTAGGCAATCAATTACTACGAGGCAGCCCTAAAGACAGGAGGTCAATCCTTCTTGAGGCATGACCTGGGTGAGCTGTTGCTCAAGCTGAGACATTATGAGAAGGCTGAGAAGACACTTAGGATCGCTCTAGAACATGAACAATGTAAGTCATAACAAGACGGATCTGCAACACATGCTGCGGTGACAATTTTGCCTCCTTATCAAATTTGTTCCTGTGATGCAACCATGGACAAAATACTACATCTTATCCTCACCCGAAACTTAATCACAACATTAACCCTTACTGTCTAAAATTTGGAGAAAAAAAAAGCATTGTCAGTTAAAGGCAAAATAAGACTACCATATTAAGAATACTTTTTGGTATGATGCTTCATTTTGATATCTTGAATATATGACTTATCATTTAGCAAGGGTGTTTTAAGTTGCATATTTCTTTTTTCCTGTCGAATATCCATAGCATGAGTTCAAACATGTTGACTTTGGTGTTAACAGCTACTGAAAGTAATACTGGGAGGAGAGGGCCATTGGTTATAGTGATTAAGTTTACTCCTTCCTCCCCCCCCCCCCCCCCCCCCCTCCAAAGTACCAGTGATGCCAGATATAAATATGTTCTATTGTAGAGGTGTTGTAGTCGAGTGGATACGTCGCCGGACTGTCGATCACAAGGTCCGCGGTTCGAGTCCCGCTGCCACACTAATGTCCTTTGGCCAGACATTGATCTACATTTGCCACACTCCACCAAGGTGAAGTAAATGGGTACCTGGTAGGAATTTATTCCTTGAAATGCAAGAGCGCCGTATGGCAGCCGTGCTAAAGCCAGGATAATAATCGGGAGCGCCAGGAGGGTCAAATCTGACTGACATAAGCGCTATACAAGAACCCACTAGTATTATTATTATTATTTTCTTCATCTTTGAGCAGCAAATGAGCTGACGGTGTTGATGGATGATGCTAAGCTACTAGTCTTACTGGCTAAGGTTCATAGGAAAGGAAACAAGTTAGAGGATTCCATGCTAGCTCTCACCAAGGCAAGGGACATGCAAGCAAGGTAAAGCATGCTATAGCATGATGATAATGATGATGATGATAATGATGATGATAATGATGATGATGATGATGATGAGGAGGATGAGGAGATGATGATGATGATGATGATGAGGATGATGATGATGAGGAGGAGGATGATTGTGATGATGATGATGATGATGATTTTAATGATGATGATGATGATGATGATGATGATGATGATGATGGCGATGATGATGATGATGATGAGGTTGAGAATAGTGATGATGATGATGATGATGATGATAAAGATGATGATTAGGATGATAATGAGGATAAGGATGATAATGATGATGATGGTGATGAAGATGATGATGAGTATGGTTCTTGGACAACTTTCTCTTGGACCATCCTCCTCTGACAGTTTCCCATTTCCAATAACAGTCACTCTTTTTATCTGCAAAATTAGCCCCATCTTGTAAAGAGTTGTGACTAGTACAAATTGATCTTGATCTTACCTAAGTCTGATACCGATCTCAAGTTCTAATATAAGAAATAAATTATTATATTTTTCCAGTTGATTACGAGGCATGTTAGAGGACGAAGATTTTAGGGGTTTGATAATAATGACAGAATTTTAACAGAGCTCTGCTCTCCATGCTTGTAATAGCATTTAGGACAAGGCCAAAGACAATATTGATGTAACAGCTGTCTTTTCATTCTGCTATTACATATCCATATTGTTGTCTGTTACATATTCCTATTTTGTTTTTTCTGTAGGGTTCTCAAGAGAGTACAAGTTGAACAACCTGATGCTGTGACAGCTCAGAAGACATTGGCCACAAGGTAAGGATAAGCACTTCAGACATGGTACTAAATAAACATGAATTCAGTTAGTCAATACCAAACATATTGTGTTCTATTGCAACATATCTTTCAAATATTGATCATTGGATTGACATTTCATTGTAATTCAGAAATGAAGACTGTCATATAAACCCCCATGGGCATTTACAAGTAGAAAGAAAATCAAAATCATGATCATTTTCAAAACTTTATAAATTCTTTCATAAGTGTTCTCCAGTCAGGACACCAAGGTTATGCTAGAACTTGTAAAACTTTACCATTCAGATTTATGCCTATGTTGTAGTCATGATTCTCTTAATATCTCTTTGAATCTGTATTCAGCATCTGTTCCCAAATGGCAGAGCAGTGTAGCACTCAGCGAGCCTTTGACAAGGCCATCAAGTTTTACAAGGAAGCCTTGGTGTACTCCAGTCAAGACACCAAGGTGATGCTAGAACTAGCCAGACTTTACCTGGCAAAGTCGGAGTTGGACTCGTGCCAACATCAGCTGGTCCAGCTGCTTCAGATAGACAATGATAATGACTCGGCTCTTGTGGTAAGTGGATGTGCTTTATTTTGATATTCTTATTTTTGTTGGGGGGGGGGGGGATAAGATTGTGATCAGTGCTTATTTGTTGAGATTGCAGATGGATTTATTGGCAATGGCTATGACTATTGATTCTGTCTTCTGAAGGGATGTCAATGATATTTTTGGTAGAATAGGGATGAAGGTCATGATGGGGATGATAGTGATAAATGCAAAGTTAATATTATAATTTGCTTCGCGAGTTTCAAAAAATATTAAAGATGATCAGAAATTTACATGTTACTTTTAACAATGTCAGAGTGAAAATTATGCCTTCATATTTCCAAAAAACTTCTTTACTTGCTAAGCTCAGAGAGATACAAAAATAATAATTTCTGTTCAAGAAATTATTGTACCTGTATTTATCTTTGTTTAAGGAGCAGTCTTGGCTGTAGAAGCCAAACACATGTGGTTAAAAAGTGCATGATACTTAAATTTAAGTCTATAGTTTTAGCAGCAAGAATGTTTTAAATGTTATGAGACTATTGATAAAATGCTAATTATTTTTTGTTCAGATGATGGCGGATCTGATGTTCAGGAAAGGAGAGTATGACCAAGCCATGTTCCATTTCCAGCAGTTATTGGAGAGATCCCCTGGTAAGAATCTGACTCATAAATCCCCTCACAATAGACTGGATTACTAGCATATTCAGATTTATAAATGTTTCTTTCCTTGGTCTCTAGTGACGATGTTTGCCATTAACCTGTTACTAATGAGTGAACTACAATACTTGAAATCCAGTCGGCATACAATATATGTTGCTATGTTGGACAGGCCTCAGGCAAGCTTACAGATTGTCAACACAACCTTTCTTTGCACAATATGCATAGAATATGAATATGTTAGTAAACCGGGCTATTACTGTAGTAACAAGATTGTAAGAAGCTAGGATTGGTAACTTGTAGTGGACACATTGCCTCTGAGGCCTTTGCATCATAATATTGCAAGTATTATTGATATCAGTAAGCGGTTGAACTCTCGATATTCTGTGATCATTGAAACATCAGTTTACTTTTATCTCTTAAAGCGTTTATTACTGTGAGGGCCGTATATGAACGTGTTCTGCCATCAATAATAACAAAATACAAAGGAAAACAATATGTAATCTAGGTTTCCACAAGGGATTTTGCTTTTGTTTCTTCTGCCATAGTTGACTAAAGAAGTAGTAAACATAACAGCAACATAAAAAAAGGTACCCTGCTATCATTATCTTTGACCCCCCCCCCCCAAAAAAAAAAAAAAGTGGACCAAAGTTTTAGCCTTGGGGTACTCCTCATGCATTAAACGAACATATGTTTATTACTGTAAATATCTGTGTATCAGACGCAACTGTGTATATGACGCACCCCTATATTTAAAGACAAAAAAAAAAAAAAAAAACTCTCTTCCCTTCAAATTAGGAACGTAGGTTAACTTCAAATAGTAGATGGTATTCTTTAGTCGCATTATGTTATTTATGTTGAGACACAGAGATGGACGAAATCCACTAAAAAGTAGCATTTTGGGGACTCAAAATATCCTGTACTTGTCTATAAGATGCAACCCCGACTTTCGAATTATTACGGCGGAAAAAAAGTGCGTCTTATACATAGAGATATACGGTGAAGTAAGATTCTAAGACAGCTGATGAATTGCACTGTAGGATTCCAAAAATTCAACTCCCGGGATTTTTTTATCCTCTCCTTCCTTCAGACCACTATGAAGCCTTGGCCAGACTGGTTGATTTGATGAGAAGAGCAGGCAGACTAGAGGAAGTATCCCACTTCTTGGACCAAGCGCAGAAAGCCTCACCTCGAGCTCCCCTGGACCCTGGCTTCAACTACTGCAAGGGACTCCAAGAATGGTAAGGTCATAGCCGTTAACATTAAGGGCTTTTAGATTTGCGCAACAAGACCATGGACGGCAATGTGTGACATCCTTTTAAGGTACTGGCAGTGCCCGGCAGTGCCTTAAAAGGACCTCACATTGCCTTAGAAGGATGTCACATGTAGCAGTCCACGTTCTCTTCGTGCAAATCTAAATGTCCCTAATACTAGAGAGGGCTGGACACTGCCTGTGGCCTGTTAGGAAATGAGTTTCCAAAATCCATGATGACCCCCAATTTTTGATTTGACAAATATTTGATTAAGAGGTGAAGCACCACCATTTCCTTCTTGGCAATATCCAAAAGCTCGTCTTTAAACAAAAAAATCTGGGGTTGGGGGGGGGGGGGGTATCTGATATCAAAATCTGTCACCGTGACCTTCATTTTGCTGGGTAAGGGCCATTATAGCCATTAGAGTTCTTGGTCTTTAAAAGTGTTTTTTGGGGGAGGAATCAATTGGAAGTCATCCCATCACTTGTGAATGTATGGTGTCCTATTTCGTATGGTAGATGTTGCAATTGATGTCAAATCTTAGTTTAGTAGTGATCGATTCAGATCAATCCCAACTCTTTATAAGACAAAGTCCAGGTTCTTGATCATGTACATGGTGGTGATCAATGAAGAAATCACTTCCATAATATAACTTATTCTGCTTAAGATATTTACCATACCCTTTTTTATATTATCTTGACCATAATATGTAAATTTGTAATGTGCTAGCTTCAAATTTATATGTTTTATTTCGCTGGCACGGATAAATTCGCAACGCGATGATGCCAAGATTACTTCAAATTCTTATGTTTCATTTGACCTGTCCAGGTACATTGGTAATCCGAACCTGGCCCTGAAGCACTTCAACATGGCGCGGAAAGACAGTGACTGGGGACAGAAGGCCATCTCTAACATGATAGAGATCTGTATCAATCCTGACAATGAAACCATCGGAGGAGAAACTTTTGAGAGCGGAGACCTTGATCAAGCGTGAGTATACCCTAGGAAAAGATTTTTCCAAAAAATTATTGTTTTGATTTTTTTAAAAGATGTCCTTGATTAAGTCTGTTTCTCTTATGGCATTGCACAGCACCCCCTCAGTGTACATATTGCACATTACATATTCCCATTATGCACATGTACATGGAGCTACTGTGACTCAATTTTCTGTAATATGTTCTTGGAGAAAAGGACACTGCTAGATATATCTTGCCAGATGTGTGATCTATGGAATATACAATACAAAATATTATTCTGTTCTTGTGCATGAAATATACAGGCTCACTTGTGCTACCTCTATTGAAATTTGTTCTTGTTTTATAAAGGGAACAATATATATAAATTATGATCGTTTTATTTCATTCTTCTGCTCTCTTCAGATCTATAAACGAGAAAGCAGACTCTGAACAAGTAGCAGCAAAGACGGCAGAAAAACTTATCAAGGTAAGTAGGTCAGGGCCTCGTCTTACTAAGAGTTGTTATCAATGTACATAAGAGATAGGAGATTGCAAACTTGCGATTGATTGGAGGACCTGTGATTGATTTGGATCAAACATTACTCTTTGTAAGACGGGGCCCAGATATACAAAAGTCTGTGTTTATCTTTCTTTACAATTCTTTCATATCTCTTTCTGTAAGTTTTATGTTTTACTTCTTAAAGCTTTCAAAACTTTTTCAAGAAATCTGATTAGCAAGTCCATGACATGAACCTTTAAAAAACCCTGTCGGAATTGAAAAATGAAATAGATGAATTATATATCGATCGAAAGCTTACAAGCCATAGATTAGAATAATATCAATATGTTATATGCTATTTTAGTGTCTGTCAGAGGAGTAACAATTCTCAGAAAACTTAAAAAATTTAAAGCTTTGAAAATAATAATAATAATAATAATAATAATCTTTTAAAGTCCACTCCAACTTTTATTAAGTTAAACCGAAAATGGAAAGTCTTTTTGCTCAATTGATCGTGAGCCCGGCAGCCACTGAGCAGCGCCAGATCGACATTGCTCTATCCCTTATTGTTGAACGCCAAACAAGGTAGCAGGGGTTGTCCACGTAAAAACCAACTATCAACTTGATGACACCATCTTAGATGGAGTAGGCATATTCACATTGTCTTTGCATAAATTAAGCATGGCTTATTGCCTCGGCTATATAGGTGAGCCGACCGGGTCTATGTGTTATGTTGTTACCCTAAATGTGGCATATATGACCCCTGTTGACCTGTAATGTGAAAGGGTGTAGAAAATGAGGTTTTAATTAGATTTTGTGCAATACTGAAAGGGAAAATATATTTTATTCCTTTATATTGGTATTCTACGTTCATTCAGTTTACCATTGATATAAAGTTGTATTTTCATCGGATAGGGTCTTTAGGATAGTAGCTTATAAAATATAGAATGTAAAGTAAATCCTTCTCTTTATGAAATACAGGAATTGAAACCAAGTGAAGGAAGTGATACTCATCTCATCCAGGAGATCTACGTTCTCATGGCAACCAAGTCTAAGGCTAATATCGAGAAGGCTCTGTCAGCATTCATGGAGCTGGTCTCCAATTCCGAGGTAGGCACAAGTGACCCAAGTTTAATGCGATTTTTCTAGTTGACTGCATATTGACCCAGTTGAAGAAAATGTAGTCAATGTGTAGCTACTTTGTTTTTCTGTCATATGCCATGTTTTAAGATGATATGTTTCTCCAGTTTTTGTATTTTAAATCTGTCATTTGACTCCCCCCCCCCCCCCCTTCTCCTTTATACTACATTCTTGTTGAATCTCTACACAATGAATTATAAACACATGTAGTAGGTTGAACATTTTTATAAAATAATAGTATTTTACAGTATTTCCACATTTGTGTGACTCGTGCAATCTCTGCATTAGTGGCCTTATACCATGTACACTTCTCCTCTGCATATGACTATGTTCATAGCCAAATTATTTCACAGCTGTTTAGGAGTAAAGATATCGTTTTATTTATCGATCATGATGAATTTGTGCATACCATAAGGTAGTTAAATTGCTCAGTTTCTTCTTAAAGGCAGGATATTCTTCTGACACTACTTCAGATTTATGTATACTGCCATCTGCTGCTCACAAAGTCCCGATGTGTCGACAGTCATGTCCCACAATGCATCACCAACTGCATGACGTGATGGTACTTGGGTACAGGAACGTGAATCGCTCTATGTACGCCTTCACCAAAAGATGGCGCAATCAGAAATGCATTCCAGCAGTGGTAGCGATGTTGGCACCCTGCCTTTAAATCAAACTGTTTTGATAACAACTTTTGGATGATCTATATCATTTGATCTCTTTTTCATTTTTGTAGAGGGAGAATGTTCCAGCTCTACTAGGTGTAGCTACTGCTTACATGATGCTCAAGCAAACACCGAGAGCTAGAAACCAACTCAAGCGTATCGCCAAGATGGAATGGAACCCTGTGGTGAGTGCATTAGTCATGTCACTATCATATTAACCCTGTAACTACTGGAACTGGGTGTTCCCTGTATTAAAGATAAAGACCAGATCGTCATGCATTGTGAAAGAAACGTTGTGGAATCGATCAGAAAAGGTTGATCATCTAGCATATAGTATTGGTGTGTACTGCAAGGTTCTGGAATCATCAAAATGATAAGAAATTTGGCCCAGTCTTCGTAAAGTTACAAGAACTGTACACAGAAAGATGTATATGGGACTACGCACATGTGCCCGACACGTGCGTTTATCTCTCACACACCAATAGATAAACTAATTTACCAAATATATCAATTAGTAGGCGGTTTCCCGGCAAATTTGTTATCATCATGTATTAGTAAAAACATATTCTTTCACATGATTGGTAATAAGAGCTTCCATTTCATTTTTTGAAATTGGGGAGTTTCCAATACTGGTCTTTACCTTTAAGCATATTTGAAGCATTGAATTCAGTAGTCAAATGGTTAAGATGAGAAGTTTCAAAAAGCGACATCAACGAAATGGATGTCTAGGCCAATATTGATATATTTACTGATCATAACTTCTGGAAGATATGTTGAAAAATAGTGAATGCCTCATGAAATATTACACTACTCTGACCCACATGAGATGTATGACTATTAAGAGTTCAAATATTCAATATATGGGTCTACAAATTATATCTAGATAAAGGAAATAGCTTGAGAACTGTAACTTGGTTGATACAAACCAATATGTGGAGGTTTCATCATGTTTTGGCATGGTTTTCGATTCAATTTATTTATTTTTCTTCTTTCAATTTTTCGTATTTAAAATGATGGTACATTTTTACATATTCACATATTAATATACATATCGATCTATTTGCTCAATACAATACATTAAAAAAACATGAAATTGAAAGGGAAGGAGGGCCGACTAAAAATCAGAGCCTTTTTTACATAAGAGGCTGCCACCGGTTTCGATCTTTTACGGAAACGTTGATATTGGTATGTTTATAAAAAAAAAGGCTGAACTGCTCCCGCTGGCTATGTAAGATTTCCACTGATTTTTTTCCTTCTAATATGTAATATGCATTAGAGGTAGATGCTTTTAAACTCAGAATCATAAAGTTTGTGGTTTGGATATTTATGTACCGTCTATGTTCCTCACCTTTAACAGGATTCCGAGGAGTTTGAGAAGAGCTGGCTTCTACTCGGTGATGTCTACATCAACTCTGGCAAGTTTGACATGGCTAATGAACTGCTCAAGAAATGCCTCAAACACAACATGGTAATTTATGGAAACATCATTCTTCAATTCACTTGTTATTATTATAATACATTCTTTCCCCCCTTCGTTAAAGGTAAAGACCAGTATTGGAAACGCCCCAATTTCAAAAAATGAAATGGAAGCTCTTATTACCAATCATTTGAAAGAATATGTTTTGACTAATACATGATGATAAAAAATTTGCAGGAAACGGCCTACTAATTGATATATTTGTTAAATTAGTTTATCTATTGGCCTGTGAGAGATAAACGCACGTGTTGCGCACTTGTGCGTAGTCCCATATACATCTTACTGGGCCAAATTTCTTATCATTTTGATGATTCCAGAACCTTGCAGATGCTAGATGCTAGATGATCAACCTTTTCTGATCGTTTCCACAACGTTTCTTTCACAATGCAACCGCATGACCATAACTGGTCTTTGTCTTTGAGCTTATGCCTCTCTTTTCAATTCCTTATTTGTTCTTGGAAGGGTTACTTATGATAATTTTAGTTTACTATTTTATTTGATTTATCTGCGGAAATGGTTTAGAATGCACGTCATTTCCTCTTGTTAGGAATTGAATTATAGAGTGAGTCATACCGTAAACTCACACAAACCTATGAACTGAAGTGTCATAAACACATATAATGAGTTTATTGTTTAAAAATCACAATCTTTATTTGAATGTTGTTTAAATCTTTGAATAATCACTTTCCACAACAAAAGTGTAAGTTCAAACTACTTCATACACATTTTTATTATCATTATTTGTGATATGTATGCCTACTATTGTTATGTTGCTAAATCCTTCCACTCATTTTTATGCAATGTAGTCTTGCTGCAAGGCTTATGAGTATCTTGGTTTCATCATGGAGAAAGAGCAGTCCTACCAAGATGCAGCGAACAGCTATGAGAAAGCTTGGAAGTTTGGAAACCAGAATAACCCTAATATAGGTAGGTACATATGATGCTAGATTCTCTTTACTTCAAATATTACATGCCACTGTTGCGAGGGTCACCAATCTCTTATTTCCTTTCTGTGTGGTCAGTTAAATTCATGACCTGTACAATTAAACCTGTGTATGACAGGCAAATTGCTTTACAAAGGCAGTGGGACCATTCAATAACCTCTGTATAAGTAGATTGTCAAAACAATGAAATACAGAAAGAGAAGACAGGATATTTCTATTGCTTTATGGAGTTCGATTCCAAAGGAACCTCCTTTTATGAGGATTTCAACTAAATTATAGCCTGCTCATTCCAAAAGACCGGTATCTATGTGTTATACCCATCTATTGTTACCTTGTGCAATGTGCATAATTTAAAGCCAGATATGGTTATTTTCAGAGTAGTACCCGGAGTAAGAAGACAAAAAAGGATAGCTACATCCCTTCCAATGTCTAAGATTGTTCCAATGCCCACTGTATTTCATTTTCTATATTGTCTGTTTGTCATTTTCTATATTGTCTGTTTGTCATTCTCTATATTGTCTATTTGTCATTTTCTGTATTGTCTGTTTGATATTTCTATATTGTCTGTTTGTCATTTCCAGGTTACAAGCTGGCATTCAACTACATGAAAGCCAAGCGCTTTGTGGATGCCATTGACATCTGTCACAAGGTGCTGGCTGTTCATCCGGACTACCCTAGGATGCGCAAGGACATTCTAGACAAGGCTAGGGCCAGTATAAGGGCTTAATATCTGGTCTAAGACCAGGTCTCATATGGGAGCTTTTATTTTCAAGGACATTCTGGACAAGGCTAGGTCCAGTATAAGGGCTTAAGATCTGGACCAAGACTGGGTCTCATATGGGAGCTTTTATTTTCTAAGGACATTCTAGACAAGGCTAGGTCCAGTATAAAGGCTTAAGATCTGGACCAAGACTGGGTCTCATATGGGAGCTTTGATTTTCAAGGAAATTCTAGACAAGGCTAGGTCCAGTATAAGGGCTTAAGATCTGGAACAAGACTGGGTCTCATATGGGAGCTTTGATTTTCAAGGACATTCTAGACAAGGCTAGGTCCAGTATAAGGGCTTAAGATCTGGACCAAGACCAGGTCTCATATACGAGCTTTGATTTTCAAGGACATTCTAGACAAGGCTAGGTCCAGTATAAGGGCTTAGCGTTGGACCAAGACTAAATTTTGTTTGAGATTATCCCACGTTTGAGACAAGCTTTATCTTTCAAGGAGATTCTGAAGAAGAATAGGTCCAAGCATTTGGACTAAGAACAAGGGAGCGTGTAACAACTTATAACTATCGGGTAGATTTGGGGCAAGGGTAACTTGTCTTCTAAGGCTCATGTACATTTTTGGTAGCAAAAAGAAAAATTTGAAAGAAACATGTTAAATATAGTCTCATGTTGTTCTCCTTGTATAACAAAATATATGTACGAGATCGTTTGGTATTCTCACTGTCCATGATTTCCTGTGAACTGTAGGATCCTTCCACCCCAATGGCTCCCTGCACATCAATCTAGGCACTTCTCTTGGAGACAGCATGTGTGTGTGTAGACTGTAGTACACACAGTACTTACACGAGTAGTGCAGGCTGCCATTGTAAGAATTTACTTTCTCACATATGTTTAATATTTCACTTGGGGAGGAAAAAGATCCACAGCAGCATTGTAGTGCTGGTATCTTCCTATTCATCATCTAAAATCAAAGAAATCTGTCATAATTTTTTTTTGAGGGCCTACCAAAATTGTTCATCAGCTTCGAGGTCATTGTAGACCATAGATATTTCTAGTACAAGGGCCTAGACCAAGATCACTTCTCATATAAGAGCTTGATATATTTTGCAAAGATATTTTGGATAAGGTTTGATCGAGATGTGACATATGAGCTTTTACTATGAACAAGATTATGAACAATAGATGATTTCATGCATAAGCCTACATTTGTGGCAGGACTGACAATTTGGTGAAGTCTAGGTCCAGTGTACAAGCTTAGACCAAGTTCTAGAATAATATTGAATGAAAATTAATTAGGTCTAGTACGTAAGCAATAATCAGGGGGTAGATCCACCTTAAGACCATGTATGCTAACGGACACAGATTTTTTTACATCAGAAAAAGTGTATGAATGAATCTTGTTTACCTAAATGCTTACAAAATATGCCATTTTATAATTTGTTTTAGTGTTGCCTCAAGTTTGCATGTTATGTGTGATCATGTAATTCAAATACCCTCTTTAATTGAGGCATTCTTTTTGTTAAAGGCACTTAAATTGTTTTCAGAGGTAGAAAATATATCTTTTTTATTTTCCTATCCTGCAACCATCTTAACCATACAGCTGATGATCAGTAAAAGAGTACAGTTTTCAAGATTGGGAATCAAGAGTGGGCATGAATTTTCATATATCTATGCTGGATATATGAATCATTTGTCACAACTTTAGGTGATTTTCACTTATTTTGATGTATGTTCAGAACTTCTTTCTAAATAAGTCAATCAATTTTTTTTTAAAGTGTATATTAGTGTATGATAAATAATCTGTGTGTTATATTCGCTTCTTTCACCTTGAATTGTTGACAATTCTAATCAATTGAAGACTTTTTCTTTTCAATACTAAGATTATAATTAATTGCAAAGATATATTGTATAGTGAAATAAATTGTATATATAGATATTTAAATACGAGTCATTTGCTATTCCTGTTCAGTTACATTTTGAAAATGATATTTTCATTTATTCCGGGTCTTATGGGAAGCATAAGTGAAGACAGAAAGATCTGGGCTTCATCATAATGTCAGAGAGAGAGGGGGATGGATAGAAGAATCAAGAAAGAGAGAGAGGCGATAGAGAACAAAGCTCTCCAGAGAAGATAATAGAGAGGGTACAAATCGAGAAAGAGAAAGAGAAGAAATAAAGAAGGAGAGGGAAGATGAATTAAGAGAGAGGGAAGAGACGGAGAGTCGTATTGTGTTTTCTTCATTGTTTACAGTTTTAGAAACAAAATTGTTATAGCAGGAAATAGGAACATTGCCACGTTAAAAAACTTTAATGATGAACATTTATTCAAATGTTTGGAAGTTCCTCTTTAGATGACAATTTTGATTCATTTCTTTGAAGCATCCTCATGGAGGTAATTCCTCTTGCATAGATTTGTCATTGTCATGTCGGGCTATCATTGATTAAATGTTCATGATGTCAGTACCATTTTCTACTTTACAGAAGTCTGATTAGTTTTAAGTTTAGTGAATTCATATCAATTTCAAGCCCTTGATGGCTTATTTATTTTTTAGTGATAAAATAACTCTTTTAGGCCTGGAAATGAAAAAAACAAGCACAAAAGGGTGAATTTCATACATTAATTGATGCAGGGCAGGACAAACATTCTGGCTTGTATTACCTAATAACACGTTATGTATGCAATTCGCATTCTGACTATAAAAATACAATAATTCGTAACAGGTGAATCAAAAAATTTGTTTCAAGGTACTTAACACAGACTCGGGCATTAAATTTGATTATATTTGATTATACGAAAATGACATTATTTTCACTACAAAAATTGAGTCTATGAGCATCCGCACTGACACACGACCCAGCTGCCGTTGATGAACGCGCATCCTACCCGGAATCATGTGGATTAAAGCTTTTCAACGGTCGACATAATCAACAGCTGATTGACTCCTGCACGTGTATAAGATGACACAACATTCTTTGATTTAAGAAATACTGGATTTTTTCCATCGGATATCATAATTTTGTTTTCGATTTAAAAATTCATTTATACTCCATTATGAATAAAATGTATGTGCGAATAAAGTAGTATGCATGGCTGGTAATTGCATTATTTTGAACCAAGCATATGCTTGTACTCTTAAGTCACAATCTCTGTTATCAGGATAAAGATTATTATTTTCATTTTATCCTTCTTCTTCTTCTTCTCCTTCTCTTTATTCTCCTTTTCCTTCATCTCCTTCTCCTCCTTCTTCTCCTTCTTCTCCTACTTCTCGTTCTTCTTCTTCTTCTTTTTCTTCTTCTTTTTCTTCTTCCTTTTCTTCTTCTTCTTCTTTATTTTTTTCTTAATCTTAATAATAATGATAATATTGATTATTATCATTATTATTATTATTATAAGAAAGAAATAGAAATCAAATGACGCAAAATCCGCTTGTACCACGATTTTAAAAAGGTCACTTTATATACTCAAACTACAATACGGTATAAAATTATAAGCTACACGTACAATGCAAATTGGAATGGAAATTCCCCATTCGTTTAGAAAACAAAGGGAATCATGAAGGAATAAGATTAACATTTATTCAAAAGAGAAACTAGCTCGTCGCAAAGTAAGTTCGAACACTTTGTACAGAATGTCTGTACAGAACGTTTATATCGAATTATATCAAGTTACAACAATCTTCCTCACGCAAACCTTAAAATCCACTCGACAATTCTGGATTAACGCATTTAACGCCCCCGCCTGATAGCGGATTACTCTATAATCCAACTCGTGTCATGAAAATATGCAGCTTAACGGCAAGAGTTTTATCACTTAAACGGACATACGCTAATCGGGAATTAATTAATGCTCTAGATGCCAAACCTTAAGTTATGGTCAAGCAACTGATTGCAATAATAGTGTAAAATGTCTAGAGGATTTCTTTATCGTCTTGGGATTATTCAATTCTTTCTTCGGACTATAATCTACCAATTCTTTGTTTCCTAATACTCCGTGTAAGATTTTCAAAATGAAAACTGGTAACAATATAACAAAAGATAAACATATTCATAATGAGGGCAAATCCTTTGGATATTTCTCAGATCGTTGCAGTGTGTTTGCTGATACCGTTTTAATTCTGCTCAAACCATGGCCCATGGGTAACCCTATAAGAGAAGATAAAACAACTTTAATGAAAGAAATATATTTAGAATGACGATTCTCTAATTGCTCCAACATAAAATATATCTAGGGGGTGTGGTACTAAGATTTCCTTGACAACTGATACCTAACCAAAAAAGTATAAATACTGGAATACAGCAGAATACAAATCACAATCCAACCATCGCTCAAGCCCCAAGGAGAAAGAGAAGTTCGAGAGAGAGTGAATGAAGAGAATATAAAATCAAAGATACATTGACAGAAAAGAAGGATCTACGGTACTACAAATTGTTTAGTCTCCACGATGTAAGTATACTATGCTTTCCTCATTGTTTAGCGTATATCTTGTTCAAGCTGTTCATTTGAGAGATACTCCATTTATATGTAGTAAATGCATCAAATAATACGTTGTGGAAATAATATCTGTCGGACATATACTCATTATACCGCTGGCATCAAATAAAGTGTTGTCATCACTGACTTAACATATGATACATGTAATACATTTTACATATGTCACTTCATTAATGTAATTACATGGAAGATAAGTAAACAATTTAATCGCAAAGCTTGATAAAATTACCACATCTGCATTTACCACCCCAAAAAGAGTTATTAGGTCTTTAATTGATGTCAAGGTAACTATCATTAATGGCAATAAAGTGACTCTGTACCATCTATTTTTGTACAGATCACGATGAATAAGATGTGGCTAACATTGGCCGCAATTCTTGCACTAGCATTATGCATCAGCTCTGCTCCCGGTGAGTATTCGGAAGTGTCATCATTTCATAAATATACATTTTTTTAATATCTATTTTTTAGTTCAGATTGACAATTTGCTCCATTACCCCCTGTCTCAGTTGTTCATTTACCTTTGTCAGTTGTTCCTCGTATTAAGCATTCAGCAATGCAATTACTTAAAATTCATGTGTGTTTTTTTAAATCAATTACTCTCTTACAGTTTTGAAAACCCTATGATGTCATGTAGAGAACCAAAAAAACTACGTTGCAATATTCTATGATGGATAATTTCAATGCTTTTGCTTGCTTCATCGATGGAATGTCGGAACTGGGGGGGGGGGGGGGGGGAGGGGTGGGGTGGGTACAGGGATGTCACGGGAATGAATTGTATTGATAGACTGTGGGAGTTAATCCCAAGACAGGGGTGGGGTTCATATATCTTGAAATCAACGCGTTTAAGTAGGCTCAAGGCAAGTCTTTTTTTAGTTTTCCCCTTCATTGGTCTTTAACGGGGGGGGGGGGGGGGTGCTAAATATACGAATTATCTGTGCTGGATATACTCAATGACAATATTCTGAATAGTGTGTACCGGTATTGTATGACCATGTAAATGAATATTATAATCATTTTCAATATGTTGATACACTCTTTGTAAAATGAGATATTGTGGAAACCAATAAACTATCTATCTATCTATCGTTAAGATGAAAATACTAATAAAGTGACCCGTGCCCAACGTAGCTACGCCACTGCATAATTATAACCACATTCGATCCCCCCCCCCTCTTTATAATACCACAGCTGGTTGTCCGAGAGGACTGAGCGGGCCCGTTTGTGGTTCTGATGGCCAGACATACTCCGATTTCTGCGATGCCGCCGTGGAAGTAAAAGGCGTTGGTGCATGCGCTGGTGATGGAGATGGTGATGGTGGTGGAGACGGTGGTGATGGTAGTGGTGG
The DNA here is from genome assembly GCF_000002235.5 of Strongylocentrotus purpuratus. Lineage (NCBI taxonomy): Eukaryota > Metazoa > Echinodermata > Echinoidea > Camarodonta > Strongylocentrotidae > Strongylocentrotus > Strongylocentrotus purpuratus. The sequence continues at coordinate 47,129,947 of NW_022145612.1, read as the reverse complement.
TGATGGCGGTGATGGCGGTGATGGTGGTGATGGCGGTGATGGTGATGGTGGCGATGGTGGTGATGGTGATGGCGGTGATGGTGGTGATGGCGATGGTGGTGGTGATGCTGGGGGTTGGGACTGGGGTTGGGGTTTGGGTTACGACTATGCAGCAACAGGTGTGGGATGTGGAGGAGGGGGATGTGGGGGTGACAGCAGTAGTAGCAGTAGTGGGAGTGGGAGTGGGAGTAGTGACAGCGACAGCGGAGATTGTGGTAGTGGTAGCGGTGATTGTGACAGTGACAGTGATAGTGACAGCGATAGTGATAGTGATAGTGACAGTGACAGCTGCGGCAGTGACTCGAATGAATGCGGAAGTTCGAGTTCAGACAGCGACGACGACTCTAGTAGCAGTTCAGAGGAAGATTGTGGGTGTGATGGTGGTGATTGCAATGGTGGTGGTGGTGGTGATTGCGGTGGGGATGGTGGTGACGGTGGTGGTGCTGGCGGTGACGGTGGTGGTGATGGCGGTGACGGTGGTGACGGTGGCGATGGAGATGGTGGTGATGGAGGCGATGGTGATGGAGGTGATGGTAGTGGTGGTGGTGATGGTGGTGATGGCGATGGAGGTGGCGATTGCGGCGGAGACGGAGTTGAAGGCGCTGGGTGTGGTGAACTCAAAGCTGCCCCTTATGCCAAACAAGGCGGTACAGGTCAGTAGACTTCATCATTGAAAAATGTAAGGCATGGCTCTCTTCAATGGCGTAGCAACAGGGAGCATGAGGATTAGCGCCCCTCCCCCATTGAATGGTAAAGCAGGGAATGGAAATAAAGAGAAAATGGGAGGAGAGAAGAGAAAAAAAGGAGAGGAAAGGCCATGTTTAAAAAATGATTGCGCCTTTTCCACACCCCATACAATTTCGCATTTCATTCAACGACAAGTACCCCTCCAAATAAACAAGTGCTCCCTCAATGGCTGGAGCCAGGCTACGCCTCTGACTCTCTTTACACCTCCCAGGATAAGATAAACTTTCACTCTTTTTTTCCTTGGGAGACCTGTCAGGATACCCATGTCAGATATTTTCTCTATTTTTATCACAACGCTGTATTAGAAAACGTAATTCCATTTCTTTTTTTAGAATAACAGCACATACTGTAGGCCAAACTTCAGATAATGACAGTTGAAAATGAAAATTTAATATCAATAATTATTGCTCACAAAGTGTATAATGACTTAGTTTTTCATCGACACTTTGAAAAAACAATCTGGGCCCCGTCTTATAAACAGTTACGATTAATCGCAACTTATTGATAATTGATATCAACTATGTAAATGACAGAAAGGGGACTGAGATTGAATATGGATCAATTGCAACTCTTTATAAGACAGGGCTCTGTAATATCAAATATGTCTAAAAGACCTTCTCATTCAATAGTTTTCTCTCTTTCTTTGCTTCTAATAACAGTGAAAATGACGATGGCGGAGCCTTAGGATATCAGGATCGATACATGCAGAGCTTGGTGTTGCAACTTTATCATCGACGAAGGAAGAGACTGCAGACTCGTTTTAATTCGGCGATTCACCATATCTATTTCTATTGTAATCACCAATGGATCCCATGCATAAAAATGTTGAGGATTCCAAAATCTTAAATTCAATTAGGAATGCTAAATTAGAATGTGAGCTTTTGATGTGACTTGAAAAAAACCCAGGTTGATTTTGAATTATTGTCTTTGCTTTGAGCAATATCTTATATTAGGCAGCAAGACGTTTATGACGAATTTTCTCGTTTATCGTGGCTTACTTTGATATCAAATAGAGAGGATTATTTATTGTAGACTAGAGTTTTTGAATATGTATTCTAATATTATTGAAGTAATCGTAAATTATTATACAATTTAACGTGTACAACATGTATATGTATCATAATTATTGTCTAGAATATATTGAAGCGCCTTGAGCAAATTAATTAAAATGGATAATGGCGCTATATAAATCTCATGTATTAATATTATTATTATTCGAATATTTAACACTCGTGTATTGCTTTACTTGGACACAAAGTACTTATAACCCACACCAGGATTGCGATATTTTAATGCTTTATTTCTTTATTGATTTTATTTGTGAAAAATACAATGTTTGTAAAACGAACAAGTTGGATATTGTTTAGCTTTTATTTGTAATCAAGATGTTTTTGATGTGTTAAATGAAACTGTACAAGGGAGAGAATATGAGAGAGAAAGCAGTTACAGAAGAAATATGGAAAGAAAGTGAGAGAAAACGATTGAGGAAGAAAAGATACAGAAAGAGATAGATATATATATATATATATATAGAGAGAGAGACAGAGAGAGAGAGAACATGGAGAATAAGGATGAGAGAATGAGGGAATGAAAGAGAGGGAGAGACAAATTAGTGATGGGCGACAGAATAAAGACCGAGATTTGCATTGAGAGAAAGAAATAAGAAACATTAAAGAAAATGAGGACAATAAGCTACTCTTTTATAATTATGATAATATTTTAATACCTATACCTTTGGCAGAAAATAAATTGTCTCTGCCATGCTTTGGTAAGTATGGAAAGCATCACACGTATTTGTAAAATATGTTTTAAAAGGTAGAATAATTAATAAGCATCGTCTTCAAAAACTCAGTATTTGAATTCAAATATTACATCATGACCCACACACATGTATACGGAGAAAATCAAATTATACGCATGTCGCTATACAAAAATTTAAAAAAAATCTTTCATACACATAAGCAATACAACTCTTTTGTAGTTACAGTTCTTCATTCATGACTATTAATACTGGCCACACCGATATCTTGAAACCTCCATTAAGACATCAAACTGTTTCAACATGACATGTTAGGTAGGTTGTAGAAGGAATTATTGAGGTAACAAAAACCTTGCATAAAACGATGGCATCTTTATGTACGAGGTGGTTATTTAGGCATATGTGTAATTCGCAAGTTCAAAAGTCGATCCATAAACATGTATTTATAAAATAATATGTACATGTTAAATCTACCAATGATAAATTATTTTAATTCTTTAAAAAACAAAATAATGTTCAGGGTCCACAAATTTCGTCCGATTCTGGGGTATAATTATGGCGCCAAACCAGCCTGACTCTGACCGCCTGACTCATAATACCCTGTACATCACAAGTGGTAGACGTTCCCTGCTGTTGGCCAATCGTAGGTTCCTCAATGATTACACGAGCGTTTTGATATTGACCTGCGGATAAAGCCGATATAAATATTGAAGATGAATAGTTGGAAAGATGAAATGTAAAACATTTGTGCAAGACCAAGGCATACGATCTGAATCTGACATGCAAGGCTGTAAATTCATATTTCATCTGCAAACAAGATCAATAAACAGCGGAATCTTCTGTACCCAAGATGGAATATACTTAGACTTTAGTTCCAGTAGTTTGAACAAAAGATGAGATATCTATCACATAATTTTTGTAATTTCCTTATGTAAGGTAAACTGGAGAGTTACGTATCGCGAAACCTAGATAAGAATGTTACCATATTATACAAACTGCATGTAGTATTGATCATTACATAATTGACCCTTTAAACGGGGGTAGGGGGGGGGGGGCTGAGCCAGCTGAAGACACCACTGTCTATACCCATTGTAACGAATTAAGGCGAAACTGGATTCCTTACCTATGACGCCGTTGACTTCCGGAGATAAACCTACTGGGTTCAACAAGTCGAACGATAGCCCGAGAGGTCGATTCCCTTCCAGGTTGGCATCTAGTCTGCTTCCGGTGATCTCGAAGGAAGTCCCTCTATTCAGGGTCACCACGGCCAACTTCCCGCTCACTTCAACTCGGTGGATGCCGAACTCGATGGAGGACGCCAGATCCCCCGACCATCTAATCTGGGGGTTGGTATCCACGTTCACCCCTCGGGACGTGAAGCGGAGTTCGTGCTCGGCGTTCGATCGCGAGCCCAACGTCACTACGATGTCCTCCATGAAGGTCCGGTCGGAGATGATACCGTCGAAATCGACCTCGTCGCCGCCAATTCTTCCAACGACAAAGACACCTAGTCATCAAAGGTCATCCAGGACAAATGATATAAGATTAACAGGTTCGAGGCATGTGAGTGACACTTGTATAAATATACATTCGTTTTTAGTATTGGTTAAAAACTTTGGACACGCTTTTATGTCTGAAGCAAGTACGAAGAAAAGAACATCAATCAGTTTGTCAAAATTGTTACAAAAAGAGAATTGCCTGAAGTACTTTCCATTTTCACATAGAAACTAATTTCCTAAAGAGAAATTATCGTTTACCATTAACAGTGTCTTCCAAGAGAGTGAGTTCATCGTTCCTCCAAGGGTCTTCCTCGAGGCATACCTTAAGAGCCAGCTCTGGTATGTGGATGGTATTCAACAACGGGCCTTAAAGAAGAAAAAACAAGATCGTTATGATTATGTACTAAAGGGCTTCTAGAATTTATAATGTACATCAACACTCTTCTGGAATTAATCAATCTTCATATCAATAAACATCAACGCTTCACAAAGCTATTTTGCTTCCGAAAGCACAGCTGCGAGTGTCGTGAATGAAGCTACACCATATAGGGTCGTCGTCGGAGGGTGCTATTGGGATGCGACAACCCCATTAACAAAATAGTAAATTAATTAATTAATGTTTGCCCAGCTTGACAGCATGTTTGGCCAAACTTTCTCCATCAAAAGTGGCCTGCGCCAGGTGAAGAACGTCATTACCACGATCCTCAATGACATGCCTGAGACCTACAACAAGAAGTCTTTGTTCCGTTCTATTTTGCCTACTGACCTTCCGTATCTGGGCTCGACGTGCCCGATGGTGTTTCCACTACGAACGCCTGATTGAGGGCCTCGCGGACCGGTCGGGGGAGAGGTGAAGCGATGATCCTCATCGCAAATGGATAGGCATCGTTGGTAGAGACCGCCTGCCCTCTCACTAATAACGCCGTGTATGGATTAAAGAACCTGAAAGTAAGAAATAATAATAACAAACACGATTTTCACTATTTTCGTTGTATTCCATTTTTAATTTTAGGAAGGGGAATATACCGTAATGCAATATCCGCGAATTTTATTTTAACTTCTCGACTTGATTATGATGACGATGAATATTGAAAAAGACAACGCTGCTGATGATGATGGTAATGATGATTATGATGACGACGACGATGAAGATGATGATGGTATTGTAATAAAGATTATGACTTCGACAATAATGATATCTATGGGAATAATTGTGACGACCAATTCTTTTTTTCTCATTCAAATAAGAACTTGGAATCAACACATAACATAATATGTGTCTTTTGTATTGTTTTTCCTTTTTCCCCCATGAATATCAGAAATACATTATTGGACTATATATGTTTTCTGTTAACTCGACAGTTCAACAAATATTTTGTATCTTGTGTATTCAATTTTATTTATATTATAAATATTAGTTACCTTGAATATCATGTTAGTTAATTTGTTGCAAATGAAAATCAATAAAATCCCTATGGAGGGCAACGTATAGAGAAAAAAAATAATAACGTAATATCTAAAATATTGCAGTTTGTAAAATGTCTAGATGCAGAATTGTCGGAGCATTTTAGGTCTGATCATAGATGGGATCGAGTACACATGACCAGGACTACGTATGACAGAGAATCCTGTGTTTGATTTTTGTTGTTGATACTATAAAATTAAAAAAGGGTCTAGAATACGAAATATAGAAATTAAAAAAATAATACATACAATTTCTTTTTCCCGAGGTATTTGGGATCTCTTACCTATACTGAATGGACATATCTCTTATTTCACCATCATCTGTCGTGGTGAATTCTGGTCTTATTTCATTCAGTTTCTGTCTCTGTTGAAGAGACTGGATGATGTGATTAGCCCAAATCCTCTCAATGAGGCCTACCGGAACATCTTCATCGAGCAAGGCTCTGTCAGGCACCTACGAGATAGTGAAAACAATACGTCATGCTATCACATTTTTGTAAAGGAAAAAAAAACACTGATCTAATCATTTTTATAACCCACTCTTATGGTCCTGTTTTATTTAGAAAGAGATTTTGTTTGTTACTCAAGCAATCTTTCCTGTAAAAGAATAAACCTGATAAAATTTTATCAAAAATAGTCTGTAATATATAATAACATGGCGATTGCAGATACTATTTAAGATACTAAATATAAATGTATATCAGGGTCATTCTTAAACGCGTCAATAGCAAACTTTTGAATTTAATACGATATGTCGTTAAGAGAGGACCATGTTAAGATAAACTTAAATGATACTTGACTTCAACATGAGTCACTGTACACCATACAACTAATATCTTTTCAATTTCGCAAGCACTAATTTAAAAAAAAAAAAAAATTGTGTGAAATTTGTATTTTGATAGATGTAAAGTCAATCATTTTGAAAGTGAAAGAAACAATAATATGATATAAATAAAGCCAGAAACACTATCAAATTATTGCATCACATAATTATATTTACCCGCGTATTTCCTCGACTCCTGTAGGTGATGTCATCAGACGATGTTCTCGCATACGTGTATGAAGTCAGTGTACTGTATCGGTAATTGTCCAACAGTTTTCCTACAATCACCAGCTCGGAGCCATTGAAGTAGTTGGAGAATGTCCTATCACTCAGAGAGTTGTATTCTATTCCTCGTGAGTACTGGAACTCTACGTCACGCAGAAGCGGCGTTGCCACCTCGAAGTAGAAGTTCTCTAGGAGCTTTCCTGCATCAGCGCGTTCGGGTATCTGCCTGGCTACGCCGTGATTCTGCAAGTCCAATAATAACGCCCAAATAAACAATAACAAACAAGTAAACAAACAAACAAAGGTATGAATTTCTTTAAGATATTAGGGACTACCAAACTCCTTTTTATTAAATCCGAATTAAGTTCCTTAGTGTTGAATTGGAGTTCGACAATTACAAACCTGGTATGCCATGCGTTCCAGGAACGGGAAATCGAGATCCTCGCCGAATCCCAGATTGAAGAGCGAGAAATCCCCGCGAATGGCCTCCTCCACGTTCCGCTCAATGATTTCCTTGTCGATCTCGCCGTGGTTTGGGTTTCCATCGGATAGGACGATGAGCATGGACACGACGTTTTCATCCGGTCGGACATTCTGGTCGCTCTCGTCTCGGAGCATCCTGACCCCGGCGATAATCGCCTTGTGTAGATTGGTGTCTATGTGAATCGAGGAGGAAGCAGAAGAAGCAAGGAAAGGTCAACATGTTTGGATAGAAACACTCATGGATATATCCCTTCAAGGAGCGTTGTTATTTCCTAGAACTTTGTGTTCCGTACTCATGCCATGATCTTGATTTACAAATCTCCATTGGAAAGAGCGACCTAAAGGATTTATAGTAAATGGTCAGATTGTGACCAGACACTGCATGGTGTAGCTATACAAGTGGGAAAGGGGTAACAGGGTCACATGTCACCTTCCCATTCAAAAGGCATGAAAGAAAAGTTAAGGAGACAAGAAAAAGAAAAGGGATCAGGAACATAAGAATAGGATAACACGACCCTCTCCAACTTTAAACGCTCTTTTTGACAAACTACTTCATCAGAATCGAATTCGACAGCAGGCTATCCTGTATTATTCTAAACATTCAAAAATATTTTAGAACTTACTGTCTCTTTCTTGCAATGATTTGACAAAGCGCTTGGCCCTTCTGACATTTGAGCTCGTCGAGAAAAGCATTTTGTTCCTGTCCAAGAAATTAACGTCATCCGAGAAGGGAATGATGTTGAACTTGTCAGTCTCAGGCATGTCATTGAGGATCGTGGTGAGGGCGTCCTTCACCTGGCGCAGCTTAACTCCTGCCATCGAACCACTGACGTCGATGATGAAGATGACGTTCTTCCGAAGAACAGGGAGGCCGGATGGCGAGAAGAACTGGACGAAGTGGTTGTCTAATATCTAAATATATAACAGCGATATACTTTGATGTGAATATTTGTATTTCTGTACAGATTACAAATTGATCACTTGAGATATTGAAATGCTATGATTATAATTATTTCGGCATAAACTGTGCAGGGGAAGAACAGGATAATTAAATTCCAGGGCCCCGTCTTACAAAGAGTTGATATCAATCGAAAATTATTTGAGATCGATATCAATCGTATATAACTGTGTACATAAGAGATAGGAGACTGCACACTTGCGATTTATTGGATGACTTGCGATTGATTTGGTTCAATCGTAAATGTTGGTAAGACGGGGCCCTGGTCTCGTCTACTTGTTTAACTGATCAGGGAGTGCAGGTGTACCACTTCACCAGGGTTACCAACTTCCTATCCGAGGGACGAGCCAGGCTGGACTCAAACCTACAAGCTAAGGTTTAACAGGAAGACGCGCTACCCACTGAGCTAACTGGTCTATCCATTTATAATCATGAACCTACAGCACAATTCGAAAATTTTATATTAACGAGACCTCACATTTCCCCCCAAACAATGATTACCTGAATATCGCTACCATCTTCTGGGTTGTTGGTATCATACTGGACGGTGTAGTCGCCCATGAAACCGTTTGGATTGGCTGCAGTCTGCTCACGTGGTCCTGGCGCGTAAATCATCTCCCACCTTTCATCCTTGGGTTGTCTGACGAAGTTGTCCAGGGATATTGGCATCGTCGGGTTGGACTGATCGAGGAAGAAGGCTTTGCTGTGGTCGAATCCTCGAGGTTCGATGATCGTTGTACGGAGCGTCATAGAGTCGACGACCTGTAATAAGCATGTTGTTGACGATAACATGGTTGAAAATCGTACAAGAATAGATGCGACCAGAATCATCTGACATAACCATTTTGATGTTAGATGTCATTTAATTTTATAACATACATCAAATGGTTATGAAAACATATATTCGGGGATATCTAGGGTTTTAAGAAACATGATCCGGCGATAGTTGCTCCGCGGTCAATCTCCTGTACTAACCGATATGTACGACCCTTATTTTAACCACGATTTTAACCCTATTCCCAATTGCGATCCTAACCCTATATATAACTTCGGCTGGAGCCTGGAGCAATAAAGTTGTCGAAGAACATGTCAGGTCACCATATAACGTATCGTACCTCTTTTTAATGTATACAATTTTATCAGGGTTTGAAATGAAAGTCTACATTTTTCTCATGATTCCAAGATAAGGATAAAACGGAGGGAATGCAACGTTAACGTCTCGTGTTCCTTTTAAGTTGACAATCCATACATTCCGAGCTGTAAATGGGACAAAGAAGAAGAAGAAGGAAAGAATGTGAGCTAACACTGACCTCTCCGGGGAAGACTCCGATCTTTTGCTCGATGGCGCCCAGTCGTTTGTCTAGCATCTCTTCATAGGTTAGAGTAAATGTAACGGAATTGCTGGGATCAACTGGCACTGATACCACCAAAAGGTTGTTTTCTAGGTCGCTGCAAAATCACACAAAAATAAATTTATTTAAAATTCAGATTTTACAGAGGAATAATTCGAGTATTATGCACGTTCATATCGTTCGTTGACAAATCGATTTATGATGATCTATCGAAAAGTATGCTTGAACAATAGCAGTTTTTAAAATTGTATCATTATTTTGAATTTGATATACTGTGACAAAACGATAAAGATTTCAAGTAACTTGTCAGGTCACATTTCTAGCAATTTTTCTTTTTGTAGCTGCATTGTTAGAAAAAATAATTGAATGCATATTGAGTAGACAATTGATCAACTCCAAAAACATTTACAAATCATTCACAAACTTCTTAACTACTTCTTGACGATACAAGATCCTTGTTGTACTGAATAATTTGTTTTGATACTATCATCAAGAAAGATGACTTGGTCTTACAGAGGTGAAAGTATTCCTCCACTCGGTCCAATCTCTAAGATTCCTAAACCGAGGCCGGCGGTGTCCTGTGGATCAGTTACGTCACTGGTGTACGTCCGACCATTGAGACGCCTGCGAGAAAAGTGAAATTGAGTAACGTTCATAACATCGTACGCAATAGGGAACAAGAATAGGGACAGTAGGGACTTTTAGATTTGCGTGGACTGATAGTACGTGTGACGTCCATTCAAGGCAGTACATTAAAAGGACGTCGACCGTAGCAATCCACATTGTCATCGTGCGAATCTAAAAGTCCCTATTACAAGTTTGACGACATCCTGTGAGTCTTTATGTTAAGGATCAATCCGTCGATTGTGCGCTCTACTACATATTTTCTGTGTTTTCAAAAGACGTAGAAAATTCAGCCTACTGTAGTATGTACAATAATAATCTACAATAATCTACAATAGTACCACTATGCTTCGTTAATCGGCCACTTTAAAGGGAGTGTCCTCAACCACGAAAGCACACTTTCGATGGAACATAATTTAAATTCAAAACGATGAATGAACACAATACGTCTACTTATCATATTCGCGTCTGATCATAACACCATAATTAGATACATTACGACAAAATAAACGAGGAACAAAGAATGGTTTACTTACAGCGCAAGCCCGGTGATGAAAGCATTAGACGGTACCCTCTGTTTGAAGACGGCTTGTCCTGGTGTTGAGGCTTCGTTAAACATCTCGCTCTCGATTGTGGTGGTCGCGTACCGGAGAACGATGACGGAATCGACATCGAAACGTCCAATGATGATGCCGTCCTTTGAAGATATGAGTAATGTAAGTGAATGAATGGTGAGGGGTTTATTTAGTTGACGTGAGCCAGGTCTTTAATGGTAATAGCATGACTTCGAACAAATTGTTTCAACCTAAACAATTCTTCTTTTTCATATCTATGCATTTTCTTCTCCACTCTCTCGTTCACTTAAACTCTCTCAATATCCGTAAGTACGTCAAGCAGACTCTACGGGAGTACTGGACAGAGAAAATCATGTCGATGATATAATATTGCAATTAAAGTCATTATCATTTGTTATAAGTATTGAAGAAGGGGGATTGATTTTGACATTTGGCATTCGAGGAATTCCTTCCTATACCGGGTACCCCGCTACATCACCCAGGTGGAGAGTGGCAAATCTAGATAACTGCCTTGTCAAAGGACATTAGTGCCGCGGCGGGACTCGAATCGCCGACAATGTGATCAATATTCCGGTGACGTATCCACTAAACCCCGACCCATCTACATGATGAAATGATGAATACTTACGTCACTCTCTACTGCCAAAGGAGCATCGTGAATCTTCGGGGCCACATCGGTAGCATCCTTTCCTGAAATCCATTCATATTTGGATACATATAGAAATAAATGACCACATGAAGTCCAAACCAACAATGAAAAGTCTACAATGCTTAAAAAATGATACATTTGAGATATGAATTATGGATTATTTGGGATTATCAAGACATTTATTGCCAATGTACAAAATGATAAACTTTAATTTTGTTTGGGATATCCATTGGAAAGCGGTATCAAATTAGTAATATGTGTTCTCAAGGTAACATGTTGTGTTTTCGGGTATTACTTTTGTATCCATATTGTACGAAATACATATACAGATTTGTCCCCCCCCCCCCCCCCTCCCTTAAAAAAAATCATTACAAAATATCTATTAATGTACTTGTAAACATACCAAATCGCCATCTAATGGAAAGATTCTGTGTATCGGCGGATCCAACCTAGGTTATTAATTCGGGGTGAGAAACGATATTTCTACAATTGCTTTATTAAGATTGATTGTAAATGACACGGGACCATCAACCCATCAAAACCAAAATTCAATGTCACCTACCGATTGCTTCCTCGAGCAAATTTCGCTCTGTATTTGCCCTGCTGTAAGCCGGCAATGGCAGCCAGCCTTCGGTCCCATCTATAGAATCGCCTGTTCCTGAATCTACGATGGTCATTGGTGTCAGAGGGGTCACAAAGTTCTCTTCTTTGGAGAGGGTGATGATACGTTCAGCTATGGTGTATCTTTCATTGGGGTCGGTACTCCTTCCGAAGTCCTTGATCAGGTTCTGTAGGGTCTTCATGGCCCATATTCGGCGGACGACGTCTGGAACTGCTCGGGATTGACTGAGCTCAGGCGAAGTTTGCTGTTTGGGTGTAATATAATGATAATATGGCACAGAGCAATTCTAGAATGTGGGGTCTTTCTGAATTTACTACTTCCTTAGGGATTAGTTCTAAGGTATGTTCGAACGGAATTTACCTGTGTTAGTTTCGATGTCTATGGTTCAAACATCATTTCCCATACGTGTCTTATCCCTACCGTAAGTGTTTGACTTTAAACCTCTTAATGGTCACAAATAATGCCTTTGGGATGTCTCATAGGACTAATACCCAATGATGTAACTCATACCGATTAAATTTCCCGATAATTTATATAAATGGGGGTTAGGGTTGGGATGCTTTCCTACCATTTAAACGTATTAAATGTCAACTTCTTATAGGTGTGAATAGTCACATTTATATACTTTATTGAATGACCTAAACAAGTTACGACCGTCTAGTTAATCTTACTGCAGATATAAAAGTCTTACCGTTGTATCTATGGAGAGATACTGTTTGGTCGGTCCTTGGTCTGACGTGAGATCGATCGTTCCTCTCAAAATCTCCGATGGTGGATCTTCACTCAGTTTTCCCGCCACGACCATTTCGGAGCCGTCATAATAGACAGGAAACGAGCGTTTCGTCACTGTACGCCCGTCTGCTACTCCACCAGGGTAGTCCATTGTGACGTCAAAGAGGAGAGGACGGTAGAGCTCGAAGTAGAACTCACGGAGTTGTTCCGCAGCAGTGGTGCCTTCGTAAATCATCTTCGCGGTGCCGTTGTTTTCGTACGCCAGCTTGACCAGGAGATCGAAATCGACCAGGCGGCCGAAACCGAGGATGTTGAGGGAATGCTTGCCGGCGATGACCTCGCGTGCGTTGTCCAGGATCTCCTGCTGATCTGTGGTTCCAACAGAAGGTCTTCCATCGGTCAGGAGAATCATCATGCTATAGACGCTATCACCAGGACGATTGTAACGCGCTTCACTGTCCAGTAGCTCACCTGCCTTCACAATGGCCTCATTAAGATTGGTTTCTGTTAATCGTGTAAAATCATACATTAGGATTATGTTCGATCTTTCATTTTGATGACACAGGTAGCAGTGTGAGTTTCCTTTTACTTCATGACAAAAGTTTGCGAAATTCATTTTTATTTGAAATACAGTTATTTAATGTTTTCCAAATAAATCATTTAATATCGTCTGTGTAGGATCAGGAAAGCCAGGAAGAAGTTAACGTCTGTACTCTAACACAGAGTCTCAACATACAATATCGTCTATAAATATAAATCATTTAATATCGTCTGTGTAGGATCAGGAAAGCCAGGAAGAAGTTAACGTCTGTACTCTAACACAGAGTCTCAACATACAATATCGTCTATTCTTCTTAAAGAGGATTCATCATCACAATTGACTTCACTTGAATTCAATATCATTTTACCTGAATCGTCCCGTAGACTGTCGACGTATGCCATGGCGTCATCCATATACCGCCTCTGAGCCGGAGCAAGACGGTTGTTCTCGCGCCAATACTGGACACCATCAGAGAAGGTAATTATATTGAAGTAGTCAGTCGGATTGAGGTTGTCTAACATGGTCTTCAGGGCTTCTTTGGTCTGACTCAGCTTGGTGCCGTACATCGAAGCGCTGACGTCGATGACGAAGACGATCTGTTTGCTGATGACGTCCAGTCCGATCGGTGAGAAAAAGTGGACAAAGTAATCATTTTGCACCTGTAGGGATGTTCAAAGAATAAATATATTTAGTACATCTCAAAATTTGCAGGCTGGACATAAGTCGGCCCCAGTGCCGGACTCCGAACTAGTTTGGTACAACTTGCAGAATACTCTAAAACATTCGGAATAGCAAATCGACTGGACAACACGGGACAACGATCTGTCTTCGGTCTACACCAGGGCCCCGTCTTATAAAGAGGTGATATTAATCGCAACTTATTTGCAATTAATATCAATCCCAAATATGTACATAAGATATAGGTGATTGCAAGCTTGTGATTGATGGGAGGACTTGCGATTGATATGGATGAATCGCAACTCTTTATAAGACGGGACATAAAGCTCTGTAAGTAACTTCGGATAGCCCGTAACAAATCGAAACAACTTGCCTATATGCCATGATATTTGTTTAATGATCACAAGTCGGTACGATGTCCTACAGGGTTTGCGGACAATCCGAGCTCTCCTAGAGCTGTGTGGACTTAGCTCGAGGAAAATTTCGGCTCAAGACTTGTCGAAATGTGATAAAAGCTCTGAACATCTATATATGACAGATTATTCAACTTAATAGAATCGTACATTACACTGCGTTAAATAATTTGCATATTGATCATCAAAATCACGAAAAATATTATACCTCGACGAAACAAATCAAGACGTATACGTTTTAAATGAAGAGTTCACCTGTGTATGACTGCCCGTTGGTGCGTCCATCAAGTTGTACGTCAGAACGACGTCCCCGTCAATGCCTTTTTCCGAGAAGTCACTTTGCTCGTCCGGCGTCGGCATATATCGGAACTTATAACGGGAGTTGCTTTCTCGGACTAAATCCCTCGACAGATCGACATCGCTTAATGACGGAACTGGTTTGCCTTGGAAGGCGACGGAGATGTCCTTGATCCTCTGCGGCTCCGTCACTTGGACGTCGACACCCAGATTGTCAACGACCTGCCGAGGATTAACATTGATTCGTTGCTGATATTGACCTCTGACCTTATTCACGAGTTGGTCGTAGATGAGGACAAAGATGACGGGAGTGTCACGTGGTACATCAGGGACAGACATGACAAACGCATCTTTGGCAGGATCTCTGTAGTCAAAGGAAAGGAATGAGAATTGAATTAATACTCCCATTCACACCGCCAAACCTACCGATAACCGACATGCTTCGACATTTAGGGAATGTGTTTGTTTGGTTATGCCTTTATCGGTTCGGTTTTGACCTTGGCGCATAATAGAATGATATCAAATATGTGGCAAATCACATTTAATGTGAGAGGAGGTCTTTAATGCATCATTTGATCAAATTTGGAATAAAGGATGGATATAAAATAAAATAAACGAACCAGATTGTGTCAAAAAACAAACACCTTCTTTCTTAACTGAGGATAAGAGGGGAATGAGGCCTAATGCTCAAAAGGAGAGGAATTGAACCAGGTGCGTCACTAGACAATTTAAAAATGATAAAGGTATCCGATAACATATTTTCGAGGTTCGCCGTTAATTTCCCAACAGGCAAAGAAAAGTATCACATAAATTCTAATTGGATAAAATAAAAGAAATTTGTCCCCAGATTTCTAAATTTTTCTGACAACCTTTAATGTTAATTTTTGTACTTTTGTAAATTTCGAGTGTATTCGTAACATCCAAGGGAAACAATCGTTTTCATTGAGAGGGAATACAGACTCATCCGCGTATGGACACCAGACGACATGACGAGTTGAAAGAAATTTGTTTGTCTTACCGCCGCGCCAGCAGTGCGATGACCTGACCTCTATCACCGTTGCTGGCAAACACTTCTTGCCATTCATCCTCCTGGATGTTCTGCACGACACCTCGGTATCTACGACCACCCACATCCCTGAAAAGTGGAAAAGCAAAAGTGAAAAGAAATTCTTAACTAAATTGATTTTTAGATGCGATGGAACATGAAGGAAAAAAACTCTATGCAGAAATAAAAAGCATGAAATATTTTTTTCTGACGCCCAACTCGTTTCGTCAAAGATACAAAGCTTATGGTGAAAATGCAAATTGCAGAGAGACACAAAATAGTAGAGTTATGTCTACGATTATAGGTGAGGAGAGGGAGACGAATAGAAATGGAGAAAGATAGAGACATGGAAAGAGGATTGATAAGATCATATAAATGAATTTAAATTAGAAAAATTAAGATTTACAGACAAAAAGAAAGAGACAGGAGTAAGAAGAGAAATTTGCCATGTTATGAAGACAGTGGGAGAGATTTAGGATGCACACATTATAAACGAAAGATGTCGAAACAGGGCCGATGAAACGGGGTGCGGGGGGGGGGGATCTACCCCAAGGGAAAGTTCAAAAGCCACGTTCGTGTGACGGGTGGCAAAGATGGGTAAAAATTCGCAAAGGGAGAGACAAGAAAGACTTACACGTAAAAGTTTGATATGAAAGCGTTACTGGGTAACTGCTGACTGAACTCGACGGCCTGATGTTCGGGGTCATCGTGGATGTACGAAGCCGTCACCGAGGTACGGGCGTAGCGTTCAGTCGTATCTGATTCGACGTAGTATCGAGTCAGCGATACAGGTCCTTTCTAAATATGGTTAGAAGTGCATCAAAAAGTAATTTATCTAAGTTTATCTCATTTTTGTTTCTCCTTTATGTCAAGAAGGCCGTAAGACATATGTGTTATCAATGACAGTAATGACCTTTTTATGGGTAGCCAACGTCTAATTAAAAGGAAGGACTAAATCTTGACAGGATAGCTCATGAAAG
Source organism: Strongylocentrotus purpuratus (assembly GCF_000002235.5). Lineage (NCBI taxonomy): Eukaryota > Metazoa > Echinodermata > Echinoidea > Camarodonta > Strongylocentrotidae > Strongylocentrotus > Strongylocentrotus purpuratus. The sequence continues at coordinate 47,113,442 of NW_022145612.1, read as the reverse complement.
CAGGAAAGTATATTTCTGACCAAGTCCTGCCAACACCCTCAAGTCATGAAGTTGGTATTAAGGTAATGCTACTGTGGAAGCGTCTTTGATTAAAAATGAATAAACATCTTCTTCTGTTGCGTCACATCACCACTATAACTTTGTCTTCACTCGAGGCACATTCCCTTACTATGCTCAATGTATGTACAATCTTGTGTAACCTAGTATATGGTTAGTTCAGTTCTGTTAAACACAGACCCAATAAAGCTCAAATTTATAAGCCAAGCTCACGTATTTCAAAATTACCAACAAATCATGTTTGACCAATTTCTTGCAATCTTGTGCACAAAGTAAGGAATTTGTTTTAACTGTGTGAAAAGAAATAAGCTTAACTTGATGTCAAAGAGTTTACTTCTAATTGCTACTGTGAAAATGTAAAGCTCCCTTACCGGTCTACGTTGCCTAGGGGTCGTTGTCTCGCTTGGTGTAGTAGTTTGAACAGTTGTTGTGGTTGGCATTGTTGTTGTGGTAGGTGCTTCCGTAGTAGTTGGCAAAGGTGTAGTAGTAGTAGGTATGGGTGTAGTAGTAGTAGGTATGGGTGTGGTAGTTGTAGGCATGGGTGTGGTAGTGGTAGGCATAGGTGTAGTAGTGGTAGGCATAGGTGTAGTTGTAGGTTGTGTGGTGGTAGTGGGGACAGGTGTTGTGGTAGTTGGAATTGGCGTTGTGGTAGTTGGTATAGGTGTTGTTGTAGTTGGCATAGGCGTTGTGGTAGTTGGCATAGGCGTTGTGGTAGTTGGCATAGGCGTTGTGGTAGTTGGCATAGGCGTAGTGGTAGTCGGCATAGTAGTTGTAGTGGGGACTGGAGTGGTCGTCGGTTGGGTTGTGGTGGTAGGTATCGGCGTAGTCGTCGGTGGTGTTGTAGTTGTCGGTGGTGTCGTGGTTGTTGGAGGTGGTGTGGTTGTGGTAGGAGAAGGAGTTGTTGGCATCGACGTTGTTGTCACCACAGGACATGCTGCTCCACCTATTCCAAAAGCGCTATTTGCCTGACCAATGTTGCCGTAGGACGGTCCTAAGATGTCCCACATAAACCCCTCCGGATGACTCTCTGTGATCGTGTTCCCGCCGCTGAGAATGATGGTGCCATCGCCCCTTGCAGTGCTAGCGGGAGCCTTTGAGCGGGTGAGTACCATGGACATGATCGGAGTTTGCAGGTTATACCGCTGTGATATCTCCTGTGTCTTGGCTATGATATCTCCCCGCTCTTGGGCGTCATTCGCCAACGTGAACTTGTCGAAAAGCTCGCGCAATATGAGAAATGCGTACGTGCGTTCCGCAAAGTCCACGGGAATATTGTCACCGCGGAGCAATTGGCGGTCCTGTAAAGATATTATAGGGCAAAAGGGTAGAAATGAATATTAAGTAATAGCGACTGAGGTTTGTTTTGGTGCTACATCAAGTAAGTTTATACTTAAAAATATACATTAGCATCACTATTTAGCAACTATTCTTAAAATGTCTTAAAGCAAAAAGATGAAAGAGCGAGGGATTAAGAACCTTGATGGTGCAGAAAAGGAACATGAGAACTATTTGATGTATTTGTGACGCACACGAATATGATTCGATGAATGTAGTTGATTCTTAAACACAATAATCGGCAAAAGTAATGTGCTATTCATTTTTAATTAATGGCTTCGTGAACGTGGTGAACATGGTATTCGCAAGGAGCCTTGCTTGACATAATCAAATTCTCTCTTGTTTGTGCAAATTAATCGAAATCTTGATGATCATAGCCACGGATGAAAACAGATGTGATGGGTAAATTCTGAATGCAAAGCCCGGCCGGTGAGCACGAGGCGTTATTTCGATAGTGTCATCACCTGCGCCAGTCAAACCTGTAAAGCCATTTAGTCCACACACCTATAATGCAACGCAATCGTTTTTGTAAGGTGTCACCCTCACATGGCATGTCGAAGATCTCACAAGTCGCTGACACCTTCCTACATCAGCAGAATGAAGCTTCGTGTGCAAGAGGCATGAAGGTATTGAAATGAAATGACATACCGGCAGATGATCACCCTTGGACCTCAAAGTGACGCCCTCAACGACCATGGTGCAGATCGGGCTACAGGTTTCTTTTTCTCTATCGAAAACTCATTGCGAAGCGAGTTTATGGCACCTTCACAAGCATCTTAATCAGTTTATGACACCTTTCAAAATACTTGCACTAAAAACTGAAATATTCCTTTTACTCTATTAGCACATTTTGATCACAAATTGCGATCAGAAAACAAAACAAACAAGCCAATAGAATATTCGATAAAGCATGAATCAAAACAAACAAATAAAAAGGTGTGAGCATGATTTTGTGATTGAATCCATGCATATGCTTTGAAAAGGGACAATGTTTCTAAAAGACGACTAAAGGGCTGTAGTGAGAGCCCTGGGATTTTGATTCTCGACGTTTTTTAATAGTACTTGAATATTATTAAGCAAACTCATTCCACAATGGTGAGATGGTTCCAAAACACTTTTTGCATACCTCATTAAATTACATTTTATCTGCTCAAAATACAATCGCAAAGACTTTAATGAAATCAATTAAATGACGATTTCAACATTCTGTTGTCCTGCCCATAGGCTATATAAAGTATGTTCAGATTATGTAACAGAAAATCTTGTTCGCACATTTCAATAGGCGACGCATACATGGCATAAATCTATTGAAGTTGCCTTAAATTCAGTTTTTAGGAAAATATTTGCGATTGTGCCTTCAGTTCGGTTTAGATTACACAATAGCTATTACATTTTTTTTTCTTCTTGATTTGTAAAGTTTGACTGACTCTACATGTTTAAGCGTACCCTTAAATTGACGTCTTCCTCAATAATGACAGGACCATCGGAACCGACAGCCGTGATCCTAATGGGCAGTGTTTGTAGGTCTTCGTTGGTGAAGAGACCGGAGATGACCAGCTCAGAGCCGTTGTAATAGTTGGAGAAGTTGGTTGCTGACAAGGACGTTCCGATCACGGCATTGTTGAGGTATTCGACTACGATGTCGAAGAGGAGTGGGGTGGCGACCTCGTTGTACACACCTATTTGATAAATAGAATGTAATAGCTAGAGATAGATGAATCTTAGATTTACGAATCGCCTATTGTGAATGTGATTCCCGAGTCACTGTTGACCGAATCTTGACCGATTAGCCGACGTCAGTGACTATTGCAATCATCAATCACAAATTCACAATCAATGAGCACATTCTTTCACAAAAATATCTTTACATATTTCAAAATTCCCTCAAAGTTTTGATCATTGCTACTTCCCCCTTATTTAAAATAATAATTGTATTTATTATTAGGTGATGTCGCCTCAACTATAGAGAAGGCCTAAAAGTACTTTGATGACCGATTCCGTTTACGCAGAAAAAAGAAGGTTATCAAACCTTGCAGTTGAACTGTAGCTGACGAAGTCTCATAAATCTTTCGAGCGATCCCTCGATTCTGCAATGCCAGTCGACCCAAGAAATTAAAATCGACCAGCTTGCCGAAGCCGAGTGTGACCAGGGAGCACCTTTTCCTGTTGGCTGCCCGAACGTTGCGTTCGATGACGTTGATGTCGGTGGTACCCGTTGAAGGTTTGCCATCGGTGAGCAAGAAGAGGATGCACACCATGGGGTTCTCACTGCTCGAGTCCATTGATCCTGTTGCCTCCAGGAGGCCAAATCCCTCCAGCATGGCATCATTAAGATTTGTCCCTGCCAACAAAAATACAAATTACCATATATTTATTTCAATCACCACCAGCGACGTGGTGGCTCAGTGGTGTAACGTCGCATCGGTCTCGTAACCAACAGATCCCGGTTTTTGAAAACAAGCTAGATGCGCTCGTACCCTTTGGTAAAGCATTAATCTTCAATGACAATATCCCTCTTAAAACATTCTTGGGTCCCACTAATTGCTCATCTTCTATAATCTTATATGTACAATCCTTATTACAAATATTCAAGGCGATTGTTTAAAACTTTCAATAAATATAATGTATCATACCTCTTTTGTAATTAAAACGTTTGATATAATTCTTCGCTTCGGTGATCGAATCCGGAGAAGCGGGGATCATTGCATTCTCCTTCCACCAGTAGATATCATCGGAGAAAGGCATGATGTTGAACTGGTCGTTCTCGCTCATCTGATCCAAGATGGCGTCCATAGCCGCCTTGGTCTGTCGGAGTTTTCTCGGGTACATGGAGGCGCTGAAGTCCAGAACGAACACCACCCTCTTGTTCACTGGCGCCAACGAACGGGGTGCGAAACTATGGATGAAGTTTGATCCATCCGACTTCGAACGGTAAACAAATAGAAAATATCATACAAATGACAACTTTTAGTTAAAGTTTTGAGCATAGACTACCACTGAACAAGAGTTATGAAGTCTCCATAAAATAAAACTACAAAGGAGTGTGCGCTGTTCTTTAATAATTCAATATAGACTATATAGTGTTTCTCGTCCCACGTTTACCTCCAGATGAGATATATATCTTTCTCTGGGAATGTGAGTTACAAGATGAAGTCGTTTTGATATCTTTATTTCATTTTGGGCCAGGAGATTACTATTTGAGATGATTCCATCACAAAAAACACATTCCTGATTTCCTTTGCAGTTTGGATGCGCATCTGAGGTGCATGCACTATGAACATGACGGACAGAGAAAGAGGACAAAATATACAGCTCCTCATTCTACCCTCAACAATTGCTGTGGTTGACAAAGGAACATCCCTTCATAGCTATTTTGTAAAAATGTGTAGAACAGGTGAATATGCATGCGGCACCTGTTCTATACATTTTTACATAATAGCATCTTTCTTTGTCCGTCATATTCATAATGATGGGAATATCCCTTTTTTAGCTGTAGGCTGTAACTAAACTGAAGTGCTCACATACCTGCACCCATCCGACGCCTCCTCGCGGTGCTACCTGGTACCGGATGATAAAGTCGCCATAGATACCTTCCTTGTTGTAATAATTCCTGGTCTGGTTCTGTTCACCTTCAGTAGGCTCGTAGGTCATCATAAGCCCACGGTGAATTGATGATGATCCCGATGACGATCCTGACGAGGATCCCGATGACGAGGAACTAGATGACGAGGAGCTTGATGAAGACGATGACGACGCGGAACCCAATGCATTTGTCTGGGTGTAGTTCATCAAATTGTACACCCTTCCGCTTGAACTTCTTACGGCTGAAAATGAGACATTGTAAAAACGAAATACAAAATTGCACATCTAGCCTTACCATACACCATCATCATCATAAATAGAATAAATAAATTCTAAATAAATGTGACGTAACTATAGATACAAGTAGATTCTATTATCGTAAATTATATTTCTATCTTAATAGGAATATAAACATGAACAATTATCGGAGTTGATCCGTGGTAGTATGTTTATTTCTAATGTAATTGTGATCCTATATTCTTTATGACTTCTCTATATACGTTTTTTTAAAATGTCTTCTATTTTCTTACTCGAAGCAGATGCAGAGCTGATACTATCGACCGCCAGTGACGTCAGTGAAGCCGCATGAGTTCTTGTATCGATACCAGCCTCTGATTGAATGATACCTTGTGGTTCCGTCACTGAGGCAAAGATTCTCATATTCCGAACATTCTAAAGGACGAGAAAGTCCGAAATTTCATAGCCCATTAATTAAAGTACTGTTTGAAATCCATCCATATATTTGTCTCACCACAATGACGGTCGTTGTCATTGAGCATCATAATTATAAGAGAAAAATGGGTGAACTTAAATCGGTCATCGCGCAAAATATATATATATATATATATATATATATATATATATATATATATAAAGAATGTTTGTATCTCAACAGAGTCATTAATACATGTAAATAAGTAATTTGTTTCATGAAGATGAGAACATTGTCTCTTAAACTTGTAGAGATATAGTTTTTTCTTGATAACTCAAAAACTGTCGTGGTGGACTTTCTTTCTCTCAATTCATTCAATAGTGTTTTCAACTCCAATAATGCCTCTATTATAGGCTGACATAAAGCAGTTTGCGGCCAGTGGATGGATTTTTAAAAAAAATCTACCTGTATGTACTAATCGGTATGTTACGAAAGAAATGTTTTGAGTAAGAATGTACCCCTCACCTGAGTAGGTCTCAGGCTAATCCTTTGTGTGTACCAACCAGACTGTCTTTCAAGAAGCTCCTGATAGACGACGGTCATCTTGACAGACTTCTTCTTAGGGACAGTCACTTTCACCGTGAAGACATTCCGTGTATACTGGCCCCTGATTTCAAAAGGAAAATATAGAATGATTAATGAGCAAATGTATTTGGTTATTTGGAGTCTCATACATTATCAAAAATGTCAAGTTTTGTGTACATCTAAACATAAATTGACGCCGAATATGTATTATCACTATCATTGTTTGTTCTATATGAGCTAAAGCAGGGCTTTCAATATACAGTAAAACCTGCTTTAGTGACCACCTGTATAGAAAGACCATCTGTCTACAAAGAACACAATTTTTTTTCCCCTTGTAAATTGTTTTTCATTGAAACATGTTACAAAACAAACCTGTACATAAAGACTACCTGCCTATAAAGACCACTTTTTCTTTTCTCCATTGGGTGGTCTTTATCGTCAGGTTTCACTGAACAATGATCAGAAATTATAATAGTGAAATCTTAAATTTGTTAGGTGAACAAAAATGGACAAAACAGCTTGGACTTGCCATTTGAAATACAAACAAAAAATTATTTCACGTTGACACACTGTGTAGTCAAGTGGGCAATACAGGCATGCTTCCATTGAGACTAACAATAATAAATGAATTATATTAAATTCATATTTGTAAATGTGATGAATTAAAAACCCAAACAAGGAGTCAATCTATCTTTATAATTGAATGGGTGACGCATACTGTACACTCATTGTTATACCAAAATTATTTAATAGCAATTGCCGCTACCCCTCGGCCTTGAAAAATAGTGTCTACGATTTTAAGTCTATAATTGTCAGACCATTAAACGTTTGGTCACAGTATCGGGTATTTTAACAAATTGTTTGGGAAACATGGAAATACATGTATATCAACAAGCAAATTAATAATAATAACTTTTGACGAGCTTAACAAAAGTTGTATGCACGATACTTAACTTTTTGATTGCTTTATCAAAGAATGCCTTACCCAGCGGTATATTGGTATTTATCGATAGTTGCTATGGCGACTCCGGATGATCTCAAATTCTCCTCGAGGATGCACCTATCCACAGCTTGGCCGGTGTATGTAACGCCGTCAACAACACTGAAAGTAGAAACAAACATAAAATAAGGTACTCTTTCAACTGTTCACATTGGGAATCTGATTTGAAGTAAGATTACCAAGTCTTTCGATCAATTTCTTCAAATAGGGCGCATACTAGATAATCGCCACCTATACATTTTGCATAGTATCCATATATGGTTATCATTCATATTTTCGTTGAATTATCTTTGTTATTCGGTATCACAAATAATGCCAATAAGGCTTCCATATGAAACTAAAGTACATAATGCATGTGAGCTATGACGTGATTTAAAAATGAAATGAGAGAGAGAGAGAGAGAGAGAGAGAAAGAGAGAGAGAGAGAGCGAAAGAAAGAGAGAGGGTGAATAGTGTCGGGGGCGACAGCAGTCTTACAAGGGGCATGAAATACAAGACAAGGTCATCATGTGCCATTATGTAGGGGCGTGGAGGAGTTGTAACATCTTTGTTTGTTCACGATGCATTTCCTCTCATTTTCTTTTTCTAAATTCCCTTCTATTTTGCCGTCATATTTTATGAGGGTGTGGGGGGGGGGGCACTGCCCCTATATCTACGACACTGGCCCACGCCCAAGAACCACTTACATATCAAAGTCTGAGATATATGCTTTGAACGGGAGGAGCAGATCGAATGACATGACTTGGGCTGTTGTTGCCACATTCCTTATGTTGGTCCTAACTGTGGTGCTAGCAAACCGAACAGCGATCCTGGTCTCCACATGGAACATCGTCACTTTAGGACGTACGGGAGACTGGAAAGGAATTGCATTTTAGAGCATCAGATGAATTCTTCAGATGGAATACATTTTCATGAGTATTTGTTATGGTAAATCAGAAATATTACAAGTAATAATGTACGTAACTTGTAATAAAAACCCATCTTAAGATTATTAGAACTTTCAAATAATAATGTTCTGACAAATATTCAAATTTATGGGGAAATTCCGTATCAAAAAGAAATGAAATATGTAATCTTCTCGTTTCAAGCAATAACATCTAATTCGGCAATAAAGTGTAATCATAACACTCCAATAATAATGAATACACAGAGGTAAATTTTTAAAGTTTTATATTTCAAATAAAAAGAGTTTGAATTTACTTTAACTATACATTTGGTATAAATTCTTCCAGTGAAAATAATATTGATAGGTGGGGCGAGAGAAATAAACCTCTTTTATATCTGTACTTTTTGTCGGTTTATCTTATAAATCCACCTACATGACTTTGGAAAATATACCTCAAGATTTCATTTTATACTAAATAATGTTTGATCAAGTTTGCATGGATCGCTTATCTTAGGTCACGTCCCAAAAACGTGGATGGATATTCCAACTTTCCTATGTTTAGACATATGACGTGTTAAATAGTAATTTTCCTTTAAATAATTGCTTAAAACTGCTTTGATCATAAAGCTGTACGAAACTATTTAAATTAACGTGAACTGGATGCTCAAGGCTTCTATACAATGGGACCGTTTACTTCCCCTTTCAACGATAAACTCATTTAAGCTTATACTTTAAAACAAAATTTTACTTACAGTTTGTCTGCGGAAACGACTCAGGAAATTCTCCTAAGATAAGAAAAAAAATTAATACAGTATTGAAAAAAACAGTCATGAACCTACTCGTAAAATTATGAAAGGACTTTTTACCGATATATGATTTTAAACAGAAGTAAATAAGAAAGCGACGAAATGAGGTAATATTATTATTCGTCCAAGGTAGACGGCAAAAGCTTTGACCATAATTATGATTGTGGTTCCATAAACCGGGTTGCAAACTTGTGACACTTTGATGCCCCCAACCCATGCACTCGATCGTCTACTCTTCAGCCCTCCCATATTACCAAGAAATGTGTCTGAAAATAATAATAATAGTGAACATTTGTAATTTTCCATGTCTCTCAAAATTGATACTCCTGCCGCAGTTTTAAAGGCCCACTGCACTACTAGTAGCTACTTGCGCCCTCTATATAACAAACAATGCCTAATCGGTGACCATTGGTCCCCCGTGATCCTTTTTTTCTTATGTTAACTGAGAGCTGAGTTGATGAGATAACCACCTGTCCAGTGACCTTGCAGAGCGGTCTAATCCCTCCTGTAAACTACGGCAGATAAGCTTTAAAACAGTGATATAATTGTGGTCATACATCCATCAAGTAATTCAAGAAAGAAAGATGTTCAATTGATGATACCAAATACTAGTTAAATATCTGGGAGCGTATCTAACAGAGTCTGAAGCCGGTGGACGCCCCTCCTCCTTTGAAGCTCCAGCAGGTGAAAATTAAATACATAACTGCAATGGACATAATACAGTTTATAATGTTCATCGCGCGGGGGCTGCACATACACGCACTCCCATAGGGAGGACTCCACCCACTGTTTATTATTCTGGATACGACGTCGAGTATCGTTTGACAAAATTGAGTTCCATCCTTTTTTTTTCTTCTCCCCAAGTTCAAATGTCACCAATCCTCTGAATTCCACGACCTTTTTTCAGAGAAGTCTTTCACTCAAGCTGCTTGGTAATGACATTAACAGGTGGGAGCCGTTTTCAAGAATAGCCTCACCTGAGATGAATATCATCATTCATACTGAGTAAACATCACCCAACGATATACCCCTGCACGCACACACTGGGTACACCATTTACTTGATGGCACATCCCACGGTGTCTTAGCGAATCAATCAAACTGTCCTACCATGTGGTATAGGGTCCATTTTTTCCATCTCACAACAAAATATTGTCAAAGAAATGCATATAGTACAAGAAAAAACATACACATCTCTTGCTCCTGGTCCATGTGCCACTTGCGTAATATTTGCGCAATATTTTGTTGTGAGATGAAGATTTTTTTTCTCTAACATTCAAGTAACATTTTTTGTCCCACTTTAAACTCCCATCACTTGGATGTAGTCAATAATGTGGAAGAATTACGTTGACTGCAACACTAATCTGTGACTGAGATTTGTATCCACAATTATATGCAAGCAGTATTCTTACATCATTGGCCGGGCCTATTCATGATGCATGAATGAATGCTGAGTGAATAAGATAACAAATTGAAATAACAAAAACGTACCAATATCTGAGACATCTAGCTTTTTAGATGATAACAAATATATATGCATAAAAGAAGAAGAAAAAAACATCAACAAATATATAAATTACATAAAATATTTCTAGGCATAACAAATGACATAAAACAATCCTTGAAATGAGTGAAATCTGGTGTAACCAAGTATTATAAATAAAACCTATCGGAATACCATTAACATGGGGTAATGGTATATTGTTAATGAGTAATACTATTTAAGCCTTTGACACATATTGTCGAGCACAAATTGCCCTTCTGAATGAGGATAGGGAGTTGTTTCCGTCCATTCATTGATACCGGTACACTTGAAAATCAATTAACGAAACCACCATATCCGACCTTAATACGGGTTAACAATCAGGAATAGAGAGCTATTCTGTCTGTACAGTCATGTAAGCGTACACTTGTCAAAACGATGGTAAAATTCTGACATAACGAAAGTATATACACTACAGCTATAGAGCACATAATCAGTGTATGTAATAAAATAATATTCAACCAAACACATTTTGTATACCCCATGCTATCTTAACAAGCGTGACTCTCCTAATTGTATTCTTGATCTAACAAAATATTGAATCATGTCCTTTGGAAATTGAAGTGATGTGGTCGCTCTTTTGATCCTTCGACAATTCAAAGAAGTCTACTAAAGCAAGATGAAAACGAAGAATGTTATGATCATTCTAGACGTTCGATTTTTTAGAACATTTTCTAACATTGTCAACTCTCATTCCAGTCATCATATATAATGCATTCTGGTAAGGAACATCGGAATATTTGAAGGGTCCTCAAGGGTCGTGATGAACATGTGTTTACATGCTTCAGACGTGACGTGGGGTACCATTTGTTGTTGCGAGTTATTTTGAAAACTAGGACGATTCAAACTAAAGTGCATTGACACGATTCTCTACATTTATCAGTCGGCCCTTGAAATTATTTGACAGAGAGAAATTATCACCGGAAAAGTGAGAGAAAGCGACGAGAGAAGAGTTTAGAAAGGAAGTGACCGTGACAGATAATTAGAGAGAATTTAATTTCACTTTTGATTGAGCACTAGAACAGTAACATGAAAGATAACCCAAGGTAAAAGGATTATTTAGTAATTAAAAACAAAAATAAAAATCTATTATCCATTAGTATAACATATACAATTGAAAAGGCTGTGCACCATGTATTGACGTCGTTGTAATATAGGCTCTTTGCTTAGCTTCTACTTAATCTTTTTTTCTTTTTATATGAGTACAGCAGTATAATAAATGTGCGTAATTAAACAGATTTAAGCGATACAGCTCTTAACCGATTGATCCTAAGTTTACAATTAGCGTAGATCACAGCATAGTTAACTCGGCTAGTAAATCAACTTTAGAGCTTTTCTATAAGCTCAATGTCACAAGCCCGTTTTTACAAAGAATTGCTTTTTTTCGAAGTGATTGCAACTTGAACACTTTCGAAATAAATCCCAATTTGTACTTAAGAGATGGGAGATGGATAATTTGCGATTGAATTAGAGGGCTTGCGATCAATTCGGATCAATCGCAACCCTTTATAAATAAATGATGGGGCCCACATCGATTATCTCTTACCACGGACGAGTCATGCCTCATTGGCGTGTCTGCGGCAGCCCTCCATCCTATCCCTCCTGCAGAACATGTCCTAGCCGCGTAGAGACATACCATCATCATCAGACACCAGCACGGGACACCTCTTGTGAATCCCCGCATCTTGTTTCCAAGGCAACCTCTCCGACGTGAGGATCCCCGATCTACCTCCAAAGAGTATATTCCAAACTCCACAAGGTCACGACAGATGAATATCGAAACAGTTATCAACGCATCAACGTATCATCCAACACGAATGAACTGTATAAGCAATTGCTAGCTAAATATCTAAGGTTTGGTAGGAGCTTAAACCATAAAGTTGCGCAATAACACTCCTAATCAAACATGTGTTCTTCTTCCATTATGTTGTGCTAATCCTACATGCTACAGGCACGTGTAAGGCAGCGGTTTAATGGCGACTTTAATAAAAGTCAGTGGTTGACGTGTGATGGCTGCGACAGAATATCTGTAGGCGTGAGCAGATAAAGTAATACACCATCGGTGTTATACGAAATCGGGTGGGAAAGAAGTAATTCGAGGTTTTTATCCGGTTTGTTATCGAGTTAGTTGGAGGTTTTGAGTGTTGCTTCCTCTCCGGAATTTACCTGGTTTGTGTAGGGGTCGGTATGATGATATAATGACCCAGCGATTGGCTTTATAAACACATTGTACAGAGCTGGGGGTGTACAACTGCCCCCTTTGTGGTAGGAAACAAACTCCCACATCTTGACATAAACATTCTACGAGGGATGATCTTTTAACCTATCTCTCATGCAGCACGTGATGATAGTTATTGAAGCCGGTAGACATTGACAGAAAGTACGGAATTTTGTTTGCTACCATGTGAACCATACAGACTCCTAACACCCCTCCCCCGCATCACGTTTACTTAATCACCTAGTGCCAGTGGCGTAGTGGGGGCAACTGGTGTCTGGGGGCGGGAACACCGGTTTAACTTGATCAATTAAAATGCAAGGGAACAAGGCGCTCGAGTGGGGGTGGGGGTGGGGGGGGGGCGGCGGGTGTACGTATAGATTCTTCTTTTCACGATGCCCCTCTCCCCTTTTCTATCTTCCTAATTCCACCCTTTCTTTTCGACATTCAATTGAGCTATAATGAGGGAAATATTCCCCTCCTGGCTACGCTACTGTTATCACCCTACAAAACAAATTTGGGTGAATACATCCGAAGCTGTATGCAAATAGGCAAATGCATAACTCTTATAGGGGCAGATCCTGCATTCTGTGAAGGGGGGGGGGGGCAAGTTAAACAAATATATGAGCAGAAAAAAAGGGGGGCCCGAGGGTACATTTATTGTGTACTTTTGGTGTGCCCCCTGGATCCGCCACTAGCTATGGTACTTCATCCGTTAATACAAATACCATTTTCGACATAAGGTTACCAAAGGATTTAACCTAGTCAAATAAAATCAATATTACAGAAAAACAAGGAAATAGTTGTTATTTCAGCATTTATCGAACCATGGTTGTTTCCATGAGGTTCCATTATAATTGCACGGTGATGCTCATAATATCTGTAAGTTGCTAATTATGGTTTAATTTTCTTCTTCTCATTCCTCTGTTTTATCCCATGTTTTATCATTCATCATCATTTCTGTGTCTTCATGATATGAGTCTATCACGTTTTTACCATCCTTTCTGAATGATTAGGAACCTTCCTACGTTTTTGTTTGTTTGTTTGAAAAAATAATTATGAGCGTAATTTGTCATCTACTAATTTAGACGGATCAAGAGGTAATAAAAAGTAAGACTTCGGAAATGTCCCTGGCAGTTTGCTTTTAAACAGGTATCTCTGTATTTGTCTGAATACTGGAGAATGTATCTCATTCAATTCAGGACAATTGAATCTAGTTTAATTTTTAAAACTATTTTATTTCTCACAAATTTGTTCACTTTTGTCTCCCCCAAATCGTTCGCTCGATCACTTGAGTTTCTCGTGTATTTCTTTGTGTAGACCTTACTGGTATGATTGGTGTTAGGTTCATTGTTTGAGGTAGTTATAATTTGTTCGCGGGTGAGTATGACTTCTAAAAGTTAATGATAAACTAATGTCTCTTCTGAATGAAATCAGTCTCATTGAGTCTGTATTTTTATTGACGAAATCCTTCTCATTATCCCCATATTGATTTGGGTAATTATGTTGTCCTTCTCACAAAGAACAACAGGATCACGACCAACTCACAACCACCAACACCACCACAACCTATACGCATATTTGCAATGATTAATTATAGGGGGATATAGCTCTATGCCCCATCACCTTTAGTAACCAAGTCCAATATTTGTTTTCCTTTTGTTTATTGCTGCTTTGATTTGTTTTGCTTTTTAGAGGACTTTGGAGTTTAAAGACACCGCAACATCCTAATGAACAGTTTTGATTTTGCTTATCAGCAAGTTCTGAGAATATTGTTCCCAATCCGATCAAAGAACAAATACTAGGGAATGAGTTATGAATAAAAGGTTTTCAGGTACACGTGCGTGGTACTGCGTCAAATTGATAAATTCTACGGAAAATGTACGCCTATCTCGATTGTTATGTCTTTATTTCTTTATTTTTTTATCACGTTTGATGTAACTTTTTTTCTTCATACTTTTTCCCTCCGGGATTTTATTGATTTTCATTTGCAACAAATTAACAAACATATATTCAAGGTAATTCATAATTATAACATGAATAAAATTGACTACTCAAGATACAAATATATGTTGAACTGTCGAGTTAACAGAAGACATACATATTTCCAATAATGGATTTCTGATATTCATGAACAACAAAAATGGAAGAAACAATATAAAAGAGACATATCCTTTGATTATTGGCCGTTTGATGTAATGGGGGCGTCCAATCCACTCGATTCAATATTAACGTCAAGCAGTTTGGCAGTACTCTCTTTTTCAGTGGCTCAAATTCTTTCAGAGGTCAAAATGAACTATAGAGGTCGGAAGTGCGATCTTCAACCGCAGTCCAAGAAGAAGGGAGCGGCTCCTGTTGCGAAGAAGGGATGGGGTGTGAGATGTAGGAGGGTGTTCCCTTCCAAAATAATGTACTTTTTTTTTTACAGCTTGGAAATATCGTGACTTTCGGGCACAGGAATTACCTGACTTCTTCACCTTTTAAAAAAATATCTCACTCTCTCTCTCTCTCTCTCTCTCTGTCTGTCTGTCTCTCTATCTGTCTCTCTGTTTGTCTGTCTGTCTCTCTCTCTCTCTCTCTCTCTCTATATATATGTCTGTCTCTTTCTCTCTCTCTATATATATATATATGTCTGTCTCTTTCTCTCTCTCTCTCTCTCTCCCCCCTTCCATGTAGAGTCAAGTTCCGCAATGAGAATTTGAAGTTGACGGGGTGTGGGCAGGGGACGGGGCGTGGTTTGGGCTTTTCAATATATTGCTATACCTATGAGGGAGTTTGTTGGAGATAGCAATCTTAAGTCAGGATGGAAATTTAAAATGAATGAAAATTGGGTCCTTGGGATGCAAAGCTTTGGGTAGGTCCTAGATGACGTCTATTGAGGGAGTTTCAGGCCGCTTGCGCCTCCCCAACACCCATACAGCAGGGTCCCCGTAAAGAATCTGAACTATCAGTCAAATTAAAGGATCAATGAAGGAGAGGCCTGACTATCGTTTCACGAAACCGTCTTGATATAAGTTCGGCGACAAGCCATTTGGAACGCTATACACCCTTTTCGATGGGATGTCGCCGAACTTGTCAGTGGCGGATCCAGGGGGGGGGCACAGGGGGCACGTGTCCCCCCCCCCCCGGCCAAAAAAAAAGAAAAGGAGAAAAGGAGGGGGAAAGAAAAAGGAGAGGAAAAAGAAAAAAAAGGGAAGAGAGAAAGAAGAAGAAAAGAGGGAGGAGAGAAAAGGGGAGAGGAGAAAAGGGAGGGGAAAGGGAAAGAGAGAGGAGAGAAAAGGCGGAAAAAGAAGAAAGGCGGAAAGACGGAGGAGAGAAAAGGGGGGAAAGGAAAATAATGAGAAGGGAAAAGAAAGAAAGGGGGATGATATTATAAGAAGGTGTTTTTTTTTTACCGGGTAAATGACTAATACCAAAGATTTTATCTCCTTTATAACTTCTAACTTCTAACTTATAACTTAGTCTTGAATTAATTTTCCGATATACCTATTCTAAGTGCTCTTTCAGCATGCAGATTGTCCCCGCCATTAATCCTGCCACAGTTGCTGGTTTCATTGTCATATAATTTTCTGTCATCCCTGTGGCCGCGAAGTTTCTTTTCGTTTCGCAAGCACTTTTTTCCATCGCCTACATGTAATGATTATTGCTTCCATTTTGCAAAAGATCCCAGTGGCGGATCTGTGGGGGGGGGGGGGATGGCGGAGGGGTTAGGGGGTTTAACCCCCCCCCCTTGGGCTGCCAAGTTAAAATGTGATGTGAACAGAAAAACGCCATCATGAGTCCAGACCCACACAGTATCCGCATCGTCATCGGGTCAAACCCCCCTTAAACTGTTACTTGATTTAAAAAGACGTTATGGTGCACTGCTGTTTATGGTCTCCATAGTGTTAGTAGATGCCAGGAAAACATCACTTACGGGGGTTCAAAATAGCCCCCCCCCCCCCCCCCCCCCCCCCCAAAAAAAAAAAAAAAAAGTCGCCTTGCAAATGCCTCCTACTCAGGGAGGGGGTTCTGAACCCCTCCCAGACCCACCCCCCGCTTGGTCGCTCCGCTCCCTCGCCGCTGACGCCTCGCTCCATCGTTTTTCATATATTTCACCCCATGCGATTTTGTGCCCCCCGGTAAGAAATTCCTGGATCCGCCACTGCTTGTACTTCAGACGGTCCCGTGAAACAGTTCCCCAAATTAATGACGTACATGCACGTTATCATACATGTATTTATGAATGTCTCATTGGTCTTGTGGGTATTATGTAAATCATATCATTGGTCATCACAAATTAATTTGACCAACCATACCTCGGATGTTAAAGGTCTACATTCTTGGGAATACCAACTTGACTTTATCCATAGTTTAAGGTCAAGTGCGTGATATCTTTGCAGAGGAATGGCCATACCCTTGAACGACGGTCAACGGATATAGACCACTTGATCCGATAATTACGGTGACCCATTTGACCGTGATGATTGTTTGCTGGAATCTTTATGTACTGTATTTTATGGCCGTTTATGGCCAAATCTGACCACTAATTTGTTTAATTTGGGCATTTGACTAGTGACTTGTTCTAATTGAAAATTTTCAGTATCAGTTAAAAATAACTGAGATGAAAGCTATAACGTCACATTTTGCACATACACATAAAAGAAAGGGAAAAAGAGATTTTTGAATTGTACGACTCATGCACCAACGACGAATGCCCAGCGGTCGACACCCTATATAGCCTGAACACCAACCCAGGATCCAGCACTATACCTGAGGCTAAAAACTAAACCGTAAACCTATTAAAACCTAGAATCACAACCCCAACTCCAACCATAATCCTGTCTTTTTGAAGAAATGAACCTTGAGATGTGACCATCACCCTAACAAAACATTACAACATGATCTAGGAAAATAATGTTATCATAGAAATTATATCTCTATAATATTGTAGTATTAATTTATTGCGCAATAACCGCATAACCTTGAATCTAGCTTGGAAAAAATTAATGTTAAACAAACGTTTGATTAATCAATCAAGCACTGTTTACACTAACACTAAAAACAAATGATACGTAATTTATGTCAACATCCGATGTCTAATTATTTGATTAATTCATAATACTTTTCATACCCCCTCACACTCGCAATATACGGTTGGATCTGGGAATTCGAGATCAAATATTACGATGTGTGAACAGTGTGAGGCATTCTGCCATGTTTATTCTGTAATAGCCACTTCTTCCCGTATACGATTACTCTAATCATATTAGCTTAGCGCGCGTGTGATATGGCCGCTGGCTAATCAGAATAATGCTTAAAGTATAATTTCTTATGATTTTGGGACTCCCCCTGAAATCCCTTTGTCGAGAATCCGGATCTGGTTAAACGTTTTCAGAGCCAACAAAGAACGGTTTTCTAGGTAATGCGGAACGATGGATTACTGTCAGCCAAGGTAACCCTTTCTTCGCACGGACACGCAATATGATCTGCAAAATGATTTGGTTACAGATTCAGTCAATTTAGATAAATGCAAATACTATTTGCATTCAAAGTGCAGTTGGAGGTGGGGATAGTGAACAAAAAGAGACAAGCAAATAGTAAAAAAAAAAGAAATAATTCTCACAGAATCAAACGAAACCTACACTGAATGTTCGAGATTACAAATAAATGACATGTGCCAAACAATTTTGGAAGAAAATGTATACTGACTGGGTAATGAGCATAGAAAGACAAGGAAATCAAGGTAGTACTAGCCCCGACACCATGTGTGTTGTCCCATATATAGCTTTCTATGTGAGTGGTTGTTACTTTACCAAGACTCGGTCAAATTTATTATGATTTTGATGACTCCAGAACCTTGCAGTGCACACCAATACTTACATGCTACATGATCAACTGTTTCTGATCCTTTCCACACCTTTTCTTTCACAATGCAATCGCATTACCAGTACTAAAGTTTATCTTTAAATATACAAAATCAATTTAAAAAAAATTATCCAAAAGTTACGATAAATGAAGGGAAATAAAGTGATGATATGGGGAGGAGTCGTCTAGAGTCTCGTACAAAAGATGTGCTCACGTGGTTGATTACTGTCTATGGAAGGTGTAACAATAATGTATTATGTTCATAAATTATCAATCTTGCAAAAGCCTACCCCTTCCCTCCCTATACCTCACGAAAACACGGAAGATGATTGAACATCCCTCATTGTAGCATACTTGCAATACTTTAAAGCCCCACTGTACTATTTGTAGCTACTTGCTCCCTCTATATAGAAAACGATGCCTAATCGGTGACCATTGATGAGATAGCCACATATCAGTGACCACCCTGGGTGGTCTAATCCCTCCTAGCCAAATTAGTAAAGACGGTCTTTAAAAGAAGACTAGTAGAAGATAGTCTGTGACATAAGCCTATTAATCTTATTGATGCATAATTATACAGAGGCGACTTTAGGCCTAAAAGCCCTAGCAACTCGAGACGAGAATGTTTCAACTCAAATCAACATAACATGATGAAATATAATTTACTACAGCCATAGTTAAAATATACATAAGAATAGGGTTAGAGGCTGCCCCCCCCCCCCCTCCCCCACTTTTGAAACGCTCTGCTCATACTTAGTGGTGATCTCTTTATACGGAAGGTGTAACAAATAACTAGTTTATTTCCAGTATTAATTCAATTCATACAGCCTGCATCCCCTCCAAATACGACACAAGGAAAGCAAGGAAAGTATACATTATAAAACGTCTCTTGGCGATAACAGACTTGAAAAGAAGACTTACTATTAAACAGTCTTGTAATGCTATCCTTTAAAAGAGCGGTGAAAAGGTTTCTTATAGTTCATTATTTTTAAATCCACCATCAAAATTTGCTTACCTTCAATCTTCATAATTTCTCCTTGTACGCCCGCAGGCGCGTAGCCAGGGGGGCGGTGGGGGCGGTCGCCCCCCCCCAAAAAAAAAAACGCCGGCCAATAAAAAAAAGAGAGAAAAAGAGAAGGAAAAAAGGAAGAGGACGTAGGAAGAAAAAGGGAAAAGGAGTCGAGAACGGTACAACGCATCGTCTTCTTTCTCTAATAATTTAATGAAACGTCAAACTGAATACAGATAAGGATTAAGGGTCGGGAAATGTACAACGAATCGTCTTCTTTGTCTAATAATACATCAAAGCTTCCGCGCTTCGCGCAGGAGGAGGGGGTGGGTGCTGAATTTAGACAAGGATTAAGAGTCGAGAACGGTACATCGAATCGTCTTCTTTCTCTAATAATGTAATGAAACGTCAAAGCTCCTGCGCTTCGAAAGAGGGGGACTGAATACAGATAAGGATTAAGGGTCGAGAACGGTACATCGAATCGTCTTCTTTCTCTAATAATTTAATAAAACGTCAAATTTCCGCGCTTTGCGCGGGAGGGGAGGAAACTGAATTCAGATATGGATTAAGAGTCGAGAACGGTACAACGAATCGTCTTCTTTGTCTAATAATACGTCAAGGCTTCCGTGCTATGCGCAGGAGAGGCGGACTGAATTCAGACAAGGATTATGAGTCGAGAAAGGTACAACGAATCGTCTTCTTTTAAAGCTGCCGCGCTTCGCGCGGGAGGGGAAAAACTCCCCCCTTCCTGCACCTACCCCCCTAGGGAGCGCGCTACGCGCGCTCTTTAAGTGATTCGCACGCTTTGCGTGCTCACTTCCGCCCCCCCCCCCTAAAATGAAATCCTGGCTACGCGCTTGTACGCCCGTCGTTACAAAACTCGTAAATTATCAGTACTCTTACTTGCTTTGCTTCCATTCATTGAAACGTTGATTATAACCTTCCATGACCTGGTATGAATAAACGTATAAATAAAGAGTGGCCTAGCTACTACTACTACTGACTAAACACTGTTTTGTATACAAACATTTCAAGGCTCCGACTCGTAGGTTTAAAGTCTTTATAAACAAGCTCGCTGATCTCACATTCTTATTCATAATGTCCAGAAACCTCGCGAGTTTTGATTCTATAATATATCCCAAGCTGGCCACCCAATATTCAAATGTGCATCGTCTTTTTCATCTTCATATATCAAGTTGAAATCCAACTACCACATACATCTGTGAATCTTGATGTACACCCCCTCTTTCTTTTTTTCTTGTTCCTCTCTCTCTCTCTTTTCTCCCTTTACCAATATCTTTTCCTCCATATTTGTATTATTATGTATCCATTGAGGATAGTCATGCTATCAAGCTTTGCTTACTTTGTCAACCCTCCTGTTTGAGGTTTCGATTAGTTTACAGCCAGCCTTTATTCTACAAATACTCTTTTGTCATGTAAATAATTTACAATGATTCCTTTTTTAATAAATTTGGAAAACTGCAGAACACAAGAAAAAGAAAATCAAACAGAAATAAATAAATCAATCAAATCAACTTTGGGGCAACTTAAGCCTTCTGGTAAATTTTGTTTCGTTTTCTACAAGGAATTCAAGTAGTGCATGGGGCTTTGAGTGAAAGCCCGGAGTGAAAGAAAAAAATGCTGGATTAAAAGTCACTGTCTATAAGAAGACCTGATAAAAGAAAATGCTGCTCTGCTACCCATGGCGTGATCCTGCAAGGACAAGTGAGGATGTTGGTCCATTAAATACACAATAGGCGCGTCTTCATCATCTCGAGATTACCAAATATCTCGAGATCGCCAAATAGCCCGCTATTTGGGAAATAATCCCGAAGTAACAAATCGCGTCTTGGTTGGTACATCTCTTGTACAGTGCACCCTTGTATAGAACACTTCCCTTGCATTTTAACAACTTGAAGTGTAATTGTGTACTTCTCTTCACTTCAATTGTTTTGAGACGCTTCCTAACACACCTTGGAGATTAGGTAAAAGAGACCAATGCACATTGCACCCTTTTCTTAAAGGTAATACAAAGTTTTGGTATGGGGTCATGAATTTGGTTCAAATGAACATATTGGAAGCATATGCGATCCTACAATATTCATTGATCGATGTCGTGGTTAAAATCGAGTCTAAAGTTATGTAATTTTAAATAATAAACTCTTTATGTTGTATAGCTTCCTCTCAAGGTCAAGATATTAATTAAGCTATAAAAACAATGTTTCTTGACTAAAATCGACCGATTAGCTATTCCCGTTTGGAAATTATATATCACAACTACATATACTGAGATTTTCGTGGTCGCAGCTTTTATTGTACGGCCGTAAGCGCTATTTGAAATTTATCAAAATGTACCGGGAGGACCGGTAAATTTTTATATTCAATTTTTCTCGAAAGCAGAAGTGTTTTAGGGGATAAATTTTCTCGGGCTTATAATTCATCCACAGGGGCATCCAAATATATTAAAATTGTAAAGAATCTCTATCCACCCTACTTTAAAAATTTCCCAAAACTTTGTGTTACCTTTAAAATACATGTGTCATTTCCAGTACCTCAATCAGTCTTATACAGCTTACCCCCCGGTCTGATATAAACCGCATGCAAGCTTTATTATAATAACCCGATTATTCGGCCATAATGAAAGATCAGAGTTCGAAATATGCAACTTTTTCGAATGGTAAGGTGTGTGTAGGGGGTGAGTAGAAGGGAGAGGGGGTGGGGTGTAGGCTGTAAGAATTGAAGTACTAAAAATAAAGCATGTGCCAAATGTATCATTGGGAACGCAGATTGAATCGCGTGACTCGAGAGTGTCGCATTCGTGAAGTAACGGAATCACCACTCATCAAGCAAGCGGAACCCTTTAGATATTAAAGCATATACACATTCACGACTGACTTCGGTTTCTGTGGATCTGGCCTATTGCTTCTGCGTTGACATAAAAACATTGATGTATCCGCCGCCATATACCTGTGAAGTGTCGACAAACTCGCTTATTATTTCGTCATCTGCGTGGAATATGCTCTCTCGCTGGTAGGCAGGACTTCGATTGGACCTTGACCTAGAAGCTTGCTCACACATCACCATTAAAATATTTCGAACTCTGATCTTTCATAATTGCAGAATAATCGGGTAACAATAATAAAGCTTCCACGCGGTCTTTAACAGAAAAAAATAACCAAGCACGTTTTTCCTTTTCTCAGAATCCACACATGCAATGTTGGTTTCATAGATGTACTTGGATCATTATTACCGCACACAGTTTTGGCTATAACTCATTTGCCAGTGGACCATAGCGCCTTATTTTTGGGGGACTAAAGCTTGGGAGAAGAGGTCTTTTCCATACATCTGCTATCATGTCGAGTTATAACGTTCCAACTTGGTTCTGCAGTGTTAACAAGAGTTCTGTGTCACAGCACCAGACAGATGGCACGGTTAACATTAATAGATGCATCACTGACACTATAATCGCAGTTCCACACGTTGCTTTTGTCGTCGTCACCTTGCTGCAACTTACTATACTGAAATACTGGCGACATCTTCGGCAACTTGATTCTTCGAGTTTTCATTTGCGATATCCTGGCCACACCTTGAGATGGATTCTAGCTTTCTTCGTGTTTTTGCTGGGCGCTGCATCCTTTGCAGAGGGGCTGGTGACAGACGGTATCTACCGTAAAAACGATTTCCCCACACAGCCGCATTTTTACCTCCCGGGAATCTTCACGATGGCGGGAATCGTCACAGCTATGACAACCCTAAACTTTGCAGAGGTGTGGCGTTTCAAGCATATGCTATGGACGTTGTTGTGTTACTGGGCCTTGTCACTCGTAACGACCGTTATAGGTCTTCACTTCAATATTAAAGTGCACCAGTCAGTTGAAGATACCACTACGATTTCGATGAATTCATTACTATTACTACTTTTAACTGTGTGCTACGCTGTTCTTGTGCTCGGAGAAACAATCAGCTTATATAAAATCGTGAGTAAAATCATTCTTTTCCCAACAACTATGATAATGCAAAAATCAACACCACTACTATTACCGTACATTTTAATCATATCTCATCTACATTTATATCCGCTTCTACCACGTTTGCATTAATCCTTTAATCTTTAATCCAGGCCTACATATTTTCCACATTATATCTTCAGTTTTTTAATGATAAAGATATTTGGACAGTATTTATAAATTATTTGAGGTTTGTAATACAAATAGGCGTAATTATAATCATTGAATACTCTTCTTGTCTAGAAAATCTGATCCCTAAACCTTTTAAAACGTATATTTGCATAATTGGTCATCTCGGCGGAATGTGAAGAAAAAAGGTTTGTACTAGTAAAGATACGTTGATGATATAGAAGTGATTGATTGACATAAGCACATTGTATTTTTTTGACATACATACTATTGTGACCAAAGACATTAATATTCACGCTTTCGGAAGTTTGCATATCATACTGACCATAAAATAAATCAGGGAGTACAATATGAACTCTCAAATTGTAAGATTTCTTTCTCACTCGTAAAAACGTAATTCAACTTCATTCTGCTAGGTGAAAGAATAAATTCAATTAAAATCTGATGAGTATACGGTAGCATTATGGTCAGTATGATATGCAACAATACAAGGAAGAAAATAAAGCTTAACCAAGCATAACATTGTATTACTCATATGAATTAAATATTTGTATTTTTCCCACGAGTAAAGTAGATCATATCTAAGAAAAAAAAACTAGATTAAGCAAAACACATCGGCAATAAATATATTTTCACTTCCTGCAAAGCTGATGCACGTTTCGATCTGATCGCTTTGTTTTCAACTGTCAGATTGCTAACATGGCTATTTGGTTTTACATGAAATCAAGTTTTGGATAACAAAATATGTCTAAGTTCTCTCTGGATTTTGTACGTTTTGCATTTTTCTTTGGATGAAATTGGAGTAAACAGTGGTGAAAATTAATTAGTTACAATGAACAAACAAAAACAATGTAGTGGTATGCAATGTTAAAAATCAAGAATAACTATTCATTTGGGAAATGCTACTCTTGTTTTCCTAGGTATTTTGCCGCTGTTTAGAACAAAAAAAAGATGACAATTGTACCAAATTCTTGCCGGAGAAACCATGGGCTGAGGAAAGGATGTTCTACCAAGAAAACTTCTCCAATTTTCCCTCCCAATTGACATTCTGGTGGCTCAACTTTCTCTTCGCTACCGGTTTCAAGAGACCAATTATTTATGAAAAACTGGGAACCATTCCCGAAAACCACACCGTCAACCATATCTATGCACGATTCAAGATGATCTACGAAGATGAAAAAGTGAGTATACTACAGTTTAATCTGCATAAAATAATACTCCCTTAGGTTATGTTATATGCAGTGCTATCGCTACAGGGGTATGGGGGACGTGCCCCCAATCGAATAGCGATATAAGGAATAGGGTGAGGCAAGGTAAAAGGATGATGGTCACATCCATTCAACTACCCTCTGCAGAAGGACTTGTTAATTCGTATTTCATCCACTCAGTAAGACTACTTTTAGCCCCACCCCCACGAAGCAGTGTCCCCCCTATACCTGGGCCCATGCTACGCCTCCGCTGGAATGTAAACCATCTTTATCAAATTACTCTTTTTTCTACTACATTTTACAGATCTGTTAAATTAATCAAGATATATTCATACTTTGCGTCTGAGTTTTTAGAATAGCTGTGAAAATTTGAGCTTGATTTGATGAAATTGCGATACTTCCTCATTTTTGTTTCCTTCAGAAAGTACAGTACAAAATTAATGATAATATCTACTTTCGCTCTCTTTATAAGTGAAATTGTAACTTAACAAAACACTTATCTTATTTGTTATTTCTTCAGTGGCAATTCGTGTTTTTTGTTTTGTTTTGTTTTGGTATGAAAGAGTCGGTAAGGTTTCAGCTTTCAACTTCAATATTAGTCTTGCTATAAATAATTTGTTGTCAACATCAAAGGCGCGTTGATGGGAAGGGGGGGGGGGGGGAGAGGGGCCATGACTCTCTCCCGAACGTTTGGAATTTTTATATTTACTAGTATATTTCTTGTGCAACTTTCATTCCTAAGGGATGCGTAACTACACATAGTTAGAGTGCACTCTTTAGGGGCTTTACTAAGGTCAGAAGATTTTTAACCTCAGAAACTTATCATTAATAAGGTGATGAGTCCAGTAATAATTCGCATTTGGTCATAGCTAATCAAATGGAACGTTTTCAGTAATATTTTATCAATTATATTAACTTGTAAATTGAAAGCAGGTTGTATACGATAACACGTTTTATAAAACAGGTCGGGTGGAAAGGACTTCGAATTTTTCCTTATGGTCTATAGAGACATAAATACCGTAAGACAAAGATTAATCGATACTCCCCTTCTCCTCCTCCTCCTCCTCCTCCTCTTCCTCCTCCTCCTCTTCTTCTTCTCCCTCCTCCTCCTTTTCACACTCCTCCCTCACCCCCTCCTCCTCCTCTTCCACCACCGCCTTCTCCTTCTCACACTCCTCCCTCTCCCCTCTTCCACCTCTTCTCCCTTCTCCTTCTAACACTCCTCCCTCTTCCTCTTTCTCTCCTCCTCCTGCCCCTGCTTCTCCTCTTCTTGGATCTATCAGGAGAGGGTTGATGGATCCGACAGACAACCAAGCCTCATGAAGACGATATTTCGTGCCCATTGGCGACGAGTCGGTGCAGCTGGCCTCTTGAAACTCACCGCCGATCTCCTGAGCTACGTCGGGCCGTGTGCTCTGGGCGGGATCACACTCTATGTGACGGGGACATTGAAAGGAGACAAGCATAAGGGAAAGGTACTGTTTCATTTTTCTTCAAATTCTGTTTTATCTCTTAAATCTACGGGATGGGAAACGAAGAGATAACGGGAATTTCCTAAATTAATATTCTACTTTATCATACGATGACTCTCATTGTCACAGAGGAAGGGACCGATCCCAGATTATGTGAAGGAAGAAAGAGAAAGAGAGAGAGAGAGAGAGAGAGAGAGAGAGAGAGAGAGAGAGAGAGAGAGAGAGAGAGAGTAAAAAAGGGGGTGGTGGTATACAGTGTCGATAAATACATGTTATTTAACAGATTAAGGGGTATTTTGTTCTGTATCTGTTAAGCCAGTCGGTTTTCGAACTACAAAAGGAAACACGGACCAGTTTCCTCCCTAAAACCACAGCTAAAGAAAGAAAGGGAGGAAACACAATTTATATGCAGTAAATTACTACAAAATCTAGATAAATTGAGTTATTTAAAGGTCGTTTTCCTAATTTTGCAGATGTATCTGGCAGAACCACAACATCATGACGTCACAATAGCCGAGTTTTTCTCCAACGGATTCATCTTAGTCGCCTGTGTGTTTGCTACATCTATCATCCAACACATTTGCAACCAGACATATAATTATTGGGTGTATGTCGAAGGACTTCATGCCAAGTCTGCTATTCAGGTGAGTATGATGATTCTTCAGTAAATTCCTCAGTTTGAGGGGAAAATGTGATGAATGTTACTATAATGGGATTTCGTAATGGGCCATTAAGCATGGTCCTTATAAAATAAGCGGCTAACGTTGTAAAACATAGGGCTTAGCGCAGTGTTTACAAACCCAATTCAAATAACTGGTTTAATCTTCAAATCGAAAGTAGATCGGATGCCATCCTTTTGCAAAGCTGATTATAAGGCAATTTACCCCTCATTTATATTTCCAGAGGTTGATATATGACAAGTCACTTCGCCTCTCCACATCCACGATGTCAGGTGGTAAGATGTCAATGGGTCAGGTGACCAATCACATGTCTGCAGATGCAAGCAATGTCATGTTCTTATTCATCAATGTCAACGAGATATGGGCAATACCCGTTAAGGTGAGATAAATGTTTACTGTTAATAGCTAGAAGGGTTTTAATACCATTTTAAAATGAAATAGAGTTAAGACCCTTCTGTCTCCCAAGTTCTAGTCAACAAAGTTATCCAGTATACCGATCCTCATACCGAGGAATGTGAAAGCTCTCACGTTTCCCTGCCAAAAATTTAGGAAGAAAATGATCAGACGACGATACCTTTCGTGTTTTTTTTCCGGTTTTGCTGTTTTTCTAAGTGAAAAAAAGAAGAAGAAGAGAGTATAATATCTTATTTCTATTTAAAAAATTTGCTTTAATTCTTTCTCCAATATTATCGAAATCTCTTGTGTATTTTGACCTTTTGCTTCTTTATTTCTTCACTAATTTGATCTTCATGTTTAATTTTCAACTGTAGTGCATCTCTGTAAATTAATTTTTATAATATGAAAATCTGTACAGAGTAGATAAACGGTTATGTTGCATATAAATTTCTTCTTCGTCTTGTAGATAACTCCAATATTATCGAAATCTCTTGTGTATTTTAACCTTTTGCTTCTTTATTTGTTCACTAATTTGATCTTCATGTTTAATTTTCAACTGTAGTGCATCTCTGTAAATTAATTTTTATAATATGAAAATCTGTACAGAGTAGATAAACGGTTATGTTGCATATAAATTTCTTCTTCGTCTTGTAGATAACTGTTGCACTGTATCTCTTGTACTACAAGCTTGGTATTGCTGCCATTATCGCCGCCTCACTCTTTGTAGTCGTCATACCTCTACAAATGATTGTAGCAACAGCGATGGCTAAGATAACAAAATCAGTTTTGGTGAGTAAAAGTTTCTGTTATGAACTTTCCTCTTAAGATATTTCATACTGTACGTTTTCATATTTTAGAGGAAAAAAAGCATATTGCACCAATAGTTTATGTTTTGTGTATAGAGTTTATTAACGCTGATTGGATCTTACAAAGTTCGACAACAGATCTAAAATTTTGAACAAAATATTTCCTATAAGTATATCGCACAGACTATTTCCTTTTTTGTTTGTTTAGAGTTTATGAAGCCTTATAAAATCCCACAAAACTCGATAACAGATCTTAAGTACTGCACGTTTCCACGTTTGCTAAAAACGTATCGCAGAGACTGCTTTCTGTTTTTTGGTGTAGAGTTCATGAACCCTGATAATAATAATAATAATAATAACGTTTTATTTACCCAGGGTAGCCACTTCAGTTATGAAACTGTTCTTCCAGCGGGCCCTGCATAACATAATATGTTATTACTACCCTTCTCCAATCTAATATGCTGAGCGCCTAGCTAGAAGGCAGAAGGTCCCATTGTTATAAGTCTTTGGTATGACTCGGCCGGGGTTCGAACCCACGACCTCCCGTTCATGAAGCGGACGCTCTAACCACTGAGCCATCATGTCCGGTATCGACAATCCTTCAAGTCCGATAACAGATCTACAATACTCAGTGCACGTTTTCATATGTGCAAAAAAAAACTATAGCGTATATATTTCTGTGTTCTGTAGAGTTTATCGCCTCTGATAAAAATCACACACAATTCAATAATAGTAACAGAATTACTAATTGTTCCGACTCAAGATCAATCTTCAATTCAGCAACGAATGCATGCAGTCTTTCTTACCACATTGTAAATAAGCTTTGCTTAGCCGTGAACCTCTAAAATTTGTTTTGAAAATCAATCTAATGATACCGCAATATCCATTACTATTTTCGTGATTGTATCAACGCGTTTAACCTTGTAATTTTATTGCAGAAAACATCGGATAATAGATTACGTGCTTCAAATGAAATGTTTCAAGGGATTCGGTTTCTGAAGATCTATGGATGGGAGCATATATATTATGAAACCGTGAAAGCCGCTAGGAATATGGAATTACATCAACTTATCAAAATTTACGTCTTATTCGCCGTGACCTGTGAGTAAATTCCAAACATCAGTTTTATGATATCCGATAAAACAATCAAACCTGTATGTGCTAGATTTTCCAAATTAATTAATTAGTTTTATCTTGAGATAAAATTGATAAAACTCATTTTTTCCAATTCTTAAAAGTTGATACTTTTGAACGCCTTCTCAGAGAAAGTGTCATAAGATAGAAAGAGGGAAATTTGAAAATAAGGAATGATAAAGTAATCAATGAAGAAAAAAAAGTATACATTTTATATAACGGGAGAAATCGGAGAGGATGTGGGGACTAAATAATCAATAAACAAAGGAAATAGAAGAGAGCAGAAGACAAAAAATGTACCAACGAAATGAAAAGAGGAACTTATAAATGACTTATGAATAAATACTTTGACGTAGAAAATTAGAAATTTTGTTTGCCTTCATTCATTCATAAGAATAAAGTAGTTTTCATTCAATGTCGTTGAAAGGGGGACGGGTCGGGGTGCTGGTTCTTTTACTATAATTTACACAGAGATTGTCAGCCTTTTATTCTCTCCCCCCCCGTTGTCTTGTGCCCGCTGTGTGCTGTGCCTATTGTCGATGTGCTGTAGTCTTTTATTATATCTCATATTTTCTCTCTTTCCTCCCGTCTCGTCTAGTCTAGTCTCCTGATTTTTTTAATACTTCTTGTTTCTTATACCAACGTTTTCTTAAAGTATTCTTAAGTAGTCACAAATATATACTCCCTTCATGTTTATCTTGTTGCTTATTGATCTACCAACCAATTATTGTATCCAGAGGGGACCCTAAAACTTACAAGCTCTGCTTTTACCAGGGTCTCCTTGTCTTTCTTTTATTTCACTTTGTTTTTATCATTGCCATGATTTTGTTTGCATTGTAAATGTGTAATGATCTAATGTTATGCTTAATGTGACACTTGAAAGAAAGACGAATAAATATCTTTCTGTTTGTCTTCATTTTACCCCTACAGTTTCAATCAATTCTGGAACACCGATAATCGTTACTTTAATTGTAAGTCAGTGCCATTTTTTCTTATCTTCTCTGAAATCAAAAGTTACTTTCGATTCAATAATTAACTAATCTCTTAGGTATAAGAACAAAGTACATACTTTATAAGAAATTATTTGAATGTAGGCCAAATGTGGTTGTGGTCACTTTTTTCTGTTTCCTCTAAGGCGAGTCTTCATTCTTACTCTTAATTGGAGATTAACGTCCATTATATGATAAACAAACAAACTGCGTGGTGCAACTCTCTTGCAAACTATAAGACATGCACATACTATTTATAATTATCCTATAAATATTCTCTCCAGGCATTTGCTGTCTATACACCACTGAACTCCACCCCACTGACTCCGGACACAGCTTTCTCCAGCCTAGCCTTGTTCAACCTGATATCCGTTCCACTCATACTCCTTCCCCACGTACTTAACCTGAGCGTTACTTTGAAAGTCAGCGTAAAACGACTGGTAGAATTTCTAGGAAGTCCAGAGGTCAAGCCCCTCGATGATAATATGAAGGTTCGGGGTTCGGGTCCCCCACCGGGGAGGAGATGTGATGGTGACATGAATGGGGGAAGTCGGAGTGAAAGGGTGGTGAAAACGACACCCCTCAGCTCTGTGCTGGAGACAGATGAAGAAGATTTGCAAACAGAAGATGATGTCTTCCTGGTAAGAAAAATAAAAAGGCAGGAATATTCCAAAACGATCGAAAAGACTTTCGAGAAATCTAACCCAGGGGGGGGGGGCAATTTTGAGACCCTTATATGTAAATCCCATGGAAATCGTGTTCGTAATCCATCGTCGTAATGTCCGCACTTTCAAAAGGTGATTGGCCAGTCAATTATCATATTGCCCCAAGTTGATTTTTCGAAAGTCTTTGCAATCGTGATAATAATTAGTAAATAATTATAACAATAACAATACACATGAGTGGGATAGACGCAAGTGTTAGGGACCTGTACAGTAAGGCAAATTTGCACTAACTTAAAAGAAATAACGCAAATCCAAACTTCATTATCTTACTTTGAAATCCGTACACTTGTTATTACTTCATCATATAAAGAGTAGTTTTCTAAAGTCATAAATCGCAAGTTTTGTTTTGACGAACACCATAGGCGAGTGATAACCGGAAAGCCAGGCAAATAGTGAAGATATACAACAATTTGTCTAAATTTGGCTCTGAATACGACGTATATTCTTCGGCATAAACACCGAATATATTACTGCTGCTGCACTGAATATCTTAGTACACTGTATCTCCCATACTTGTCCCATTAGAGTGTTGAGGAGATGAACCAACGGAACGTAGGCCGAAACGGGGTGGCTGGTCCCATTCCGAATGGCACAAAACTCCAAAGTGACCAAGATTGTACAGATGGTCTACGGAGAGACGCACTTCAAAGAGATTTGCCTGATGACATCGCGATAAGAGTAAGTCTGTCAATTTCCTTTGAAGTGCATTTTATTGATTTTCTTATTATTATTAGAATGTGAATGAAAAAAAAAGAAAAGAAGAGAACACGATCCAAGTGTTATCCCTGTCAGGAGATGAAGTTCAAAACATATCGGAAAGGAGGTAGAGTTCTTACAAAGGTAAAGGGATAATTATAAGCATGACAGAAGCAAAACGAGCCAACAAACAAACTAACAAACAAACGAACAAATCAACGACAACAAAAAACAAACAAATACGACCCCCCCCCCTAAAAAAAAAAAAAAAAAAAAAAAAAAAAATGGGACTGGAAGAACGAATTGTGTTTTTTGAAAGGATGTTTTTCTAGATGTGCATACTTATGATGTAAAGTACCGTACATGAAAATGCTCATATGGGTATAGTGCAATTAGTAATGGTCACTTGATACTATTATGGCTCACCTCACCCCTTTGGTAAACACCATCTGATTGTACACGTGTTTAAGGTCCCACGCCTTAGACCGCTGAGGAATATAGCATGTTGGAGAAAAGACAACACTATTATCATTAGGCAAAATTTTGACAGGGATTCGATTTATTATGTATTTGCGTCACACGTGTTTAAACAGCCCAATGATGTACATCATATCGTTTAACACTTCTGTTTAAAGGTATCGACCAGTTTTGGAACCACCCCCTCTCAAAATTGAAATGGAAGCTCTTAAAACCTATACTGTGAAAGAATATGTTTCAACTAATACGTGATGATACAAATTTTGCCGGGAAACCGCCTACTAATAATTGATAGTAAATTATTATATCTATCCGGACTGGATAGATATCGTTCTGTGTACAGTGCTTGTAAATTTACCAAGACTGGGCCAAATTTCTTATCATTATGATGATCACAACCTTTTCTGATTAATTCCACACCGTTTCTTTCACAATGCAATCGCATGACCAGAACTGAACCTTTAAACATCTAATAACACCATAAACATTATCAAAACTTACGATTGTTCATAAAAGAACTCTAACTTTTTATGGTATCCGCAATAAGTTTACGATCAATTCCATATGCGATAATGTGATATAAAAGACATTGCTCATAATATTACAATCGATGTTTAATGCTCCGTTATAAAACAAATGTGGGAAGAAACTCGCCATTCGTGTCTATATATGTTTTCTTTTTTAATACAGGAAGGACCATAATGTAAATGTAGTCGTTCAGATTGTCACTTTGTTGTATAAAAGTTTAAAAAATGAATTAAATACAAAGCCACGCTTTTCTAATTTTAAGGGCACATTTTTGTTTACTGAAGGTGAGCCAGGTTGGGCCTCCGCCGGTGGTGTTGGTGGTGGTGGTAGGGTGGGGGAGGAGGGTAGCGCCCTTATTTTCCTGTGCCCCTGTATCCGCTACTTGTTAAGACAGCCTGAACATCGCATTTACTATCATGACTATAGGGTACTCGAGTATACTGCCGGATTTTCTGTGTTATCACTTTTAAATGTGAATGATAATGTTGCACAAATACAATCATATTCGTCCTGGCAATACAGCACTTTTTCCTCCTTTGCTTTGAAACAGATCCGAAACGGAAACTTTGTATGGGATGCAACGTCTAGCAGCCCGGATGTTAGTAATGTGGATATTACAATACCAGCTGGTGAGTATTGACACGTACGCCCATTATGAAAGTCATAATATTATAGTTTTCGATATCATTCAGTCGCCCCTCATTCTAATTGAAAAAAAGAAACACGACAATTCATTTATTTTCATTCATTCTTTTATTTATTTATTTATCTATTCATTTATTTATATCAGTCTTTACACAGTGTAGCTTTTTCAATATTGAGTATTGATCTTTCAAGTGGCCCTGTCTATATAATTGAAAAACATTAAATTTAAACATGATAAAATAGAGATATTTAACAAATAAAAGAATATATAAAACTATGATAAAGAACAATTATAAAGCAATTAAACTTCGAAAAACATTTTAAAACATATTTATGACAATACAAGTTAATACAATACAAATATGAACATGAATAATCGCTTCTTAGAGGGCATTTACAATATCGTAAAGTATTAACATCGCCTCTTGAGTGATAATAAAGATAATGTTGTACATAAATCAATCATGTCCATGAGAATCCCATGGTCCGAATGAAAGCAAACAATTGAAATGAGGAGATGTGTGTGTTTACCAGGTTCCCGGGCCAATGGTAAAGGAAATATATAATATATGTTATGATTTATGAAGATTAGAAAACCAGTAGCTAATGCACATGTGGTTTAATGTTTCCACCTAGACTTCCTCATAAATACTTGCTGTTGTCTTCGACTTAATTTTTCCTTAGGTAATATGATATGTTAAAATTTGATTTGTTATGTCCTTTCACGTCTGTCCAATAGATTACATGACATGGACATCACCAATATTCCAAATCAAGATTTTAGTACATATTCAGTCATCAACTTTAGAAAATAAAATTGTTGAGTATATTTTAGTTTAAAGTGACTCGGTAACATTGTTGAAGGTCGATGAAAAACTGTGTAGTTTTTGTATGAAATGTTACTTATTATATTCCTTCTACTGTACTTGCCGTCCAACAGGCAAAAATCCTGCGAAAATTCTCAAACCACAGAGATATTAATCGTTTACTTTAAAGGCGTCACCCTGATTAACAGTAAATTCTCCCAACCATTTTTGAATTTTCCCAACCGTTTCTTCATGAAACTAAGACATACAACAGCGTTTTAAAAATCTTTCAACACTTAAATGTTTGGAATGTTATATAGAGCCAATTCATTGCTTTGTGACGATGTACATTTACCTAAAATGTAATTAAATTGTAATGATAAAGTTGGGAGAATTAACGAAGCGATCAGATCATTTTCCCCCAATGTTTATTACTAGTAATATGGTCTGTTTTCACTCAAACTTTCAGATTATCTTTCATTTGACATCTAACATTGAAGTCACTACCTTATAGCATCATTTTCTCTCATCTAAAACCATGTTACTAAGTCCCTTTACTGGTAATACAATTATAAAAAAAAAAATTGTTACGATAAACAAGAGATAATTTGTAATTTCCCCTGTTTATTATGTATATAATAGGTAAGTTAACCATAATTGTTGGAGCGGTAGGAAGTGGGAAATCTTCACTTCTTGGTGCTATGATGGGCGAGATGACGGCACGTAGTGGGATCGTTCAAATTCACAAGTAAGAACGTCGTTTTTCTAGTTTGTAATTTGCTGTATTTTTCGTTACATTTGTTTTAAAATCACTCCAATTTTATTCAATTGATATAACCAAAGATTTGTTTATTTTTTGTGATTACGGTTTTGCACATTTTTGCAAAGCCTTTATGGAAATTAATAAACGTAAACACTGTAATTAGTAACATAAGTTCATCCTTCGTAAATTTGAAGAACATTAGTGTATGGCTCATTGTCACTTTTGGAAAAGAGACAGTCATAGGCACTCCTTAATTGTTTATGTTCAATCAAACGATCCGTAACGGTACAATATCAGCAATGCAATTTCAACATGACTGTTTATTAGACTTACGATTAACTCATCATGGCCATAATTGCATCTCATTCTGTTCGACTTGGGCTGATTTTCTTTCTCTAGGAAGAAAGGCAGGATTGCCTATGCGCCCCAGAAAGCGTGGTTGATTAATACAACAGTCCGAAAGAATATTATATTTGAATTGGACAAGAACATGAATAAATCAAGGTAAGAAAACATAAAAAAAACATTTTTCAAATCTTTTTATTATCTTTAAGAATATTTTGATTGAATAATAAATCATAACTTCAGGTTATGATTGTTAAAAGAACTGAATTGAATGAGCTTCTAAAGCCACACATTTGAATATTTTTTGACGAATGGATTTTCTAGGACATGCAATCCTAGGTATATGCTGTCTTTTCAATATTTCTGAACAATCCTAAATTAGATACATTGTTATAGAGTAATTTAGACTCTGACCCCTTCATTGAACAATCATAACCATAATCTGTGTGATTTTATTATTAATTCCAAATTCTCTCTTGACAGACTATTTGCTGTACACAATGTTGTCCTATGTCAGAATTCTTCATTTTAAAGTTTATTATAACAATAACAAGAAGAATAGATTAATCGGCAGAAGAACTGCCGATTAATCTTACCACTATGATGAAATGTAAAAAATATGTTCATAATTATAATACTAGAAATCCTGATAACTATTTTATTGAAAAATGTCCATCAACAAATTCCTTATTTACTTTTAGACACACTGGCCCGAAAATATGGAATTCCCTCCCCAAAGATATACGTGATACTGCTTTCTTAAACTCTTTTAAATCTAAACTAAAAAATACTTCATCTGTTTTTAAATCTATAATAATATTTGCATGTTAATACGTCTCCTATGTTTTGTGCACTGTTTTGTTATTGTTATACTTTTTATAGCCAATTGTTGGAAGTTGTATATGTATCTTTTAATAACAGGGAGCTGCCTCGACAGAACCTTATGGTTTTATTTGCAGTTTCCCCAATTCATTTCTATTGCTGTTTAACTTTTTATAATTCCGATATATTTGTAGACATGTTTCCATTTTGTGTGTATTTTGTGTTCTCTATATTGTATATAATCTGTATCTTATATGTTTTTTATGGACTTGAATTGAAATAAAGCTTGAACTTGAACTTGAACTTAAATAACACAATTGCGAAGATTTAACAAATCATCTCAGGGCAATTTCAATTGCCAATTCGTCACCTTTTGAAATGTGAGAAGATTACAATTACATCTGGACATGTTGCATAATCGAAACATGCTTTCTTCGGGCAATGCAATATGGTACCTCAATTTGATTTTCAAAGGTTTTTGCATTCGTGTTAATTAATAAAGATATATTTGTTCTCCTCTCTCTTGTCACCAGATACCAGGAAGTGATTCGAGCGTGTTCACTCCTGCCAGACCTGGAGGTCCTCCCCGCCAATGACCGGACAGAGATCGGTGAGAATGGTATCAACCTTAGCGGAGGTCAGAAACAGAGGGTTAGCGTCGCAAGAGCCATGTACTCTGAGAGTGATATCATTATTCTGGTAAGAATGATATTCAGGGTACCATGCATGCTACACGGTTTTTCTAAGTCTGCTGAGAGCCAAAAGGGTTGTAACTTTATGTTTTAGTATGTGAGTCAATGATCTTCTTGCTCCTAGCAGGGGCGGATCTAGGGGGGTTTCGGCGGTTTTAACCCCCCCCCCCTTGGGCGGCCAAGTGAAAAAAAGGGGGGGAGGGAAAAGAAGGGGGGAAGGGGGGAAAAGAAGGGGGAAGGGGGGAAAAGAAGGGAAAAAAGTAAAAGAG
This sequence comes from Strongylocentrotus purpuratus, assembly GCF_000002235.5. Taxonomy (NCBI): domain Eukaryota; kingdom Metazoa; phylum Echinodermata; class Echinoidea; order Camarodonta; family Strongylocentrotidae; genus Strongylocentrotus; species Strongylocentrotus purpuratus. Next base: position 47,076,337 of record NW_022145612.1, on the reverse strand, counting down.
TAAAACGGCGCGATTTTTGTAATTTTTTTTTTTGATCCGCCACTTGGTCAACTACCCCCCCCCCCCCTTGGTAAAGAGCGGTTATTACTCGGTGGCGTATCCACTGTATCAAACACTGGGTTTAGCTGGCGTACGCCCTCTCCCAGTTGAAGGCCTATGAAGAAAAAAAAATTCTTGATACACCACCTGAACTTATGTTCGGCCCCAAAGGTAAGGGCTCACAACTTCCCCGGGTACACTCGTCAGGTGTTCTATAATTATAACGCGTGCTATGCTCCAGGATTCTAGCCAGAGAACATTTAAAATAAATCAAAATAATAGTATGTACATGTAATTGAAAGCAAATTATCTTGCAGCGCTGAAACTAAGAACATCTTCATTCCTCAATCACGTTTTTTTTTTAATGGATAGAAAAATTAATAAAAGTCCAAGAATGAGTTCTGACTGCAACTCTATTCTGTTGTTTGTAGGATGATCCACTATCAGCTCTCGATATGCAAGTTGGAAATGATTTATTCGACAAGGGAATCCGAGGTATCTTACGTCATCGCCATCAAACAGTTATATTGGTCACACATCAACTGCAATACTTGCCAAAAGCAGATAAGGTACGTCTTGAAAACCCAAACACACGTTTCTTCAATTATTTTATTGTCTACTTCTAATCCTTTGCTCTGCCGTACCTTTCCTCGTCTTCATTTACTCCCCCCCCCCCGTTCCTCTTTCTCTTGTTCCTTTTCTTATAGTGCATCTCGTTCTTCTGGCCGTTGCTATTGCAATTCTTCGGTTGCTACCTGCTTTTTATTTTGTCATTCACTTCATTTCCCATTTATTTAATTTATGTTCAAATTTATTTCAAGAGTTTTAGGATTACTTTTAAATAGATGCATAAAATAATTTAGTGTACGTTCTGATTTTGCAAATATCGTGTTCATCTTTCGATCCTCAATTATGAATTTCATACAAATGTACGTATTTTTGCCAAATGAGTAGCTTTGATAAACAGACGTGGTGTTTCTATTCTTACAACTCTTCTCTAAAACGTATTCATATCTGTTATGCGTCTATTCCTTCATACATTCAACTATTATTTAGTTTCCGTCATTCCCATACTTTTTAACCATGCATGCGTGACATCCAACTGTCTTTTGTTCCTTGTACAGATCATCATTATGGAGAATGGAAGAGTACAACACCAAGGTTCACCGTACGACATCGCACGGGCTGACCACGATCTGGAGGTGAAATGGAAGGAGGCGGAGAGACGAGCGAGTGTGACAGAGGATGTGCGGACCACTGAAAGCAGTACTGAGATGGAGCGAAAGAGTCTTCGAAGGCAGTGTTCAAGAAAGTTCTCGGTCGTCAGTCACCCCGACTCCGTCATAGGTAAATTAAAACCAAATAAATAGTTTTTACTTACACCGAGTTACCGTGAGACAAACCAATAGAACAGTCACAAATGTCTTGCAAATTAATGGATACTTCTCTCCCACCAAAGCCTAATAATAGACTGTTCCATTTATCTGTTACAATGCATGGTTACAATCAATTATATTTTAGTCTTGAAGTTCTAAATGTAGTTGCACACAGGTGTTACTTTGCCTTTATAATACGCGAAATGGTCAACTACGCGCCACATTAATAATTCTGTGTAATGATTATCTACTTCTAAACGTCTATGTCAGAACTTTTCACTCTTGCGTTGGTTATTATTAGATAAATGAGTTATTGTTATGAGTATGAGTATGATTAATATCAAGTAAATCATATCAAAATAGTGCGTAATGATGTCAGAAAGGTTGACGGTGGAAATCTATAAGTTATCAGTGTATGCCGAAACATAGTCCCAACTCATTACTAAAAACTGATGGATCTTTATGGAAGATCGTAATTTTTAAAGTACAAGTCAAAGCGAATACTTCATTTGATTATTACCCTTTACAAACCATCTCTATTTTTTTCTTTCATCTTAGAGAACGATAGAGGTCGTTTGATCGCGCAGGAGGATCGCCAGTCCGGAGCGGTTGCTATGAGCAACTACGCCCATTACATCGCATCAATGGGATATACGTTATGTGTGCTTATCTTTTGCAGTACCTTTCTGCGCGGTGCTCTCCAAATTGGTACCGATTTCTGGCTCTCTGAGTGGTCTGAGGCTGGACTCAATGACAGTCGTAATCATGTAAGAATGCAAAAGAAAGTAGTCATAGTAATATTGAGTATGCATCATCAAGGAACTATGTCCTTCTTTAGGTCGTTAAACAACTGCAACGGAGAAATTGCTCAGCATTTTTTAAAGAGACATTTGTGTCAAATAACCCCTTTCTTTCTCTCTCTCTCTCTCTCTCTCTCTCTCTCTCTCTCTCTCTCTCTTTACCTTTCTGCTCTATATTATAATCATGGACCTAATATAGGTCCATGATATAATTAACCCTCAATAACTCCCCCTCGATTTTCACACTATTGAACATGTACGCACCTAAACAAGTCATAATCTAACTTTCACTATAACATTCCTTTCAGATATGAACATCTTCCTTGTAACCTATATATATATTTTGTTATTAACGATTTTAATTATCAATATATTTATTTGTTTGTAATTATGGTTATTAATTTGTTGGTTGGCGCTAACTTCGTCATCATGTTTGTCATGTAAAGTACGATCATGTTCTCTTTAGTTGCATAATTCACGAAATGCTTTCCGAAGCTCTTTGGCAGCGCGTAGAGGCTAAGTAGTATGCGCTATACAAGAAAGGACTATCATTATTATTATCATTATTAATGCAAATATAAAAAACTTTAAAATGTTATCATCAATTTTGTCCAGGATGAAGTGCGCCCAACAAGTTTCTACGTCAAGGGATTCGCTGGGTTGTCTGTGGGTACCCTAGTGGGTCAAATCCTCTTCAACTTCCTCGTCAATGCCGGGATGCTGTTAGCTGCTAAGACCATCCACTTTGAGATGCTAGAGAATCTTCTCATGTTACCAGTAAGGTAAGGTATTTCATATCTTAAAAAATATATGTTTTTTTTTACAGAGATTTGCCTTTAAAAAACAAAATTGCTTTTGTTACCTAAGTAGACCCTCTTGAAATAAAAAAGGATGAATGTTTAAAAGGAACAAAAAGAAAACGAGGAAAAGATTCTGAAACAATTAAATTAAATATACGCAGCATGGAAGCATCTGGATCATAATTATGTTTTTATAAACAAGGATACTTGCAAAGTCACACTTAGTTAAAGAAATTATGGTGTCGAAATAATTTGCAAATAGAATCAGTAGTGAAGATCTGCAAAGTTTTCTAAAATTGTTATGTAGCTTTCTACCAATGATTTTTTGATTTAAGATTTAGTCTTCCATTTTTTTAAATTGTTGTTTTTAAAAATTGATTTCATGCTTTTACTCCTCTCTTTCTTTTCTTCTTTTTTCTCTTCATTTTGTTAGGTTCTTCGACGTTACCCCTGTTGGCAGAATTCTTAATCGGTTATCAAGTGATACGTCTTTGATTGACCAGGTAAATAGTTTTTGCAAGATCATTAATTTCTTGGGTCAACACCGTCTTGATACGCCAAAGAATCGTCCTTCATCATGGTCAGAGTAAAGAGGTTTAATTAGTTTCAGATTTAATAGAGCACCGAAGTGCGAACGTCATATTCGCCCGTCGTCCGGGTTACTGGCTCTAAACAACATAGCTGCGCGTGAGGTTCACCGTGAAATCATTCAAGCAACGGGCTGGAGCAGGGCAAATTTAATGTTTGGGGCTGGTGTGAACACCACGCTATTTTTTTAGCACAAAATTGTTTGGAACCAGCAACCTTGACAACTTGGCCAGTATGACGTCACATTTCGTTACTCAATACTGTGAAAGAAATACTGCATTTTGATAAGGAAAACGGTCTTTTCCCATCATTTCTGGATATGTAAAAATATATTTTGACCTATTATCAAAATCACATGGTTCGTTCAACTTTAGCCATTGTACCTAAAACCTAGGTTTATGTGCGTCATATGACGCGTTTCGATGCGTTTCAGACCAAGGTTCAGACAAACCTTGGTCTGAAATGCGTCAAAACGCGTCATATGACGCACATAAACCTAGATTTTTCGACAAACCTCCTTTGTGAATTCGGGCCAATGTGTTTCTTAGTTCTTGTTCACAATTGCCTGGTGTGTAAGCCATTCTGTATTTAAAAAGAAATTAATTTAATAATCATGTATTCTCTTCAAAAATATTTTCTCCATTCTGACAGCGGTTGCTGATTACTATCAACATGCTGATGAATAGCTTTGTCAATATGTTAGCAGCGATCGTGGTCAACACCATAGTCAATCCGTGGTTCCTCGTAATCTTCGTATTTATCGCCTTCCTCTTCGTCGTCATCTTCATGTACTACGTAAGGACATCGAGGTAAGGGTGAAACAACGACTAACGACCGTAGAGGCTAATGGTATAGCATGTCCCTGGTATAATAATTCAGGGGGGAAAGTGCACGGTAGTGGAAACTCCCGTAACAGGACTGGTGTTTGAGCTTCATAGCTTGCAAAATGTTTAATGGAATCGCAAATGCCATATTAACCATTGTGTCTATCTATTTCTATTATAACTTCCACTCGAATTGTGACAGCTTTGCGGACATCGAAGTTGTGTCCTATCTTGTTGGTCTATACACCTATACAACAAACGTTTAATTTGACAATGTTATGAATGAATATATTAATAATAATGGTTTACTTTTATTAAAAAATAATTTATCGCAGCCCAGGGGCTAAATTGTACTTACAAAAGTATTTACATTAAAAAATACACTAAATAGAATAAATATTACAAGTAAGCAATCTTTAGGCAATTGCAAATTATTCATGAAATACACACATGTGAATCAGTATAGTACGTTTTAGACGTGTAGATTACACGATTATTTTGATCTGTTGAAAATTGTATTTCCTTTTTATTTATTTGCATATACATGCAATTTCAGAACGTATGTTATCTTTTTTGTTTTGTTCTAAACATATTTTCCATCTTTTAAAAATCCATTGTCAAAATATAGGGAGTTGCAGAGGATAGAGAGTGTCAGCAGATCACCGGTTTTGGCTCATTTCTCTGAGACACTGGGAGGATTGTCAACTATTAGAGCATTCAAGTGAGTACACCCCCAACACACCCCTCTCTTCCCCCTCTCTTTCTCTTTCCTCTTTATTTCTCTCTTTCCCAATATCTTTGTTTCCTTCTCTTACAGATCTCTATATCTCCATCCTATATATTGAACATAATGAGTGGAGAAGGGAAAAGACAGAGAATCGGGGGGAGAATAAACCATATATAATCATGTGATGATTAGTATAATCATTAGACAATGTGACACAATATAAGAACTTGCAGAATTTACAAAACACATCAATGAGAATGCTTTGTTCAGAACGTTTTACCAACAAATACCAATTCATGAGTTTTTAAATTCTTATCACTCCAATATTTCCTCCCTTAACCATGACTTTTCTTTCGACGTTATACAGGGCAGAAGCGCGTTTCTCTCGGGTTATAACAGAGCATATCGACACCAACATCACGGCGCATCTCTACCTCATAGCGGCTCAGCGATGGATGGGAATCAGATTGGTAAGAACATTTGATATTCTATCTATCACAGTAATTACATGACTCCAGGGGGGCGGGGGAGTGTTTCATAAAAAAAGTTTATTAGGTCGAAATTAACTCTAAGTTGGATTTAAACATTATGGAGAGCCGTTTGTAGCCTTAAAATAAAATATATTCAAAAGCGAAAATTCAAGTGTTTTAGACTTTTTATAAATTCCACATCAAGAACATGAATTCTCCTTGATAATAGAAAATATGAATGAATTGAATCAACATTTTATGCCTTTAACCGAACTTTTACCCCCAAAATAGAAAACTTAGAAATAAGTTTAACTTAGGATATTTGTGAAACACTCCCAATGGTGAGCATTATGTTTACGATGACTAAGAACCAATTTTCCTCACAGCTTCTTACACTCTATTGATTGATGGAATGTGATCAGTGCATCTTAATTCTCAAGAAGGAAAAAGAACTGTGCGTAGATCTAAATATATGCCTATACCGTTTGTGGCTGGTGTTCTGGAAATTCTAACGTATGAAAGATTGGTAGTTACAATTACACAGAAGAATTCAAGTCTTCAACATCACGAACATCTTTTTTTATAAGACAGCATAGTATGTTGAAAATAAATTGCAAACATTGCCGTTTTTTAACGTTGCAAGAAAAAAAAAATTGTAAAAACTAATAAGGACTAGCTAGAAATGATGAATCTCGAGTTGCAGATTTTAACCCGTTCAATCATTTCGAATAAAGCATTAGATGTTGTCATGAGTAACTTCTATCAATTTATTTTGTTCTGTCCAGGACTTTTTAGGTGCATTAGTGGTACTAGTAGCGGGATACTCCTCCCTACTAGGTGCATCCTATAGCGATATTGATGCCAGCCGGGTTGGTCTCGCCATCTCATATTCATTAATGGTAAGAAATGATTGCTCAGTCCAAGTATAATTGTGCACGTTATACGGGAGAAATGCCCATTTTTCCCCTAAAGCCTACTAACAACAGGAACGTGACCCTAGTCGTAGTTTTGTGCTCCCTTCAAAAAATAATGGTCGACCCAAACTGCACCAAAAATATGTGATAACCTTATATTTGCCTAACAGATATTTTCTTAAACTTGTAAAGCAATAATAGTTTTTAAAGCTATTCATATTTTTTCGTTTTCTTTTACCCATTTTTTGATAGAGGAGGCAGAATGGATAAATACAAAAATAGACAGAAAGAGAGAGAGAGAGAGGGGGAGAGGGAGAGAGAGAAAGAAAGAGAGATAGATAGAGAGAGAGAGAGAGAGAGAGAGAGAGAGAGAAATATTGTGTGACCGCAGCATATGAATATTGTTTTATTTTAAAAAAAAGGTTATTTCAATTACGTTATCTGGTGACAACTCTTAATATAAGTAAAATCAGCAAAGGTATCAAAATTATCAACTTTTCAATCCTGTTCCTCATTTCTGAAAGGTGTCCACCTATCTCAACTCTCTGGTCAGGTATTGCTCCGAGTTAGAACTTCACATGAACGCTGTGGAGAGGGTACGGTACTATTCCGAACTCCAAAACGAATGCTACAATGATGGTAAGAAACAAAACCCTCAGCATTTAAATAAATACGCATTAAAGGTAATACAAAGTTTTGGTATGGGGTCATGAATTTGTTTCAAATGAACATATTGGAAGCATATGCGATCCTACAATATTTAGTGATTATTGTCGCGGTTGAAATCGAGTCTTAAGTGATGAAATTGTAAATAATTAACTCTTTATGTTGTATAGCTCCCTCTCAAGGTCAAAATATTTATTTAACTATAAAACAATGTTTCTTGACTATAATCGACCTATTGGCTATTTCCGTTTGGAAATTATATATCAAAACTACATATTCTGAGACTTTAATGGTCGCAGCTACGATTATATGGCCGTAGGCGCTATTTGAAATTTATCAAAATTTACCGGGAGCACCGGTAGATTTTTATATTCATTTTTTCTCGAAAGCAGAAGTGTTTTAGGGGCTAAATTTTCTAGTGCTTATAATACATCTACATGGGCATCCAAATATATAAAAATGGTAAAATATCACTATCCAGCCAATTTTCAAAATTTCCCAAAACTTTGTATTACCTTTAATATCGAGTTGAATTACATGGCTTTTTACATTTACTACCAGCGAGCAATTGGTCCAGTTTGTAACATAACAGGAAGTGTACCACAGTGAATACTCGTGCACAATATAGGGCGAAAATTCAAAAAGCGAGACTTGTTTTGGGAACACCAAGAACAGATCATTGAAAAATAGGGATAGAAAAGGAAATGAAAAAAAGGTAGAAAAGAGAAGAAAATATGGCCCTGTAATGCATAACCCTTTGGCGCATGTGTAACAAATTGACGTAATCCACTTTTCAATATATCATAGTGTGATTTCAGTAAACCGTCTTTTTTCTTTAACAATTAAAATCAAACTTCAATTCAAAATTTTAAATCGAAAAGAGAACGTGAATGAGAACCTACCCATTTCGCTATTGTCAACAGGCGAGATGCCTCCTCCCCAAAAATGGCCGACGAGGGGTAAGATCCTCATGGAGAACATTAGTGCTCGGTATGACAGGGACCTGGACCCAGTACTCCGTGACATCAATATCAACATCCAGCCAGGACAAAAGGTTTTTCTCTTGAATTACTTTTTTAATAATGCAAGCTGCATACGAGACGTCATTTGTCGGACGTAGCATTGCGGCAGAGGATGGCATGGCTTTCAACTGGAAAGTTATAATATGCACAAATAATTGCAAACAGAACAATGCAAATAATATTGCATTGTTTTACTTGCGTATGCACTAATTTGGACTTTAGGAATCGACATCATTCTTCCTATGCAGCGGCAATTAGATGAGTCTTCTTTGTTTAGGGGGAGGGGTCGTCACGAAAAGGGGTGCATACAGTTTGAATGTCTGTGATCTGTTTTATACTCCAACTTTTACAATATTGCAATCATAATTAAATACTGTAGACACCAAACGCTATCAGAATACAACGTATACGGACACCTACCCCCTGGACATCCTTTCCCGGATAACCACCCCCAATCAAATACCCCCTAGGAAAACCACCCCCTAGGGCAACCACCCTCCAGGACGACTACCCCCAGGGACAACTACCCCCGGGCATCTACCCCACAGACAACTATCCCTCAGACAACTACCCCCTACGACAACAATCCTCTAGGACAACTACCCCTGGATAAATATCATATTGAGGGAGTTGTCCGGGGGTAGTTGTCCGGGGTTTAGATGTCCGGGGGTAGTTCCTCTAGGGGGTAGTTGTCCTAGGGGTAGTTTTCTGGGGGTAGTTGTCCGGGGGTAGTTGTCCGGGGGGTAGTTGTCCCGGGGATAGTCGTCCTAGTGGGAGGTTGCCCTAGGGGGTAGTTGTCCTAGGGGGTAGTTAACTGGTGGTAGTTATCCGGGGTGGATGTCCAGGGGGTAGGTGGGCTAGAACCGAATACAACTATGTTCAAAAGAAGAACTTACATTACATCTGGATACCCTTGTATCTAAAATGAAAGTGTTTGAACATATACATTATTATCAGTGATTGTGTTATTCGATGGCTAGAGCAGAAGCCGGATTTCAAATAATATTTTATAATGAAGAATATATCTTAGTTGTTTGAATTACCTATTCTATTGTTTCTCTCTGTTAGATTGGTATATGCGGTAGATCTGGAAGCGGGAAGTCCTCTTTAACCCTAGCTCTCTTCCGGTTCATGCAAATCAAAGGTATCATAATTAAGCTGTTCAACTAACAATGAAAGAATTCTATGATTTGAAATTCACTCGACATAATTATGTTCCTTAAAATATACGTTTGTTTCAATTTGATTTTTATATCAAAGTGGCGTAATGAGTTAAAGAGGAGTTCTAAATGTCCTCTGCAGGAAATTTTCTCCTGATGTGAGAAGAAAAAAAAGAAAAAAGAAACATGTCCATCGTAATAATGACGCGAAACTAAACGTCGACCAAAACAATTATCATCTTTATCATCAATGATCAACTTCGATTAACTATGCAAATGGGTGCACACATTGCAACAAGCAGCTGCGTAGCGTATACATGTAGGTCCGCAACTTGAGGGGGGTACGGGTATGGAGTTCGGGGCACTCAGTGAAGGAAGTGTGAATTAAAAACTTACTGATGAGAGAGAGAGTCTTTACATCATATTTTACATATTTTACATATTTTCCTTCATTCTCCCTCTCCTTTTCTCTCTTTATTTCTATATCTTTTCCCACCGTTCCATGGAAGGCACTTCTGTCGTGTACATTTTTAGCTACCCCCACCAGTTGATTTCAGCACCATTTGAAAAAACAAACATTCATTATTATTTTTATCCTTTCAAGGGCGTCTCATGATCGATGGTATTGACATCACGACAGTGCCTTTAAGAACATTACGTCGGCAGTTATCTATCATCCCACAAGAAGCTATGATGTTCACTGGGACTATCAGGTATGGAATTGTTAATATTTTGGGTGACCTTTTTGGTAGATTCAATCCTTGTTACACATTCCAATATAAGCAGGATAATTCCTTTCATAAGTCAATGCTAGTTTACAAATAACTCTTCACTGCGTTCTAAATTACCTCTCTAATTTATTGAAAAATATTTCATATTCCTTATCTTATTTGTATGCTTCGTACATGTTTATCGTATGATATAATTGTACATGATTTTCTTTTTAAATTACTTTTGTAAACATTTTATTCATTGTATTTGTTATTGTTAGAATTTTTGAATTTGAATTTGTATCTTTTTGAACGCAAAAATAAAATCAATCAAACAAACAAACAAACAAACTTTGTCCATGAATACCTATTTCTCTTCAAATTTAACGACGGGACAAAAATGGATAAGAAACTGCGAAAAATCAAGCAACATCCCAACACGAAAGAATCTATTTATGCAACATTTTGTCAGTGTAACATGTTGGTGCTTCATGAAACTTGGTGACTATTTACAGATCTAACTTAGATATGACAGAGACATGCAAGGATGACAAGCTTTGGCGTTCTCTTGAAATCTCTCAACTCAAGAAAACGGTGGAACAACTGAATGGAGGCCTTGGTGAGAATTATTTGCTTCTTTTCGCTAAATTAAAATCTTTATATGACTGTGTACTCCTATTTATATCGTATAGATAGACGATTAAACATTTATGTGAATTTATCAATTTTTTGATTTTCTCTAATATCTTTAAGGGCTCTTTTATTTGATCTAAATTATTATTATTTGATTATTTGCCTTTATTAATTGATAACCGCGTTAACAAGAAGTTCAGAAATGCAACATGTAAAAAGAGAAGGAACAAGAAATAAAAATTGTATGTAATCAGTGGAGCAAGTAGAAGAGAGAGAAGAAGTACAAAGAAAAAGACAGGCAAGAGAAAGTTAAGTGGGAAATCGAATAGGAATATATGGTGATCATCGTTTACATGATGATTTTGTTAATCTAATCCTCAGATTCGAAGGTGTTAGAAGGAGGAGAGAATTTCAGTGTCGGACAGCGTCAACTCTTTTGTTTAGCACGAGCTTTCTTGAGAGAATCGCGTATTCTAGTTATGGATGAGGCTACAGCTTCCATTGACAAAGAAACGGTAACGAATAATGAAATGTTTAAATAATTTTTATACTGAAACAAGACATGTGTCCCGTCTTATAAGGAGTTGATATTAATCGCAACTTATTTGTAATTGATATCAGTCGCAACTATGTTCATAAAAGATGGGAGACTGCACACTTGCGATTGATTGGAGGACTAATTGCGAATGATTTGGATAAACCACAACTCTCCATAAAACGGGGCCCTGGACTATTTTGTTTTCATGTTTTCCCAAGATGAAAAAAGAAGAATAAATTAGAGGCTGTTTTCAGATTAAGGTAATGAATATATAAATTCCTTAAATATATTATGGAAGAGCACATTTCTGCTAACATGATTCATGTTCTCTTTAAACAGGACAAGATCATACAAGGAGTTGTCCAGGAGGTTTTCAGAGATAGAACAGTACTGACAATAGCGGTAAGAGTTGTTTTATTTAAAGGCTGCTGGTCATTTGCTGAAAGCTCTCAAAAGCGATCAAAAGTCAAGAATAAAAAAGAATTGAGTTACATCTTTATTTTTCTTATTTTTTATATAACATGTTGAATCTTTAAAATTATACATCAACGTCTATAACAAATGGAGCACTACAACTTCAAGTTGAAAAATCATGAAAATCTTTAATCAACAATAATTTTTTAACGCTTACTTGACATTGCAAAATACGATGAGTACTGGTATAATCACATTAATCCAAAAGACAGTAAGTTTCACTGTTTATATTATACATGTATAAACTAACAGGTATATATGGACTAACAATACAAACAATAAAATGACAAGACATGACTAAATATATAATCCCTTTCTCTTTTTATCAGCACCGCATCGATACCCTTCTGAATTCCGACTACATCCTAACTCTAGATGAAGGCAGAGTTGCAGAATTCGACACACCTAGCAATCTCCTACGCCAGGAGAACAGTATCTTTGCATCACTCCTTCGAGCGGGAAGGTGAATGGATATCCATCTACAAAGGAATAAAGATCCTGAATCCTAATGTTTTCAATGGCAGGGACGTCGCTAGACGAAGGCGGGGACGTGACGCTCTCCAATTGTTAATAATTAAAAAATCAATTAAAGATATATTTAAAAATTGTTATCGCCAAATTTTGAGTTGTTATCACCAAATGTTGAGTTGTTATAGGCTGTCCGCAAATCAAAAGCATTAATAGCCTCTTTTTTCAATTAAAAATTTAAGGACTTTTCTTCGTTGTTGTGAAATTTCAAGGTCAGTTGTTGGTATCGCCATTCAAAATGATCTAGCGACGTACATCGATATCATCTGTTGAACATTTGTATCCGTACCTTTATACTATTTATTTATCACGTACACTGTCTTGGTTTTTTAAAACCAGCAAAGTACACTTACTTTGATTGAAGCCTGTATTTCACGTGAAACATTAGAGCTTTCAACTAATGTCCTTTGGCAAGACATTGATCTACATTTGCCACACTCCACCCAGGTAAAGTAACAATATGGATACCTGGTCGGAATTTATTCCTTTAAACACAGCTGCACTGCTAAAGCCAGGGTAACGATGCTGCATTATTGTAAAGCGCTTATATGGTAAAGTAAGTGTTAGGCGCTATATAAGCAAAATATATAATTCAATCGAAATATTTGTCAACGGCACTTTGTGGTCATTACTTGCACCAGATCAAACAAAAAGTACATCGAAAGTGTTAAGAAGTAGCTATAGGTAATAATTCATAGAAATGTAATTTATTTCTAAATGATCGCCATAAATGCATCTTTCGCGTTTTGTGTTTGCGTAAGAATTTGTGGGAAATATATATTTTCTTAACAGGATTCAATAATCTAATGGTTGATGTATGCACGTGGCAGTGTGACCCGGTGGACAGAGATCGGACTTGAAAACTGGTAGGACGCGGGTTCGATACACGGCATGTAATTGTTGTTGGAATGGGGCAAACATCCGAGCTAATGGATAATGTATTTCCCCACGAAAATCACTGTTCTTGATCCCAATTTGCGTGGACCAGAATGGGGGCGTCCCGTCTCGTCTTTTGTAACTTGTATGTCTTTGATTTCGATATGATATGATTTAAAGGATAATAAACAATGATATTTAACGAACGGAGTGAGTGAGTCCAAAAATAGGTGACATACATTTTTATATACAGTTTTAAGACAGGCACATTATTTAGAATGCGTGAATAATAAACATTCTGGTATATTTCAGATTGATTTTAATTTCATAACATACACATAGCGTTCAAGTATTTTTTTTCTTCTCTCAATTAGGCTTTACTTAATACAAATAACATGACCCGAAGAGATACGTTACTCTATACCCCTTCACTTCATTGGAATATTAAACCTCTTGAAATATTACTGGAAAGTACACTATAGTTACAAATATGATCACAATCGAAATTCCAATGTGATATTCGATAATTGATGAAAATTGATGTTCAGAGTGAACAATTGTTTTTTTTTTTTACTTTGTTTATATTTTTTTAGAATATAAGAAGCATATTATTTATTAATAAAGCTCATGCTTGTCTTAACTGGTTCATGTCCGTTGCTGTCTTTGTAGATAACAAATGATACATTCAAGAGAAAGGATATAAAGGGAGGGAAAGATAGAGAGGGAGAGGGAGAGAGAGAGAGAGGGGGAGAGAGAGGGAGGGAGAGAGAGAGAATGAGGGGGAGGGAGGAGGGAGGGAGGGATGGGAAGAAGGGAGGAGGTAGGAGAAAGGAGAGGGAGTTAGATAGATACATTGAGAAAGACAGAGAGACAAAACAATATAGAGAGAGAGAGAGGGAGAGAGAGAAATAAAGAGAGAGACAAATAAAGAGAGAGAGAGAGAGAGAGAGAGAGAGAGAGAGGGGGAAGGGAGGAAGGGAGGGGGAGGGAGTTAGAAAATGATTTAGATATAATTGTGATATACATATATATTACGACAATCGTCGTGAGATAAAATAGTGCAGAGAATTATAAACCAGTGCACAATTCTTTTTGGCGAATTTCTATACACAGTCTATCCGGAATGCTATTCCTAAATTCATCTTATCCAAGATTTATATGGTGTTTTTTTTAGAGTTAATGACACAAAATTCAGTAAGAATAATTATAAATTGATATTCTGAGAATCATTTCACATGTACACAAAAAATGTTACCTTACAAGGTATTGCTGAATTATCGAACTATTCGAGTGTAGATTATGCACTTTAATCGATAAAAGAATCCTCCCCTATTCTTTTATCATTGACTATGGAATTATATGTCCGGAATGAATATGATAGTCATAATATAAAAATTAATGTAAACACAAACACACACGTAAACATAAACATAAACTACACAGTTTACAACAAAAGAGCAAGGCTGGCATGGTATTGACCCATGAGTGTCAATTTGGGGTAATAAGTTAATGTTGTGAAATAGTTGTGCCTGCTCTAACATGGAGAATTTCACTCTCTGATGAAATATCCCACCCAATGGCCTTAGTCCATCCATTGGGGGGGGGGGGGGGGGGCACTAGCATCGAGGGTGTGGCACTTGTTATTTTGATGAATGACATGGCGATCGCTTAGAGGGAATCGAGTGTGGAACTGGGTTTATTCATTTACTGTTTCCCATCCTTTTCCCGTGTCCCTTTCCTTAAAGGTAATACAAAGTTTTGGTATGGGGTCATAAATTTGGTTCAAATGAACATATTGGAAGCATATACGATCCTACAATACTCAGTGATCGTTGTCGCGGTTGAAATCGAGTCTAAAGTTATGAAATTGTAAATAACACTCTCGTTATGTTGTATAGCTCCCTCTCAAGGTCAAGATATTTATTAAGCTATAAAACAATGTGTCTTGACTAAAATCGACCGGTTAGCTATTCCCGTTTGGAAACTATATATCACAACTACATATCCTGAGATTTTCATGGTCGCAGCTACCATTGTACGGCCGTAGGCGCTATTTGAAATTTTATCAAAATTTACCGGGAGCACCGGTAAATTTTTATATTTAATTTTTCTCGAAAGCAGAAGGGTTTTGGGGACTAAAATTTCTAGTGCGTATAATACATCCACAGGGGCATCCAAATATATCCAAATAGTAAAGAATCACTATCCACCCAATTTTCAAAATTTCCCAAAACTTTGTATTACCTTTAATAACATGAATCTTTATAAAAAAAAAACTCGAGGGCAATTTCAATATCCTATCAAACCGTATATTTAATCATGTTTGGATTGTGTACAACCGTCATTGTAATGTTCACAAATTTCAAAAGGTGATCCACGAAGATAATCCTCACCCTACTCTGATTTTTTTTATTTTAAGAAAACCTTGGTGATGTACCCATGTGCCTCTTAAAACTACATCTCTGATTACATCATTTTCCGGCTTTGACGAGCGAGGCGAACACACTGTCGTCTCTCTCTAGGAGCACGGAGGGGGAGTCAAACTCGATGACCGCGCCATCTCGAAGAGTTAGGATGGTATCGGAGTCGAGTATGGTACCAACACGATGCTGATCCAGGAGAAAATGAAAAAAAAGGGAACAACTTGAAAATATCCCAGACTTATTTTACATCTCTCAATTTGACCAGGTTACACAGGCATTTAAGTACATACATTTCAGTTAATCATGAAGATTTTACATTCAATAGTTTTACGTCACATAAGACGAATAAAGATTTAAATGTACAGACGGAAATACACAAAAATTGAAGAAAAAAAAAGTTTTCAAATCAATTTACAAAAACAAATAATCGAAGTCATAGAGAGGTACAATCGTGGTAAAATACATTCATCGCATCTTTAGTTGCGTAAGTTACATGAAACAAGTTTATGCGATGAGGTTGCCGACAGTGCGAGAGAGTAGACGAGAACCGCATGACCTTAGCATTTAATGCTATTTTCTGGTCCCCTTTATCCTTTCAATGTTAAACATTCACATATGATCGTTATATTTAGGTACTTTTTGTTTAGGTAATAAAACATAAAACCCAAACTAAAACTAAAACTAAAACTATAACTAAAACTAAAACTAAAACTAAAACGCATTTCCAGTCAAGTGCTCAAACTACTCGACTTTAAAACACCATTCAAAAATCTAAATATAAATGACTTACCGCTATAGTGAGGACTGTTCTATCCTGGAATATATCGGCCACCGCATCTTGGAGTATCCTATCCTGTAAGATCAACAAAAACAAAAGGCAATAGCTATTGTTATGACCCTTTATACAATAAAGTCAATGATGAAGCGATTCTCTCAGTTGTCATTCTCGTATACAGATGCTGAAGGAATACGTTAAAAAAGATGGGATTACACGTGCGCCATAGACACAGATGATATACATATGACTTAAATGGAGTATTACTGCTTTAAAAGTTATCTCGAGCAAAGTACATAATTTGTCTTTAAAGGTTTATCCCAGTTTTGGAAACGCCCCCTCTCAAAAAATGAAATGGAAGCTCTTATTACCAATCATGTGAAAGATTATGTTTTGACTAATACGTGATGATACAAATTTTGACGGGAAACCGTCTATTATTATATTTGGTAAATTTTCATATCGATCCGGCCTGGATAGACATCGCGAATGCACTTCAACATCGAATATTTGGGCATATATTTCTGCTTGTTTGCAAATTTAGGTTAAAGTAATGCCATCTAAACCTCTAAAGGCAATATTTAAACAATATTGAATTGATATTTTACACCCAAAACCCTTGAACCGCAATCTTACCACTACCGGTCTATATCTTTAAAGGAACATTAGCCACATGTTCCCGGATTTGAATATTAAAGATACCTACCGTTTCGTGGTCTATTGAGGCAGTCGCTTCATCCATGATGACAATCTTGGAGTTTCTCAGGAAAGCTCTGGCAAGGCAGAAGAGTTGACGCTGCCCGACACTGAAGTTATCTCCGCCTTCCGACACCTCGTAGTCTTTAAAAGCACGTTTCACATTAGAGATTCACACAGATTTAGATGAACGAATCATAAAATAAATTCTGAGAACAAAAGTGTCAAAGACTTCTATTTCAATGTTTCCCTCTATTGACGGTTCTTTACAGCTTTTGTTTTGACTTTGCACCTCAACTTGTTTGCGAGAAAACGTCTTCAATTATTCAGACACCTTATTATAAAGAATACAAATCCCTACTTTTGTGTATACTGCTGCCTTGTACATGTATTTCTGTTTATACCATTTGTCTGCCTTTTTTAATGTTTTTAATTTTTTAATTTTTTTTCCTCACTTTATCAAATCTTGTAAATATGTGATTCTCATGGTTTGCTTTAATAAAACACACAAAGAAAAAAAAAGAATACCAATCCATTGATATTATTTATCAAGGTTCTTGAAATAACAATGATGAAAAAAGAAAGAAATCATTGTTCTTACCTAAACCACCTTCTAACTGGTGTACTACATCTTTTAGCTGGGCAATACCAAGGGCTTGCCACAAGTCAGGATCAGCCTTTCCGCTAGTTGGATCCAAATTATTTCTGAGCGAGCAAATGCACAATAAAACGGTTAACCAGTAGTGAACACCACATATTTGTACCATTGTATGGCTATGTAGTGATTTTTTTTCCCCGAAAATAAAGATAAAAAAATGTTTTATTGGCGAATTGCGGATAAATTTCGACGATCAATTGTGCCTCCCGTGTTTCCCGTTTCTGAAAGAGACCTCCAACCATAACAAATACAAAAAACATAAACAAAAACAAGCAACAAACCGAGCAACAACAAAAACAAAACAAAAAAATGCGGGACAATGTGATTTGTGAACAGTAAAAAATAGGTGGCTCTGAGGGTTGCAGAAATGTATATAACAAATAAAACCGTGTGCATAATTGCAATTACCTGAGGTAAACATGAATGATAAAATTAATAAAGTTAACAGAGTATAAAACGAACATAGGAAACAACGATCCTTACTTTCAATTAAAAGAAATGCATCGTGAGCAATGATGGAGAGACAGCAAGAGATGAATGAAGAGGTAGAGAGATGTGGGGGAGAAATGGACAGAAAGTGATACATAACAAAGAAGGAAGAAAGAAAAAGGTAAGGAAAAAGAAGCATTTGTAGTTTGGCTGTTACCTGATAGTTCCAGTAAAGAGGAATGCATCTTGTGGGATGATGGAGAGACGTTGACGAAGGGAGAGAAGTGGAACAGTGGCGATGTCGATCCCGTCGATGACAATACGACCTGTAGAGGGGAATTAACGAATAGAAAGAAGACATATCTTCTGGATTTATATTAGTCCGATATACTTTCTTTTAATTATATATTTGTATCATCTGAGAGTTATCTGATAAATAGTCGATTTGTTTTGCCTCCTGTTCAATCATTAACACGACCGCGAATATTTTAAAAAGAATCAATTTAAGGCAATTTTAATAGCCTTGGGCGTCATCTATTGGGACGTGCGAACATGAAAAATGGCGTATTACGTAATCAAATATTATTTCTATGGGACATACAATAGGGTATTGAAATCGCCCATGATGTTAGTCGATTTTCCAAAATAGATCGTGTTCCTAATAGACAACACAAATGCTAATGGCCCGGTCCCACTGGCCGATGGACACAAAACGTATGCATAAAGGACACAGCGGACGAGCAAAATTCCGGGGATGGCTCCATCCGCTCCAGAAATGGACAAAATTTGCGAAAACAGAACGGAAAATAACGGACATGGGTAGTATGTAGCGGGGATGTTAAACGGATGTTCATCGGAAGCCTAGCGGATAAAAGCGGATGGAAGTGGATGACAGCTTTGAATACTTTACAAACGAGATGCATACGCTTACATCCTTTCTATTTCCGTGCTACTAACGATGTATATACGTTCCATGTACCTTATCTTTCCTCCCTCTATCCGTTTTCAGCTGCAGCGGATGTGAGTTGCGAGGATTCCCAGAGGATGCAGAGAGGATACAGCGGACATAGAACGTTTGTTGCTCGGATTTATGGCGGATTTACATCGTACACGGCGGAAGTTCATCCGTTCTAAAAGTTTCGAGTAGCTCAAAACTTTTTGCGCGGATGAAAACACGTTGGACGGATGCTCGATGGATAGTGCGTATGAAACACGTATGCAATGAGTACACAGCGGATGCATAGCGTTTTCCAACGGATGGCAAGATTTTTTTACGTTTTACATCCTCTTTGCATCCGTAAGTGCAGTGGGACCGGGCCTTAAGATATCATAACGGGTTCCCAATTAAAACATGTGTGAACAGAAGCAACATAAATAAATAATGTTTTACTTAATGACTTACCTTGGCAGGTTTGTATCATACGAAAGAGTGCTAGAGTGAAAGAAGACTTGCCGCTTCCAGTACGTCCACAAATCCCAATCTATAATCATCAGGAGAGATTTTTTTTTAAAGCATGAATAGTATTTTTTTTAAAAAACCCATTGTGTTAGGTTATCAAAGTTGATTTCGAAAGCGAATAATCAAAATTACTGACAAATAGCAAGAAAATGTGAGCATATCTCCGTATTATTTTGTAAATATCGGAGCCTTCGTCTAATGGATAGTTGATAATAGAACCTCCATCCACACACACAAACACACACACAAACGCACACGCACACACACATGGGATCACGGGGGACCAATAGGCACCGATTAGGCATTGTTTGCTATATAGAGGGCACAAGTAGCTATAAGTACAGTAGTACAGTGGGACTTTAAATTGAATATTTTTAAGAGGTTATTACCTTTGCCTGAGAGGGAACGGATAGAGAGATTCCTTTAAGAACTGTAGCTAGCTCTTCTGAATACCTCACGTGTATATTGTCTACTTCAATCTTACCCTCAGTCGGCCAGTCCTCTGGAGGTTCAGTTCCTAGTAGGAAAATAATGAAATTAAATTAATTAAAATCAATCAAAAACAAACAGGAAGTTATTTTGAATAAAAAGAAATCCGGAATTATCTAGTTCGTATAATCATGCATGTTACTATACAGTGTGTCCCGAAAAAAACTATACACTTTTGAAATGGCTGCCGAATAACAAATATATGATTCTAGGGGGGAAAGTTATATATGTATGGAAAGCTCATATACTCAGCTTTCATATGACACCAAAAAGTTGCGAAAATAATTCATGCTCGGGTGAGCACTGCTCACTTTTGTAAAGGGTATGAAAATTTGGTTGCGCAGGAATTAGCCTTCCAATTTGTGAGAGGTAAATCCTTTGGAGCTTACGGAATTGAGGATGATATGACCAATTTATGATCAATTGTGATAAGTTTGGGTTTGCTGAGTGAAATGTTTGGTTTATGGGATTAACATTTTATGCATGACTTAACAGGAATTGCATTTTTTATTGTAGCACTGTAACTTCACTGGTAGACTCAGGTGTGTTTATGGGAGTCAGGATGGGGTGATGGTACATGTTGTAATTTCCATGTTACAAACTGTTATTCTCTTACATCTGTGACTTTGAATAAAAAATTAAATTCCTGTTCCGTGCATAAAAGTTTGGTTTAATAAACCATGAAATTCAATCAGCAAATCATGAATGTATCATATCACCCTCAATGTTGTAAGCTCCAAAGGATTTACCTCTCACAAATTGGAAGGCTAATTCCTGCGCAACCTAATTTCCATACCCTTTACAAAAGAGAGCAGTGCTCACCCAAGCATGAATTATTTTCAAACTTTTTGGTGTCATATGAAAGTTGAGTATATGAGCTTTCCATACGTATATAACTTTTCCCCCTAGAATCATATGTTTGTTATTCGGCAGCCATTTCAAAAGTGTATAGTTTTTTTCGGGACACACTGTATAGTGTTGAAGTGTGACGTCATCAACAAATCTTTTTTAGAATTTCTCATTATTTTTCTTCATTTTCCAAAAGAGCATCGAAACTTGTGTCCAAATGTCGAAAACCAATTGGATATGTTTATTATTGGCTGAGATATGACCATCTGAATAAAGACATTTCCCTTAGAAACTCAGTGTTATTTTTGCTCTGGTTCATAACATTACGAACCAGAGCAAAATAGAACTGAGTTCCTATTATATAGGAAATCCATTTGTTCAGATGGTCATATCTCAGTCAATACTAAACATATTCAATTGCTTTTTGACATTTGGACATTATTTTTTTCTCGTTGCTCTTTCGAAAAATGAAGAAAAAAATGGTGAGAGTCTAAACATAGATTTTTATGATGTCACAGCTTCAGTACTCCATACCCCTAGATAGCACGAAGTTTCTACATCACCTTCCGGCAATGTAATGTAGGTTTAATCATGCATCCCACAGTCTGTTGTTAATATTTTGTACATTATAGTTCATTGCTCGTTTAGTATTCTACTTTCTACTTATCCAATTCAATCTTTTGGATTATATAGGCGATATTGCTTCTCATGTGAAAATATTGATAAGTTCCTTCTTTCAACTTCCTGTTCGCGAATCATAACCTAAAATAGAACTGAGTGGGCACCCCTTTTAGTTCTTACCTGAATAATCTTCTGTAGGTACTTCTATATAGTACTGCACTCTTTCTACAGCGTTCATTTGTAGCTCAATATCCGCAGCAGCCCTGACGTTTCGGTTCAAATATAGCGCAATCTGGAGTGGTACAGAAAGGCCATGGTGGTGGTGGTGGTGGTGATGTTGGTGTTGGTGGTGTTGGTGGTGGTGGTGATGGTGGTGGTGGTGGTGGTGGTAGTAGTGGTGGTGGTGGTGGTGGTGGTGGTGGTGGTGGTTTTGGTGGTGGTGATGATGGTGGTGATGGTGGTGATGGTGGAAGTAGTGGTGGTGGTGGTGGTGGTGATGATGGTGGTGGTGGTGGTGGTGTATGGAGGGAGGGGCAGAAAGAAATTCACAGTTAAGATCGTTACAACTAGTGTGCCTGCTATCCTATTCAAATTTGTTTTTAAAGTACATGTACATTACAAGATGCAAAACAAAATCATCGTTTTTGTTGTAAGTCTATGTTAGTCCAACTAAGACAATTATTATGATCTGCGAAATTAATCATTGACATTCACTTCACCATAACTCACCCAAAAGGTAAAGGTAAGTTTCATTAGGGGTCGAATAATACTGCTCTACATCATGATTCGAATCCGTAATACCTTTCCTGACCTTTACCTGAAATGCTAAATTTACTAGAGATAATAATGGTTCAAATCATATACCTCAAGTGAATATGATATGGCCAGTCCCACATAGCTAGCATCGATGCCAAGATAGAACGCCCCGATGAGGACTGAGAGACTGGAGACGGTGACTATCAGTGCTCCGAGGTAATCCTGGAAGAGAAATGGAAAATATCATCACAAGAATAATTTACCTAATTTATCACAACCGCCTCGGAGGTAGGGAGGTATTCTTATCCGGACACCCGACCCCTGGACATCCACCCCGGATAACCACCCCCAATCAACTACACCCTAGGACAACCACCCCTAGGAAACCTACCCCCTAGGACAACCACCCTCTAGGACGACAATGTCCCCCGGAAAACTTCCCCTGGACAACTACCCCCAGACAACTACCCCTAGGACAACTAGAGGTGTCTGGGATTGTCCGGGTGGATGTCCAGGGGGTAGGTGTCCTAGAACCGGAGGTAATGTACAGTATAATCTATTGATGAACGAGGAGTCAGCATTCACGCGGCTGTTTTTTTGGAAGATGTAACAACTGAAGTGATTATGACATCACTAGTCACGTCGACCGGCTGGCATAAGGGCGTTAGCGCGCGAGCGACTCTTTTATTAGAATTATTCGCATTTAAAGATTTGTTTTATATTTAAAATGATTTCCGTCCTGAAAATTGGTTTAAACTTAAAAGACTAATAGAAATGTTATAGTAGAACATGGCCAAACAATTTTCTCTCGGAAATCAGTCAGTTTTATAAAAGTT
This sequence comes from Strongylocentrotus purpuratus, assembly GCF_000002235.5. Taxonomy (NCBI): domain Eukaryota; kingdom Metazoa; phylum Echinodermata; class Echinoidea; order Camarodonta; family Strongylocentrotidae; genus Strongylocentrotus; species Strongylocentrotus purpuratus. The sequence continues at coordinate 47,053,201 of NW_022145612.1, read as the reverse complement.
TGAGGCGATTTAGTGCTAACGTCCTTCTGCTTAACGCTTCATTCTTGACCTGAAATTCGAGCTAACGCCCTTCTGCCAGCCAGGCGATTTTGTATTACTATTATTATTGTTATTATTATTATCGTTATTATTGTTTTTCTTTTTATAATTATAATTATTGTTATTATTATTGACGATGGATTATTTCACTCTCCTTGGGATGTGGAAAGGGGTATGCTAGGTATAGGGATAGTTTCTTTACTAATGCATTAGTATAATTTTAGCAATGTGGGAGCATTTTCTATCATGGTCTTACAAATACAACCAACGTACACGTAATAATAAGATTATTTGAATAATGATATAAATTGGGCAAAACCTACGTCATGTTAGTTGTCGCACGAAACATACAGTCAGTTTCACTTCGAATTGGGATAGATTATACGACACATTTATGAACAGTCATCATTTATATATTTTCAGTATAAATTGTTACAATAGTTCATGATCCAAGTTCGATTACATAATCATGGAAAAGAGACTTACGAGTCGGATTGCCATCCATCTCTGAGCAGTGACCAGGTAGAGAAACACGCGGTTGTTCACCAAGATGCGATCTTGAGCAATCTTAAAGAATCGCCTCTCGTCCCTGAAGAAGCAGAAAGAGCAGGGCCTCGTTTCACAAAACTTGTCATCAGTGACAAATGACAGTTTTTGTTATAAGCTACTGAAATCCTTGCTTCTGATTGGTTATCAACAGATTTGTCACTGATTTTTGTCATTTGTCATTGAAAAAAGGCTTTGTGAAACCGGTCCCTGGTGTGTGTTGTTCATGTTGTTTAAATTGGAAGTATTTCATTATTTCATCACACACGGTAAAAGGGGGTTTCAAACTGCTTAGAAATAGAATGGAAGGCAAATGGGAAAGAAACATAGAAAGGAGATGACGGAACCCTCTTCCACACCCTCCTCCAATTGAAAGCCTTCCTAATTCGAATTTAATCCATCTCGTAAGACTAGTGTGTCCCCGGGGTGCCAGTGTCCCTCAATGGCTCAAATTACTCTCCGCCATTGGTTATTCAAACTTTATAGCATAATTTCAAGTGCAGTGGGACTTTAAGAAATGCCTTACTGAAATGCTCTGATGGTGGGCAATCCCCCAAGAGTCTCGGAGAAATGGGCGAAGATTGGCGATCGAGTGACGCTCTCACAACGCTGAAGCTCCCTTCAAAAGAGTAAAAAGAAATACTATACTCCTCAAGAACATGGCTGCCTAATTTTGGTTACTAATCATGAAATCGCTAACACGAGCAACGGCATTTTTTTTCCTACAAAATTCATTCGGTTAATGGCAAATACAATATTTTTTCGTTTATATTTTTAACATGATAATGTTTGTGTAGTATGCAAGATCGTAAAGAATTGGCTAACGTCGTCGTTATTATTGTTGTTGATGATATGGTAAATGATGTTGTCCTTTATTCGCAATAATGTATATTTCGGCAACACTTCCAATATATTTATTTTAAAAAATGGGATTGAATTACACGAACAGGAAATATTTATGCTTTTATTCATTGTAAAGGCACAATAAAAGTTTGTAATAATGTAGTTTGTGAGCGTAATTTTGGACTACCGATAAACATACTATCAGGAAAATATACGACAATTGTTGAAAGTTACCTTGAGGTTGTCAAGTAGTAGGCGAGCAGCACGATGAAGGTGATGACGGTGGGGATGACGAAGAGGATGAAATAGATATTGACGACGATGTTGACAACCAGAGAAGATAGAACCATCGACAGGGTATTGATGAACATCCTTATGCTTTGAATGATCCTCTGAGAGAAAAGAGACGATGTTTCAAAATAATTATTTTCTTCGGAATTGGTATATTTTACTTTATTGAAATCATGTTATTGTTTCAGAAAAGTCGAAAACAAACTGCATGTAATCAAATGCATAAAATGCCAATATTTCTCCGGAGTAGTACGTAAACAATGATCAATCTATTTAACTTAAATATTCCATTTACTTTTTTTCTTCTTATCAGTGCACCTGTCTGGATGTGTCTCTGATATTTTCCAATCGGGGAGATTAATGAAAAAAAGAGCTTTGCAAAGCGATACATAATAAACTTTTTGTCATAGATTTCATGAAGTGAAGTCAACTATAACTTTAATCGCCTATAATGAAATTGCATCGCTGGAACATGTATAACTGCAAAATATATATAGAATATCTCTTCTGATTTTTTGTTCAATGACTTCTTACCTGGTCGATCATTTGGGTATCAAATGACAACCTATTCATGAATCTTCCACTTGGTGTCGTATCAAAGAACCTGTGTAGGAAACACGAAACAGATGCTAAAAACAGCTTTTACACATTTTAAGGGGACATAACGTCATGGAATATTATAATGTAGGGTAAATTCAGCGATACATGGACCTTTTTTAAATATATTTTTATCATGGTCTCAGCTGCAATGAGCGTTATCATTCAGTGTAACAGTCGTCACTCATTTAATATAGGATACGTTCATAGTCATAAAAGGAAACCTGAAATACAACAGATATGCTAATTATACTTTCTTCGCGCAAGAAAGATATACATTCTTAGTATCATCATTACTTGATACTTTTATTCGGTGAGGGGGTTACCGTCCCGCCCCTCCCCTAGCTAGGCCCTGAGAATTTTAGGGAATTGCCCTAACCTCATAGGTATAGAGACGATGTTGTCCAGCATGTTGATGTGTAGCGACTTAGCAGCCAGGTAAGCTCCAACAGTAATGAAGACAATCGAAAAGATTCGCATCAGGATGGTCATAAATGACAACACGCTGTAGTACGTGATGTAATAGTTCGTCTGTTCTAGTATTTCCTGTAGAAATGCAGTAACAACATTTAAAGGAGTTAGGCCTGCGGCAATTACGATGGATTTAGCTCTGCAACTTTTTTAATTTTTTTTAAAGACCCCCTGTTTAAACTGTCATTGAATATTTTCTAAAGCTCTTTGGAAGCGCAAAGAGATGTTATTTCATAACAGAACTGAATATTATTATTATTATTATTGGAACGTTTGTAAATGAATATTGAATTTATTTGGAATGTTTCTTATTTTCCTTTGAACTATATGGTGTAGCATGGGTTAAGTAATTGGCCACTAGCATAATAGTGGCACTGGTCTAACTAGGTGAATGAAATACCAACTATCAAGGTCATTGATAAGGGAAGGTGTGTAGGTTGGCTATCATCTTCTTCTTTTCACGTTCCGACTTCCCATGAAATCTTATTGCGACATGTTGCCCCCCCCCCGCCCCGCATCTAAGCCACTACCATTCTTTTTTCTCTCTCAAATAGATAATGTAATCATACCATGACCTACTATAATGGTGTTCAATACTAGGGTGGAGGCGGCTCTGGAAGGTTATTAGTGGTGCTTACCGCTGTAAACTTTCCCTATTTGATGCCCGGCTGCCTTAATTTTCAACTTTTCCATTGTACTACCAATTCCATTATTGCATCTTTGTGTTTTATCTTGCTTTTTGTGTTTTATGATTCATTGTACAAACCTGCCTTGAACCCAAAAAGATTCACGGGCCTGATTAGTATTATTGTTATTTCGTGCAATGCTATAAGTTTCTGTGTTATAAAGAAATGATTACAACAACAACAACAACAACAACAACAACAACGAATACATGATATTATGATCTCTCGATCAACTAATCGTACACCATAACGTACTCAATCCGAGGCGTTTATCTACAGTTGTACCTCTGTATCGTTCGTAGTGACGCTAATCTCAGACCAGTCAGCCAGGAGGAAGTTACTGCCTATCTGGGTGCCTGCCCTGGCCGCCACCGTCACAAGGATACCCAACGTCACCCAGTAGTTCATTGATTTGAAGTAGTAGAAGTAGATCCTGGAATCTACCGACCCGGTCTCTTGGTCTTCTTTGACGATAAGACGTCCTTTATCCGCCTCGGCACCTGTAACTAGATGCAAGAGGTGACTGTGATTCACATGAGCATAAGCCGTAACGGTAACCAGAGACCAACAACATTTTTCTTGGGTGGTTTTATATGTTCAGCTAGATTTCGAATATATTGTTTTGATTCATATCTCCTCTGTTGCAGAACAGTATCTTCATTTATAGATTTCAGTTTGTACAAGTTTGGCTACTGTGATAGTTAAATGAGACATGACGAGCCCGTCTTTAACTTTTCCCAACAACATGGCTTAGATAACACTGCAGGGATAAAATCTATTAGTTTTTACAATGATAACAGATGTCCCATCAACCTGTTGTCATTTGAAGCTTGAATTATCAGCTAACATAATATTTGAAAATAGTAGCATGTTAATACTCAAGCAAAGAGAAAACAAAGATACACTGAATAAGAATTCTCATAACCCTAGTTACTTTCTTGCTGCATGGATTCGGTGGATAAACCTGCCGACTGCTGTAGCTTCGCGATTTGTTTCTTGAGTGACAACCTCTCCTCGTGGACAGCTTCAGACTCCGCCCCTGACAACTCAGCCTCTGATTCGCTGAACACATGCAGAGCTCTCTGCCAATCAGCACACAGTGAAGGGTCAGCCTTGGCAATTTCTTCCGGGTCACCCTGCAGTGCGATCTGCCCATCCTTCATTACGATGATCTAAAATAGTTTTCAGATAATTCCGAGGCTATAATAACATGTTTTCATAGAAGTTGACGATTTGGAAGTTCTTCCTTTCGGATTTTGATCGGTTTCATTTTAGCCGGCAGTTATACGACACCTACTCCGGTGACAACTGAGCGGTTAATATCCTACAGACCTACACTTAACGAATCCCTAATTTCGACCCTAAACTAAACACTATACCCAAATCCTGACCTAAAACCAAAGTACGACCTTAACCGTAATGCTACATATTTGAGAAAAAAAACCTATATAAGCATTTATCGGAGCCCCTAACCGACGTATTCAGTTATATCATAAGAAGAACACAAATATACAGTGCATCTTCAAGACTATAATAGACACGAAATGCATTCATTTCCCTCGTTCATTATTATTTTCTTCACCAGGGATATGACAAACGTAACAATAATTTCAAGTCAACTTACCTTGTTAGCCTCTGGTAAATACTGGAGCTGATGGGTGACGAGAATGATGGTTCGTTTCTGTTTCTTGAGAATCTTCAGAATTCCATTCTCAAAGAGATGAGCTCCTACGTGCATGTCAAGAGCCGACAGAGGGTCGTCCTAAATTAGAGGGAAAAAGAGGTAGATTTTGTATTCATATAGTTTTGTGAAGGAGGTTTGTGAATATTCTGGTGTTTAATCGGAACTCTCATTCCTTATAATGATTGAGTATTAAATTAGGTTTGCTTTGGCTGTTTTATATCGGGATTAATCCTTGATTAAGTCACTTCTACGAAATTAAAGTTTGATACTAAATTACCTTTAACAATTCTAAGGATTTTACGAATTAATATACCAATATGACGATATCTCTGTCTGAATACATGGTCCTCGCTACGCTGACTCTCTGTTTCTGTCCTCCGCTCAAGTTGATACCTTTCTCACCAATCTCTGTATGATCTCCTCCAGGTAACATGGCGATATCTGGACCTAGGGCGCAGGCCTCGATCACTTTCTGGTATCTGAGAAACAGCAAACAAAATCAGGGTTTAAAAAAACTCGAAATGCTGTAAAATCTGGAGATAGAGTGAAGGTCTCTATCAGTGAATGTGTTTGCAAAAAAAACGTTCTGGTTTTAATCTGGACATACAGTTTGGACGGCCTTATAAGATTAATCCATGATTGCCACTCTCCGCCGAGGTGTTCTAGCACGAAGGAATATTCCTTACATGCTGTGAGTACCGAAATCGGTAGCCAGGGTAATATTGGAGTGTCTTGAGCATCTTGCGTGTTGGACATGAGCGCTATACAAATATCAAATTACAAATATTTATGGAAACGAATCTTCTAGTATAACATCTTTAATTTGTTTCTTCACCATTGACATAATCTCTCCGAGGTGCTTTTGCGCTAACATAAAAAAGAAGATACCTGGGCTGTATTCGAATCCTTAATTATTCTCTTGTTCGACAGATAAACAGTTTACCGACAGATCCGACTGTCCTCAAGTGTTTTAATAACTCTACGTTGTGACAAGAGGCATGGCCATACAAAATGACACTTTTGTTAAATGTTATACCATAATCAGAAATATGAGCAAATAGTTCTCAAACAACCGTTCTCGTCTTTAAGAATACTCACTTGCTTTTATCGTTTTGAGTTCCAAACAATATGTTTTCCTTCAGTGAAGCGTTGACTAACCAGGCCTTTTGTGGGCTGAAAGCGGTTTTCGAGTCTTCCCTTCAAATATAAGTTAAAGGGCAAATCAAACAACTTAATAAGACACTAAGCACTTCCTGAAGTTCGTCTCTCAGACTATCAGACTATTCCATTAGGGATAATTCAAAGCATCAATGTGGGTTTATGGCATCACCTCCGAACCGTCTCTTAAAATGTAATATGTGCAGATGTAAACAAAAAAGAAAAAGAAGAAGTAATGAATTTATAATCATTGAAAACTTTAAAAAAAAAATTTAAAAAAAAAACTAAGAAAAACAAAGGACAAGAAGCTTGAACCATGTTGGTTATCATAAAAGTAATATTTTCGTTTCTCCGTATCAGAGCTAGCTTAACAAAAGCGGTTGTGACAACAAGTCAAACTTAACTATTGGAATATGAAATTGTGCAGTTGATGAATTCCGTACCTGATTTCAATGTTGCCGCTCAATGTCGTCATCTCTCCCATAATGGCTTGCAACATGGAGGACTTCCCACTTCCAACAGTTCCTATCACTACTGTTAGTTGACCTAGGGGTGGGGGAGGGGGTTCACAAAGACTATGATCGACTTAAGGTTGGACTTAACTATGGCAGCCATTCACGCCAATGGTTGCTCTCACTATTATGATCTTTAGATTTTATAATAATGAATTATCAACAAATGTCACTTTCTATAGATCTGTGACCATGATTTGTACGTTCCTTGAGAGACAAATGCCAGTAAATGGTGAGAGCAAACAGTGGCATGAACGGCCTGCCATAGTTGAGTCCAACTTAAAGTCGATCTTAGTCTTTGTGAAACACCCCCTTGGTGGGGTTATGAATATGATGATAATACTTTGAATTAGAAGAGCATTAATACACCAAATAACAACAATGGTATAGTATTGTAATCGGACCTCCATCGCATAAGTTTCGCTAGCAGCTGTATAGGGCCTTTGAGGGAGTTTTTAATCCGGGGGTATTAATCCCTTTTAATTACTTAATCCTTTTTAATGACTTCCATAAAACAATAGGGAAGAGGAAATGAAATTTAACGAGGTATTTCCGGTCAGGATGTGTGTTAATTAATGCAGGTATTTCCTGTCAGGATGTGTGTGAATTAATGCAGGTAGTTTTTTCATGGAAAGGGTGGCATCTGGGTCATAAAACTTGAATTATGAGGGTCTTTCCTCTGGAGGAAGTGTTTACATCATGAGTCATCATCATGGGAGAGGTCTGGGGATGGACGTGTTACTGGTAGGACGGGCAATGACCAAATGACCAAAACAATGGGCCTGTGCCAGTTATGTTGTTTGTACGCAGGTACGTATTTCCGACCAATGAGAATGCGAGGATCCTTGTTGGAGTGACGTCACCATTGTGCGTGCTTGTGATTGGATGAGGAAACAGGATGGGGTGACTGAGAGGGGCGGAGCCTAAGGGGTGGGGTAGGGTATAAACGTCGGAGGATTCGCCTCATTTTGTATCATAGACATCAGCGCTAAGACAACATCATTCAAAATGGCCGCCACTACCTCAACCTTTGGAGTAATGACTTCCACCCCAGTATCATCATTCAACATGCTCAATACTCCACCTACGAAGAGAGTACCAGCCAATGACTTTGCCGCTTTAACTAGGCCCTCATACAACGCTAGAGCTGCGGCAGCATCCCCACCACCACCACTGACGCCAGAAGGCCTACCGGGACACATCTTGGCTATGAAGGTATGTGCTTTTGCCGTATGGTTTATTTATTTATTTATTTATCTAAGTATTTTGAATAAATATATTAGTATATATGTATAGCTACATTGAATGCCTGATGGGTGAGTGGATGGGAGGGTTGCATGAAGGTCTTACATCGTGGTAGCATGCATAATGATACTCATTTTTGTCTTTTATTCACAATAGGATCTAAACGGCGAGGGTAAAGAAAATACATACAAGGTGCGTGAAGAGGCAGGTTGTCATCATAGTCATGAAGAAAATTTTGAATTGTTTGAATTTGAATCGGGGTCAGAACCATTTCATTTGGGCGGGCAACGTTATGCGGTGGTAAAAAAATACAGGGGTGTCACATACGTTGCTATTCGGGAATATTACAAGGACAAAAAGAGTCGAAATACTCCAAATAGGATGTTACCGGGAATCAGGGGAATCAATCTCACGGCAGACAATTGGTGGCACATGACAAAATCCATCATGAGCATCAGCGATGCAGTCCGTGCCAAAATCAAAGAAGACAAAGACTAGTTTTGCTTTTCATTTTCATTCTCAACAAAAATTTAAAGAATAATAATAATTATTAAAAAAAAGAAAAAGAAAAAAAAAAAGAAAAAAAAAAAAAAAAATATATATATATATATATATATATACATATTGGCACTTTTTGTACGCTTGCTCTCTCACCCGCACCTTAGGACGCCATCTTTCAACTGGAGCAAGAGTTGGAAAACACATGCCCCTTCGAGCCTACACCTAGCGTGACAGCGCCATCCCCGAGCTGCTGGGCACCAAGAAGAGAGCTGGAAAGACCAAATCATGCAGGCATGGACACCATTAAGAAAGTCCTCAGGTTTGATGACGACGACGTCATCTTTATTTCAGGCGATGAGGAGGAGGAGGAGGCTGTGGAAGAAGGAGAGATCATCTCGGTGGTGCAGCCATCTCAGAGGAGGGATATCAGCGACCAACTACCTGTGGCTCCAGTCCTGATGGCTGTGAAGGCATTATCAGCAAGGATTCATACCCTGGTTGTCGAGGGATGCCAGGGATGTCAGGACGACCAGCCAGGGCAGGAAGCCCACCTGGATTGCCTGTATCAGGAATGGCACGAGAAGGTGGACACACACTTCATCGGGGCCATCAACCGCCTCAACGAAAAAGAATTTTTGGATTTTTTACCGTCCGTCTACAACACATCCATCATGTTCGACGATGAAATGGACGAAGCCTTGGCCGAGGCGGTCGAATTCTTCCACTTTGACTTTCAAAACAACGACGTACAGGAATTTATAAAAACAAAGATGATGAAGCAGTAATGTGAATATGGCTTAGGCACTATGCCTCTGGACTCTTTATTTGATAATACCTATCCAAACACAGTACCGATTTATTTCTTTCATGATTTTATTTTGTCATTTTTCTGTTTTGGTTATTTATGTTGGTTTAATGTTAAATACATTGTTTGCGTTAAACTGAAAAGAATTATTCTGACCTTGTGTGTTTATTTTTTTTCCAGTTGTTTTATAGTTATAAGTGATGGAAAATGGGATGATTGATCATTTTTGAGATTGATGTTGGTTCTGGAATGGTCATTGGTGAGAAAGTGAGGATGGACGAGTACTTGAAAAAGATTTATGGAGATCCTGAGAATGAGGCGGGGTTTGGAGGAGTTGAAAAGTTATATCGTTATGTGAAAAAGGATAGGGTGTATAACCTGACACGTAAACAAGTACGAGAGTGGTTGGCGGGCAATGAGACTTATACTTTACATTACCCCGTTCGAAGAAAGTTTACAAAGAGTCGAGTGATGGCGTATGCGATGGATGAATTATGGCAACTTGATTTGGTGGATATGTCTTCTTTATCACGATACAATTTGGGGTACAAGTACCTTTTGACATGCATCGATGTGTTATCGAAATTTGCTTGGGTAGTTCCTCTCAAAGATAAAAAGGGAAAAACTTTGGTAAAGGCGCTCAAGAAAATACTAGAATCAAAACGAGAGCCCATGAATATTCAAACGGATAAAGGGACTGAATTCACCAACAGGCTATTTCAGTCTTTTTTGAAGAAAAAGGGAATCTATTTCTACACCTCCTATAATACCACCAAAGCATCGGTGATTGAACGGTATAACCGCACATTAAAGGAAAAGATGTACAAATACCTTACCCATCGTGATAGTTCAAAATACATCCACGTGCTTCCCGATTTTGTTAGGGCCTACAATCACTCTTTTCACCGTTCCATCCAAACCAAACCCACACTCGTGACAAAAGCCAATGAAGGTGACATTTGGAAAACCTTGTACATGAAAAAGGGTCTGGATAAAAATCAGAAGAAAAATCCCGGGTATAAAGTGGGGGACCGTGTTCGTATCAGCAGAGCCAAGCACACTTTTGAAAAGGGATACCGACCAAATTGGACTCAAGAAGTGTTTAACGTGAGTCAACGTAAGAAGCGTGATGTTCCCGTGTACGATATAGAGGATGATCTGGGGGAGAAAGTCTTAGGTACTTTTTATCAACAAGAATTACAAAAGGTTCGCAAGGACAAAGAGGGCGTATTCAGAGTTGAAAAAATACTGAAGAGGAGAACACGCAAGGGTAAAAAAGAATACTTGGTCAAATTTTGGGGGTATCCCTCTTCGTTTAATCTTTGGGTCGATAATATTCAAAAATCGTACAACGACCTCTAACTCTGCCATTTCAATGTACCATCATGGAGAGTGAAGACCAAGTTTACGTGACTCTGCCAAGCAACAGTTCATTCGATTATTTTCCAAACAACACGTTGACCAGTTTTACTACCAAGTTAGCAACTCCTTTGGTTTTGCGTGGGGAATACGAAGTGGCTTTGGTGGACGTGATCTATCCTCATTCGTGGTCCAACGTCAACTTTACAAACAACAAATACAGTCTATCCATCACTGATCAGGTCATCACGGTGGGGCGTATTCCCGAGGGACATTACAGAGAAGCGCTAAGCATATGCACGGCATTCAATCAATCCTTGCCACCCCATTTGCGAAACAAGGCTTGTTTCACCATCAATCCATCGACGCTAAAAGTGAGGGCCACGATACAACCAGACACCGGTATTTATCTCAGCGAGGGGATAGGGCAGTTGTTAGGTTTCCCTGAAGGGACACTTCGTGCCAACCAGGAAGCTAAATTCCTCCCCGACATCAATGGAGGTTTATTTGCCATGTACGTTTACACGGACATTATCGAAAATCAGAGAGTGGGGGACACCAGCGCACCTCTGCTCAGGATCGTAGCGGTGGATCACCAACGTGCTGGCGAGGTCGTCGAGCGTACTTATCAAAGTCCCCATTATATCCCTGTCAAGCGCAAATACATCGATAGCATACACATAGATATAAGGAGTGACTTTGGAGACAAGGTGCCATTTCAAAACGGGAAGGTCGTACTGAAACTACATTTTCGTTCCCTTCGGAGACCCACGTTTGGCTTTTAAAATAAAATTGAAAATTGAAGAAAAAAAAAGGGAAAAAAAAAAATCAAAAAAAATCATGGAGTACGGAGGAAGGGGTGGAGGTTTACCCATCTTTAGAGGAGCTCGGATGCAAAGGGGTTACGGTTTGGGCAGTATGTTGAAAGGTCTTCTCCGTTCAGCCATCCCCCTCGTTAAATCGGGAGGAAAAATACTCGGCAAGAAAGCCTTGCAGACAGGCATGAATGTGATGCGTGACGTTGCCAATGGAGAATCTCTGGCATCAGCCACGACGTCCAATCTCAAAAGGTTAGGTCAGCAATTTGCCTCCAAACCCTCGGGCAAAATAAAAAAAAGGGGTAAAAGGAAGCGTGCCAAGAAGAATCCCGTCAGTGTGTCAAATGCCAAGAGACGGAGAACTTCGGACATCTTTGAACGGTAGACCCTACAAAAATGGAGAGAATACATCAGTTGTCGTGCGAATGCTCAAAATCTGAAATTGATTTGTTCAGCATTCCTCCGACCCAAACGACGGTGGAAAAGGGGAAATGGGTTGAATTTTTCCCACTCACAAATATTTCCGACACGGCCCCCATCCAATTTCACCTACAAGGATCCACGGAGGAGTACACGGACCTCTCACAAAGTCTAATCCATCTCCAAGCAAAAGTCGTCAATGGAGACGGCACACCGTTGGCCGACGATGCCCAGGTTGGCCCTACTAACATGTTCTTACACTCCCTGTTTAGTGATGTGGACTTGATGCTGAATGATAGACTCATCACCCCATCGACAAACACCTATGCCTACAGGGCAGCCCTGGAAACGCTGCTCACGTACGGGGCTGAAGCCAAAGAATCTCAGCTCTCGTCCGCTCTATTTTACAAGGACACGGCCGGTCACATGGACGATGGGAACCCCCTACGCAACGATGATGGTAACATGGGTCTGAAAGAAAGGCATCGTTTCATCAAAGGGAGCAATATTGTGGACATGGTAGGCGTTCTTCATCTCGACATGGTGTTTCAGGATAGACTGCTCCTGGGAGGCGTGGATATCAAACTTAAACTCAATCGCAGCAAGAATAGCTTCAGTCTGATGTCATCGGTCGAGAACGCCAATTACAAAGTCCTCATCACCAGCGCCTCGCTACACGTGAGAAGAGTCAAACTGAGCCCAGAGGCAGCCCTTCTCCATGCCAAGACGTTGGAAACACAAACGGCCAAGTATCCCATCCGGCGAGGCGAGGTCAAAACCTTTTCAATACCACGAGGGAACCTGTCTTTTACCAGAGAAAGCCTTATCCTGGGACAACTGCCCAAACGGCTTGTGATTGGATGCGTCAGCAACACGGCCTTCAACGGAGACTACTCCAAAAATCCTTTCAACTTTCATCATTACGATTTGAACTTCTTGGCCCTCTACGCAGACTCGGAGCAAATTCCATGGAAACCCATCCGCCCCAACTTTTCAGCACCTGACCCCAATTACATCTTGGCCTACCAGACACTCTTCTCGGGCATCAACTCCATGTTTCATGACAAGGGAAATCAGATTACCAGAAACGATTATAACAAAGGGTACACGCTCTATGCGTTTGACATGACACCCGATCTTTCCACGGGCGATTGTTTTAACTTGCGTAAACACGGGAATGTTCGACTAGAGTTGCAATTTGCGAGTGCTCTTCCAGAAACTGTGAATGTGTTGGTCTATGCAGAATATGAAAGCGTGATCGAAATTGATAGAAACCGTAACGTCATCGTAGATTTTGGTGGTTGAGAGGTTGTTTGGGTGGGGAGGAAAAAAAAGAAAAAAAGAGTGCACCATGGATACCAAACAGTTGCATCACGTGGGGCAGTCTGATTCAAAATTAAAATCCACGTTTATAGGGGTTTTTCCCTCGGATCAATTACCCTTCATTGAAACTTATCCAGCAGCGTTGATTGCCAATATTGATACTCATGACCAAGATGGAAGCCATTGGGTAGCCATCTATTTGACCAAAACGAAACGAGGTGAATTTTTTGATTCATTTGGGAGGCACCCATCCATGTGTTCTCGTCATTTTAAACCCTTTTTGGAAACCTGGTCGGATGCATGGACTTATAACCAAAGGTCGATGCAATCTTTTTGGTCCGCAGTGTGTGGACAATATTGCTTGTATTATTTGTTACGACGAGTAAGGGGAAATAGCATGGCTAGCATTGTTTCTACCTTCAATCAAAGCCGTGTTGAAAATGATAAAAAGGTTCACGCATTCATCCAACGTCACTCTCCGACCAACAATACACCCATTCACGATCCAACCTTCATTCTCAATCAAATTGCTACGTCATTCAATTAAAATCAACCATGCATGGATGTAAATAGTGTTGTTGTAAATGTTTTATGATCGTTTTAAATTTGATGTGTGCATGAAAAAAGAAAAAAAAAAAATTAAATTAAATTTTAAAAAAAATTAAGTTGAAAAAAAAAAGAAGCTATGTAGAGTGTTTAGAATGTTTTTGTTTTTTTAGAATCTGTGAATATGTGTCAATGTCATTATCATTTCAATCAAAAGTGCATACATTCATTCATTTTGTTTTCTTTCACACTAGCTCACGCAAACAAGAGATAGGCAACAAAAAAAACAAAACATGTAACACATTTATTGTTGTCACGTATATAGAATTGATATCAATTTTTTATTATTGTTACAAATAAAGTTTCAATTACATCGTACAATCACAGTCGTCTTTGTTGTTGTCATTTTATGCGTTGTTACAGAGTTCTTGAATAATAATAATGATCATGATAATCACGGTATGTATTTATGAGAGAAACATTGCAGAAATTGAATCGCACAATAGAGATAAGAGAGAGAGAGAGAGAGAGAGAGAGAAAGAGAATTAAGAGAGGGAGAGAGAAAACAAAAGGAGAAATATAATATATATTTGCAAAATAAAACGGTTTAAAAACGTTCCCATTTTAAAGAAGGTTTTCGCTTCTTTTGGGAAGAAGGAGGCATTGGGTTAGACCTCGTGGTGATGATAGGTGGTGTTTGTGGTAACACTTTTGGGGACTTATTCGCAGGAGTACCTTTCAGTTTAATTTGTTGCAATGTTTCACGTCTGTCTTTGTTCATGATCAACGATTCTGGTACATTAACGTCTCGCAGGACGTGTAAAAAATACTGCCAACCCAAAGGCTTGACCATTTTACGATCTTTCAATACATCATACATTAAATCAATCATGTTAGACCCATCAATGACTCGACCATCAAAAACCAATTCCCCACGTGCATTCCACCTCCAATTGGCATCTTCTGTCTGCTTGAAAATATGATCCATCAATAATTTAGCCTTGTGCTTCAATGTCACGGGTAACATCTTTAAAACATCTTCCCTCATGGAGCCTGTATGCTCTGTCTCACTCTGTGGGTGTGCATCTCCACCCATGCTCTCTGTAGAAGGCTGTTCAGTGACCCTTAGATGAATTGATGTGGGGTTTGCCTCATGCTTATGCAATTGTAAATATTTTTGCAAAGCTTCATGATACTGGACCACTTTATCTTTGTCCGATACACCGCTTGACCCTAGAATGGATTGAATACTCTCGTCCAATTTGGATAACACCCTCTGTGCTGGTTGAGCGCTTCCCATGGATGCCTGCACTGCGCGTGCCATTTCTTCAGGAACCAATGTCATTTTCTTTGTATGCTCCATGTTATCCCATCAACAGCCGTAAGACAGGGCCAAGTATTGCGCCTAAAAATCCTCCCTTTTGTACAAATGTATTTCTCCTTGCTTTATGACTGCTACGTTTGTCAGCAGCTTGGCGTATATACTTTTTATGCCGCGATAAAGTCTTCTTTTGAGAGGATGTTAGAGGTACATTGCCTTTTAAAGTATTTGCGCAGCATTCTGACAGGCAAGTAATCAATGTCTTGTTCGCATGCTGCAATAAAGCTTTCCTCTGCCGAGGAGTGGACTTGAGAAGGACGCGCAGTTCAGGCAAATGGGTCTTCACGCTGTGGGTCATGATGCTCAAATGATAAGTCCTGTACTATCGCATCTTACCTTATACTTTTTGGTACGTACACCGTGGTGAACTCATTTGGAAATACGTGTGTTCTTAACCTATGGGATTCTGGCGTGTTGGCTTTCAAATCTATCAACAAGTACCCGTAAGGATTTTTGGTAGCGTCATTGTAGGCCTCTTGTACATATTTCGTTTGACCTGGGTAGAGTTGACGTCCCAAATGGGTAATTTGAGATTTGTCTCTAGGATTTTTGTAAATGACCAAATACTGAGCGTTTAAACTTATGGTGCGTGTCTCTTTGCCCGCATGAAATAGATTCTGAACGATAAATATGACCGATATATTACGATGATGTGAACCACGTGTAAATAGGGTCGTCATAGTTGCATCTTTGGTGCATTCGGACATCAAATCATCGACAACGATCAAATTACGTACATTGGGATCAACGACATTATCAAAATTGCATGGAAATCCTTCAATAAATTCGATGTGAGGCACTTCAGCCATCATTTCGGTATAGGCTTTTTGATACACGCCATAACACCAAATTATTTTTTGAGGTGGTTGTTCAATCATGTCCTGATTATACTTTAAAAGTTTTCTGACAAATACCGTCTTGCCACTCCCCGTAGGGCCTGCCACAATGCATGTAAAAGGATGAACAAATTTTACACTCATGATGAAAACCGTCTATAAATTGTCAACCCTCCTCGAATCGCACTACCCACCACAAATGACAAAAAAGATGAAGTCCGCGGACTTATGAAGGTGCATGCTCGCTTGATGCGATTCAAAAATTGACTGATGCGAGAATACATACCAATATAAATGCCGACTACCCGATTTTGGTACGGTAACATAAGGTTTACCCCTCTATTCTGACAATGATGCGACCCCATTATCAAATTTGACTGAAATTATACCCCTCTGTAAGATTTGTAAGATCGGATGAGAGATATATTGCTTCTAAGTAAGATGAAGACGATGACAACAACTGATCTTCTAAGTAAATATAGGCAATAAGTGCAATCGTCGTGAGAAAAAGAACTAAAAATCCAACCCACGTTTTAGGTCTCTGCTGCAATGCAGATAGCGTCAAACGCAGAGCCGGAGAAGTTAGCATGCTTCTTGTTTCACAGTTTTCAAACGACTGACGCTTGAGTAAAATGTACGTTTCATTAAATGGAATTGTAATTGGAGGGGGTGGGGGGGGGGGGTGATGATCAATTTGCAGTCATGTACCCAAAAGGAACTGTAAAGAAGTCATCTCGGACCACTCTCTTGTTGTACACGATTCTGTAGTCCTTGCTAGCCACTCGAGTTTCGATACGCTGCCTTTTGTGGACTCGAGTGATCTGATAGGGATTGGTGACCGTGACTTTTTCCTGCTCATCGTCTTCTACTCGCCTTACCATGCGTTTCATGGTCTCAAAGTTGATCACTTGGGAGTTCTTGTAGTTTAGTGTGATGCCCTTCACTTTGCAGGTTGTTTCGCCAGTGTTGAGCTTGTACGCGTAGTTCTTTGGGCCTCCTGAGACGAAGGATGTGATGTGCTTGCCGTCTATTTCATCCGTCAATTCTCCTAGATAGTCGCCGAGAGGAGGACACCATTCTCCGGGCACGTGTAATCTTTCGATGTACAAGATACTGTCTGTGTCGTAGTAAAGTACACGTTCTCCTAATCGATCCAACACGTCGTACAATTTCATTCTTGCTTGCGCCGTTGTAAAGGCAGCAATCACCACGTTTGCTTTGGAGCTCACCTTTTCAAACTCGTCTCTTCTGACAGTACGTACCTCCACCACATCATCGTTGACAAAATTGAGATCGTTGACTTCGACCTCGTCCGACGTCAGGAGCTCGTACAATTGTGCGGGATCGAAGATGATGCTGGTCTCAGGGAGATTGTTTCTCATTCCGAACCTCCCCCAGAATGAATTAAGCATGAGTTTGGCCAGTGATCGTAGGCCTTTGTTTTTCACGATCTTCTCGGGGTCCAGTTCAATTCCTTCGTGTTTCTTATAGTCGCTAATGTATTTTGCTTTCTCCTCCTGCGTGCGACACCAGTCAGGCCAGCCCGATGCCTCTTGTTTGATCTTCAGAAAAGTGTTGACGAATCCTGTAAACAAACCAAAATCCTCCCGTGACCTCTCCAGGAATGGCTTTTCATCGTTGAATTTTGATTTATTGCAAAAATGCCAGACAGATTCAATTTCAGTGACGATGTACCCCTTTTCGACCGCTTTTTCCAATTCGAGGGAGACCCAGGTACTACGAAGCATCCTTTCCCCATCGCTATGGTGACAAGGCGTTTGCTGATTGGTTTCGGCGCAGGTGAGGCACAGTGGAAACATGAGCTTGCCATTCACTTTCAAGGGTAAGACGGGATGAAACAGGTTTTGAGGAGGTAACACCTTACATCTGATGAGACCGTAGTATTCAGACACATCTTCGAAGTTGTCGGTGATCACTCTGGGATGACCCAAGGGATAGGAGCCATATTTGTTGATGCTTGGGTATAGAGAAGTGAAGTCGACGTACTTGATTCGTTCTCCCTCCTGGCACTCGTACAGCATGCAACTCGCATTGGTACGTCCACCGTAAAAAGCTTGACGAGGATCCAGGGGGATGGGATTTGGAAGCCTCCGTTTGATGTGCTGAGGGATGGTCTTTCCTATCTCCTCATCCCAGTGGCATTCCCACATGGTGATGTAATTCCAATCTTTCAGGATATGTTGGACATACTTTTTCTTGGCCAAGGTATCGAGATGCAATTCTCCCATGGTTTTCTGGACGCCTCTTCTCCCACTGTCTGTGTCAAAAGAATAACATCTGGCGCACCCGTGCCAATAGCACCCGTTGAACTCGTAGACCGTTTTGTTTTCTTCGCAGTACCCATCTAACTTGTATTTTCCGACCCTGACCTCTCCTTCATTGCGTGCATGTCGGATGTACACTCGTTCCTCCTCGGCCACGTGAGTAAGCCATCGAATGGCTTTGTTGGATTGGATGTCCTCTGGGGCGTAACCACGAGGAGGAATGATGGCAATGGCATCTTTTTGGAGATAGTTTCTCCGAAAGACGAGATGGCAGGCAGCGGCGATGGTGATGCACTTGGTCAGGGGGTCGACGCCCAGATCAAACTCGCACAGTTTCGTCACTTCTTTAAACAGAGTCCGAAACTGGAGACAGCATCTTCTCAAAATGTCGACGTCGCTGACACAATAGGCATGAATCTCCTCCGACATGATGAACTCCCGCCCAGACGATACTTCTCCATCGTACCATGTCAGAAACTCTTCCCTCTTCTTGCTGGACATACTCTCTGGATAATAGTATTTGGCATCTGGCATGGGTCCCCGATAGTCCATGTTGGCGTCAATGTTAAAAAAATGTGGAAAGAAGCCCTTCTTGACTTCTTCTATTCCAAAGGTGGCTGGCAAGGCAGAGAGAGGCATCGGTAAAAAATTCAAGGAGTCGATGAAACGGATGCCATTGTTGGGCACGGTCATGCTCATAATCTTACCACCAGCCAAGATCAAACGGGGGATGATGCAGTTGCGATAGAGAAATTCCTGAATGAAAATTCCATCGTAACTTTTAAAGTTATGAGCGATGAAAGTAGCACCACGGTTCTCTTCTGTGTCGAACACCCATTCACAAAAATCATCGCCTGTTCTGGGTCCTTGAAACACCCATTGTTTCTTCTCTGCCTTGCCGCAAATCTTACAATCTTGTTCAAATGGAATATCTGCGCAATAACCACAAGCTCTTTGTGCCACGCAATAATTGGGTATATGCTTGCCAGTATCTTGCGTACATTCAAAGTCGAAAAATACAAAATTGGCGTGCTTTTTTGGTCTCTCGTCGTCGTCGTTGTCTTGGGAACGGTTCTCATCTCCTTCACGTTCATCATTTTCATCATTCATGGCCGCTCTTGTGGCGAAAGGATTTTCCGATTGGATGTAGCATTGGTGGCCAGGATCCACATACTTTCTGCATAGTTTGCACACCGTCTGTCCACAGATGTGCTTCCTTTTCTGCTTTTTCAACAGCGCGTTGTTGCAGAGTGTTTCACAGTGTTCGCATTGGAAATATCGTTCGCATACCTTGTTGGACCGATGATTTTGGAAGCAGCGTCGGTTCTTGAAGTTGCGGTTGCAACGTTCGCAGTGTTTATGGTCTTCATCCTCGGAAGGAGGGGGGCACTCTACGCTACGGCACATTTTGCAAGCATTGTAACAAGTGTGCTCATTCTTGGCATTGTAGCCCTTGAAACAGTTCTCGCAGAAATACGACTTGTTATAAAATGCGCTCATAGAGGTTATGAGGTCGTAGTGATCATCGTGCGAGTAGATGTAGATGGTGTGTTCCCTCTCCTCCGGCCCTGCGTAGATGATGAAGTCTAGATGTTCCTTTGAGACAACGACGACGCGATACTTGGCCATGCGCTCTGTACTCTCAAATTTTTTAATTTCTTCGATGCTGCACTTTGTGTTAATGGGTATTCCGGCTTGTCTGTACATGTCCTCCGCATAGGTCCGTTGCTCCTTGTATCCTTTCCGGATGGATTCCCAATTTGGATGCTTCTCAATACGACAGAAGCCTGTCACAATTGCCCTTGGGCAACACATGTTATCTTTATTTTTAATTTGAATGATACTCATTTTACTGAGCAGTCGCTCTTTGAGATTCAAAACAATCCTTCTACTAGTCCTGCCCCCTTCTTGCATAGCCATGTGTAGCACGTTGAAGTCGAGGTTTTCATCGAGGGTAATATCTTCGTGGGACTGAAGCGTGGACTCTAACTTTGAAGCAAAGACTTGGTAATTCATTTGATCCCTCCGGATGAATGGGAGGCTCACTGGTCTATCCAGCTGTGGCGCATTGAGTACAAGTCTGACAAAGTCCCTATCCCTTACACCGACCATCATTTCATCGATGATATTTTCAAACATGTCATTGACCCTAGGCATCATGTCGAGCATGGGTCCCATATTCTCTGCAGGCTGAAAAGCGATATTGTAATCCATGACCCTGGCATTGTACTTTTTAACGTGCCTTTCACTCACTTTTGTTACACGGTGCGTGGGAAGTGGCGTCACTCTTGAGGGGAGTGTTTCTGCTTGGCGTTTTGTTGCCCTGGTTGAAGATCCTCCGACATGGTTCGTGGAGGGGCCAGTTCGGGTATAACTCGTCGATGGCATACTGGATGGTCCAGCGACATCGTGGCTCGTGGAGGGGCCAACTCTGGTGTAACTTGTCGATGGTATACTAGAAGGTCCAGCGACATCGTGGTTCGTGGAGGGACCAGCTCGGGTGTAGCTTGTCGATGGCGTACTGGATGGTCCAGCGACATCGTGGCTCGTGGAGGGACCAGCTCTGGTGTAGCTTGTTGATGGCATAGTAGACGGTCCAAAGCCAAATATATTTTCGCCAATGTCTAAGTTGAAATTTGATGGGGTCGCCCCTCCAGGATTGGCGTGCTCAGCTTCAGGATTTTGGAGGTGATCGTTTGCGAGACCAGAGGTGGGGCTGGGCATATCCACTTCCCAAAGATCTTTTTCGCTAATTTCTAGAAAATATTGAAATACAAAACAAATAAAAGATCTTTAGTCATCTTGAACTACACTCTTTTGCAACCATCATTTGTAAACAAAAAACAAACAAAACAAATTTTTCTTGCAACATCTATTGCATAAAATTTATTGTACAATTTTTTTTTTTTTTTGAAAAAAAGGTAATCATGGTTAAAGAACTAAAACTATGTAGAATTCATCATCACAGAAAAAAAAATCACCCATACAAACAAAACAACAACAACAAAAAAAAATTAGCAAAACACATAAAACAAATTTAAAAAAAACAAAAAAAACACACAATATATTCATAGATTTTAATAATAAAATTTTACCGTACATGATAAACTCGATAGGCACTTACCGTCATCAAATTCTGGATGTATCTGTTCATTGTTCTCTGGTTCCAAACTCAAAAAATAAGTTGTTCTCGCAAAAATCAAAGCATGCTGTTCAGGGTCCAAGTCATCCGAGTACTCCTCACGAAAGTTGGAAACTTCTTCCAGGCATGTGCAGGCCTGTAACATCCTCATTAATTCTACTGTGGTAATCATGGTGAAATCTACAATAGGTTATGGTTGAACTATGTTGTTTTAGCGCTGATGTCTATGATATAAAATGGGGCGAATCCTTCCATGTTTATACTTTACCCCCCCACCCCCCCCCACCCCCCTTAGGCTCCGCCCCTCTCAGTCACCCCATCCTTTTTCCTCATCCAATCACAAGCACGCACAATGGTGACGTCACTCCAACAAGGATCCTCGCATTCTCATTGGTCGGAAATACGTACCTGCGTACAAACAACATAACTGGCACAGGCCCATTGTTTTGGTCATTTGGTCATTGCCCGTCCTACCAGTAACACGTCCATCCCCAGACCTCTCCCATGATGATGACTCATGATGTAAACACTTCCTCCAGAGGAAAGACCCTCATAATTCAAGTTTTATGACCCAGATGCCACCCTTTCCATGAAAAAACTACCTGCATTAATTCACACACATCCTGACAGGAAATACCTGCATT
Source organism: Strongylocentrotus purpuratus (assembly GCF_000002235.5). Lineage (NCBI taxonomy): Eukaryota > Metazoa > Echinodermata > Echinoidea > Camarodonta > Strongylocentrotidae > Strongylocentrotus > Strongylocentrotus purpuratus. The sequence goes on along the minus strand of NW_022145612.1, from coordinate 47,031,069 downwards.
AATTAACACACATCCTGACCGGAAATACCTCGTTAAATTTCATTTCCTCTTCCCTATTGTTTTATGGAAGTCATTAAAAAGGATTAAGTAATTAAAAGGGATTAATACCCCCGGATTAAAAACTCCCTCAAAGGCCCTATACAGCTGCTTTCGCTGAACCTTAGAGTAAGGTACGATTTTATTCGCTCTTTGACCAAGTTCAAGTTAAAAAGATCCGACAATCAAAAGAATATTATCGAAAGAGTATTTAACATAATTAGCCAATTCACTTTCGAATTGTTACTTGCCAATCTTTATCTAAAACAGTCCGGCGCATTCGTTCTCACGAATTTGTGTCTGAAAACCGATTGTTTGTTTGTCAGATTTTTTTCTTCAAGAAACTGCTCCCCATTTACGCTCACCTGCTGGAATATCCACATTTAGGTTTCTGATGACCGGCGCAGTGGAATCCGGATCCCATGTGTAACTTCCATTGGTTATCTAGGAGACGAGAAATCGAACCATTTATATAGATATCAACTAAACCTAGTTATTCCAAAATACATACAAGTCATGTACATCGAAAAAAATGGAATTAAGTGATATTGACGATCAATATACACGTTACCATCTTCAAAACAATTTCTGCCCTCAACCCCTTTGCAAGGAAAGGCATTTGCCCTATATTCCAGGCACCTCGAATATGAGCCATTGTTGTGCTTCCTATTGGTGTTCATACGAAAGAGTGCCAAATTGGATCTTTAAACCTCAGAGCTTTGCAGATAAAGGACAAAAGTATTTGTCATCAAGCAATGCCAACAAATACTGGGCTGCCCAAGATCTAAATATCACAGGTTTTAAAGGAAAACAGTCATCACCAAAGAGGTTGCTTTGAAAGTAGCAAAATAAAAAAATTAAGGGATATTTTGTTTTTTGTAAATTTTTGTATTCATAGCTTTTCATTTTATATAAAAACTTGTGATATATGGAAGAAAAGAATTCTAGTTCCATTATAGGTAGAAACATAAAATACTATTTTCGTCCTCGGTTTAACTTGGACAAAGCCACAAAATAATCACGTTTGTATGGAAAATGAGAACTTTGGGATATTAAAATCATACACCGCAATCATGATAATTGGCTAATAGGGAGTCTATGACGTCACATAGAATAGAGTAACCAATGTATCTCCATTAGATAGCGGTCTCCACAATTATCATTTGAAAGCAACTTATTTGGTGATGACTGCTTTCTTTGAGCGCTTCAAAAATGTTCGACAACGGTAAAAAAAAAAAAGACCCGCCGCGGCACTAATGTCCATTGGCAAGACATTGATCTACATTAATTGCCACACTCAACCCAGGTGATGTAAATGGGTACCTGGCAGAAATTAATTCTTTGAAATGCTAGAGCGCCGCAATGGCAGCACCACTAAAGCCGGGGTAATAGTGATTCTAATAAGCGCTATATAAAAACTGAGTATTATTATTATTATTATAACAATTTTCCAACAAACTTACCCTGATGGCAACATTGGATGGCAAGGAGGATGCCGTCTTCCGCATAGATCCATACTTCAACTCACCATTACCATGGCTACCCATCAGAGCAGACGATTCAATTTCCAGCTCGTCCACCTTAGAACTCGTCCGATCATTAGATCGTCTCCGCCGAACGGAAACAGAAACCTAAAGGTCATTTGTTGAGGTATAGGATTGAGTAAGTAAATAGGTCTTCAGTATAGAGTGAATTTGTATACGTGTTCACGTTCTGATCTTATGACTTTCCAATGGACTTTGGAATATACAGTCAACATAAAAGGAAATGAAAGTATTGCATTGCATGCTTTGCTTATCGAATAACTTTACAAAAGGATATATTTGTACGGTATTTATTATATTAAACTTGTACGATAACGGCTGTATATAAACAGGAAACTGATACATGTACAACGATTCATTGGTAATAACGAGTTTGTTTTCATTGCACCGTATCAACCCTACGTTTTCAAAATCATTTCTGAATTAACTTTAATGTAGGAGCAATTCGGTAATCTAAGAAAAGGTTTATTCGGATAAGTGAAGAACATGGATGTGGAAGTAAAGGAATGCGATGGAGGAAAAGCCGACTTCATCAAATATATCAGATTCTTCAATAGGTCAAATGATATGATAAGGGACAAATCTATAAGTAGCAATGCACGTACAACCAACAAAAAGAATACGAATGAGAAAGAAAAGCTGTAAGATGACAGTTGAATGATTTTTCAAAATGCGTTTTCAAGACAACATACCTTTCTATCATCACCCGTGCTTCCATTGGACCCATGATCACCATCAAGGAAACTCCCCTCGACCTCTGGCCCGCTGAAGTAAGCCTGAAGCCTCTTGGTACTCACGTGCGCGTTCACAAACAGGTTTACGACGTATGGGAAGACGAACATGGGCGATGTGAGATTATTGAAGAATGCGAGAGAGGAGAATGCTACGTCGGGAGCTAAAACGTTTCCCGTGATCGCCGTGTACGTTGTGAACGACTATGATTTCAGAGGAAAGGGGGAAGATTACTCAAATTGGAGGAAAAACACATTGATTACAAAAAAGTATAATGCAATATCTAATTCCAAGTATAGAACTGAAAATGGAATTTAAATTGTCAACATGCTGTGACGGTGGAATGTACCAAGCAGAGTGCTTCTCTATATGAAATGTATATAATCAGATGATAACTAAAAGAAAGGTTGCCGCTAAGACAAATCATTTAGTAATTATGTCTCCTTTTTATCCATTTGCATTCTGATATATCAAAGGAGGCAGCACTTTAAAACAAAGTAAATTGAGAAGTGATAACCCATTGACGAGTGTATGCTTAACAACCTGCCACTGCCCCCTACCCTCTTCAATCACGCAGGGAAGGTGGTAGTGTTTCTTTTCGTTTAATACTCACCAATAAATTGACAAGGATGGGCGTTCCCGAATTTGTCACAACTTGATGCGCACGGGGAAGAAAGACAAAACAATTAAAAATCAACAAAACCTCTAAACAGATTTGTGTTCAAACGTCATTATTGTATATCCAACCTATTTCGTTTTTCTCTCTCCTTGATTACAAATATATCTCCTTAACCTGAGACTTTTCTTCTTTACGTCACCTTCACCTTCCAAGGTTTAATTTATTTGTTCAGGTCTGTTGATCTTTTTCCTTAATATATCTGCCAATATTGTCCATGTCTTGGAGTGAAATCGTTCTCGCAATATACCATGCATCCCTTAAGATTGCAATACAGTGCGTCCCAGAAAAAACGAAACCGAGAATTATCGATGTTTTATCATAACTTAGACACATTTATAATTAATAAATGACACATATTTGGAAAGCTTAGATCCTCCTCTTTTATTTCATGCAACTCATATGATGCATATTTCACGCACGAGTGTTTAAAATGAATTTGAAGAGAGAAAAACTGAAAACTCATTTGGCGGACGGTATCTGAATTTCAAAGAGAAAATCACATTTCTAGAAAGTTGAGTTTCTGCCCTTTCATATGACACCTCAATCACGAAAATTGAGCAAGGATAACAAATTTCTGTTTGTTTAAAGTAGTGCTTGCATTTCCATAATTTTATCAAACGAATTCGTTTTCACTGGCTGCCTGCTGTAGCAACAAGCAGAATTGACAAAAGACTGAACTCCGTTTCGTTGAAAATCAGCCATGCATGAAGTCTTTCGTTTACGGGTTTTTGGTTTCCTCTCTTCAAATTCATTTTAATCACTCATGCGTGAAATATGCATTATAAAAAAGATACATCAGATGAAAGAGGAAGATCTAAGCTTTCCAAATATGTGTCATTTATCAATTATAATTGTGATTAAGTTATGATAAAACATCGATAATTCTTGGTTTCGTTGTTTTCTGGGACGCACTGTATTATGTAATTGCCAATATGCCAAATTATTATGAGGATAATTACTCGTCCTTTCCTATTATCATTACCAATCCATTTAGAAATCACTCTCAATGGGATGTAGCGAACAAAGTATCCGAAATGTGTTCTCATTAACTGGAATTCAATAGAACCATTTCCTCTAATCTTCCACAAGAATATAATTACCCCATCAATTATATGTAAATATTCTCCATTACTTGCGTCATTACTTGCGTCATTACATGCGTCATTAATTGCGTCAATTCTCACAATTCACTGCCGACAGGAAATAGACTTGAAATAGTTTGTCGAGCTCGTACGCCCTCAACTTCTTGATGCCTTCTCCAAACAATCGCTCCCATCCATACAGCTTGAGCACCTTGATGCCTTGAAGTAACTCATTCGAACTTTTCAAACGTTTATCAGAGCGAATCTGAAAAAAAAATAAAGAAACAAGGAGTCGGAACTTATAAGACTACCATCAGTCAACATTATACATAGGCAATGCATTGTGTGTTTCAGGTATACGGTTTAAACTCGATTTGATCATGGAAGAGCCCCCAATAATCAGCTTTAAGCTAAAAACTGAATTTGATCTTGAAATCAATTTTAAGACCGGAGTCTCCGCCTTTCCATCGAATAAACAAAGAGCAAAGCAACTTTGAAATGTTGCACTGAGTCAAGTGCAACGTGGATGCTTTGACTCGAGTAGCATGCAGACAAGATAACGACGACGAGAATCGGTTTCTCAATTCTTCATCTGCTATCACAGCGGCCCTGTTGCCCAATGGATAAGGCATCTGACTACGAATCAGGGGATTCCAGGTTCGAGTCCTGGCAGGGTCGAATATTTTTGTTGTTAGTGCATTAGATCAGTTTGTCTGATTGTTACAATTGACTTTCTCCTTTTCTATAATTCTTATTACCACGAAGTGAGAACAAGTTTTGTACTTTGTTTTGTTTTGTTTTTTGTTAGTTTTTTCCTATTATATGTGGGTGTGTACTTTTTTTCAGAATAGCTTAATTTTTTTCTTCTATTCCACAAAGAACTTATTTAGAAGATGACAAAGAAGTACTAAATGAAAAATTGAAGGGTTATCTTCCTAATGTTGTAAAAGTTAATGAACTTCCGCGCTCAATACATACAAAATAATGGGAGTGTTTCACCACGCCTTTGGATTGATCTATAAGGCCTAACAAACAAAAAGGTTGTATTGCCCTCTAGGTGCCAAAACATGGGTCGGTCGGTCGGAAATCTTTTTTGTTGTTGTTGAATTCCCTCTTTGAACTTATATTTCTCAGTTTTTAATGCTTTAATTCATTTTTTTTCTCTAAAAAACGGTTTAAAAAAAAAACTTTTTTAAAAAGCCGACCGTAGATTTCAGGATTTTGGGGTCGGTCGCAGAGTGACGTTTGTAACCTGAAGTTGATCTGCTAATTTATTAAGCGTCAAGTATCAACCGCTTTGCTCCTGTACACTTAATATAATTCTGACAATGAACAAACGACATGAGTTGGGTCAAGAAAGAAAAATAAGGAATTCATTTCTTGATAGTTTTCTCAAGTGAACATTATTTTCATAATCATGGAAATTTCGGGGACATTTGGCGCTCCATAGATAAAATATTGCTAAGTATATGAACATTTTTTATTTTTTCTTCATAATAAGTTTCAATTTAAAGAGAAGGTTGAGTTCTGGGAAGAGGTGAAAAATAATTTGTGAGCATTACTCATTCTTATTATGCAAGTGTGGAAGAACATCAGTTAAGACATGTTCCCTGAAAAACATGGCTCTTCAAATGCCTTCATATTATAAATATGCATGTAACATCGTAAAAATCGGGGGCCGGCTTTTTACGCCACGTGTTCGTGTAGTCCCATATACATCTTTCTGTGCAAGTGTTTGTAACTTTACCAAGACTTGGCCACATTTCTTATCATTTTGATGATTCCAGAACCTTGCAATACACACAAATTCTTATAATGCTAGATGATCAACCTTTTCTGGTCGGTTCCACACCGTTTCGTTCACAATGCAATCGCATGACCAGAACTCAACTTCATCTTTAATTCAATTACGTTATTTAATATACTCAAGACTATATCATTGTTATAACTTCCGGAGCCTATGACCTACAAGCAATGCTTTCTCTTTAGGCTCCATCATATTTCTTCCTTTATACAACATAGTCTTATGTATTATACAACATGTGAAATATGAATATAAACTGAAACTGAAACTGAAACTGAAACTGAAATGATTGTCTGTTTTACGAACACTGGTCTAACCGAAAGATCGGCGCGGCGCCCCTCTCAAACCGAAATGGGGGCTGCCATTTGTAGAGGGTAGCTATAAATCATGCCTTTGACTAGTGATTTAATCACATATTTGCTTGATTATCTAAATTTTACAATCCTAATGTGCCAGCAAGTGAGTTTCTCAATGTACATGTACAGTTTGCTTCGATAATTGTATGAATCTTATGTGAAAGTAAGATTACATACATTAAATAAGCATATCCCAATGTAATACAGAATATCTTCAGAGACACCTATAACCGACTTTATGATGTATACCTACATTTCAGAGTCCGACAACAAGGAAAAAATCGCCCCATTTACTTTTAATGGGACTCATTAAAAAACAAGATTTGAGGGACATACAACTGACATGGAATGGTTTGGATTTACTAAGAAGCAAATATGATTATATGCGGATCAAAGGTTCAATAGTTTATGATTTCATTATCTGTGGATTTGCTCTGTATTTTTATACAAAACTACAATGTTAGTAAACTCCAATTTGATTACGATCCCCCAAATCTCGATTTACGATGTCATAAAGAAAACTGCGACCTATGGTTTATAGCAATGCTCTGTAGATATACAGGAGTGCCCCCTAATGTACTATAATTATAGCAATTTCCACTGACATGACATGTATCCTAAATAATATTCTTGTTTAAACGAAGTGGGAGGTTTCAATAAAAAGCTAAATTACTTTAGTATTCCAAAATGCATGAAGAAAAAAAAACCGCCGCGATTATTTAAAATTGCATTTATTTATTATATTATATCTATATATATTATATATATCTGCATGGTTATTCATTCATATAAATAAAATGTAATCAATACATTTTCTTTCTTTATTTCGATCTTACCAGGACTTCTTTCATGTATCTAGCAGTAGCCGTCGCTAAAAGTATTTGGATAGGTACGACAATGAAGAACAAGGATGAACCTATCAGGGATGGGCCACCGAGCTGCATGTACAGCAGAATAAGTGTAAGTATGATCTAGAAAGGAAGAAGAAAAGTATGTGTGACTGTAGACAGCCCTGTTAATTTCTATAATTTAATTAATACATTAATCAATTAATATTCTATTAATTGAAACAATGATAGATAATAACACTGAACAAAATAATAATAGTTTCTGCTAATTCACATCAGATAGTAACTTTCACTTAATTAATATTGTTAATAATTGGATTTTACCCTGATTGGTATTATCCAAAGCTCGTTGAAGAAGTTGAAGAAGAATTGGAGATTTGTTGCATCGACTGACATGTGATTGGTCACCTGACCCATTGTCATCATACCACCTGACATGGCGTATGTTGACAGCCGCAGAGACTTCTCGTATACCATACTCTGTAGTTTTATGTTTAAAAAAAAAAAAAAAAAAAAAAAAATCAGATTACTGCGATTCAAATTTACATTGCAATTATAAAAGAACAAAATCTCTTGTCCCCTAACCTATAAAGTGTCAAATACATGTGTGTTTTCACTAAGATGTTCCTGACCCTATTTTGTTATACCAAGAAAAGTAGCTAAATTCGTTGATATAGAGACTTAAAAAACCAATAAAGTCTTGAACATCAATGTCTCCTGATCCTAAGCTCTGTTCCCGTAACAACATTTCCCCGTTCCCGTAACACCCTCTCCCGTTCCCGTAACACGTACCTCTCCCGTTCCCGTAACAACATTTCCCCGTTCCCGTAACACCCTCTCCCGTTCCCGTAACACCTCTCACGTTCCCGTAACAACATTTCCCCGTTCCCGTAACACCTCTCCCGTTCCCGTAACACCCTCTCCCGTTTCCGTAACAACATTTCCCGTTCCCGTAACACCCTTTCCCGTTCCAGATACACCCTTTTCAGTTCCAAAAACACCCTTTCCCGTTCCTGAAAACGCCTCCTTTATTTGGTCAAGAAATGTCCCCTTCTCCATTGTCTCAACTCTTATTGTAACCACGAACCTGGATAGCTGATTTGATATGGACACCTTCTACTGCTGTCCAGTAGTAGTAGGTTTGATCGAAGGTGTGGCGTGTGAAGGCTGATACTGTGATGCAACCTACCAGGACATAGCCATTGGCCAGGAACTCTGTCACCGTCACGTGATGAGGACTTGGGATCTAGACAAAGTTTAGATAAACGTCGATTAAAATTATTTCTTTCAACTAGATAACAAATTAAAGCACCTATCCATGACAGGATTGGAACATATACTTGGAATAAAGTTGTTTTTTTTTTTTTTTTTAGGTGGGGGGGGGGTATTATTAATTTTTAACTATCATTTAATAAAAATGAAACGGTTTTATCCGGGTTTTTTTAAGGAAGTGGAAAGGGGTTTGGCATTTGTGTTACCCTATGGGCGGCTGATGATCAGCCTATTATACTTACGAAAGGGATTTGGTATATAAAATAAGCATGGTTTTAATGGTTAAGTTAAAATTAACGTCTTTGATTAGTTTTTTGTCGTCATTGTTATAAAAATATAACCTTCAGAGTGAGTCATGTTAATTAGACCTATCAGTGATTTCTTGAAACATCTACATTATAATAAGTACCATCCCCATGATCTAAAAATTAGCGATATAAACGTGCCAAGCTTGGGGTGGAGACATTTTGTCGTAGATTCAAGAACATGTGTATGAATGCATCATTATTGGTCATCCGACATTTTGCTCCGAGGTTATTTCGTCAAAGGTATATGGTAAGGGCTGTACATTTGTTTAAGGTTGGGTTTGGGGTTAGCGTCATGGTTATGGTTATATGTTTATGTTTTGTATTGGGTCCAGGGTTAAAGTTAAGAATTTGGTTAGTGTCGTGTAATGCCGCGGGAGATTATTATCGCATGAATATTATCATTCTGATCATTCGTACAACTGACTCAATCATGATGGCTCAATTAACATTTCTCCTTTACAACGTGATAAACAAAACGTCAAGGAACAAGTTGCTCACTTGTACTTTCATGCCAAAGAAAGAAACACTGAAATACCTTCTTTTCACCGGCTGTGACAAAGTTGACAATTCCACTGATACAGAGTGGTCCAACAAATTGCAGCATGTCAGCGGTGAGTTTGAACATGCCTGCTGTCATCATTCGTACTCCGTATGTGCGAATGTAAACGCGCCAGAAGTTCATGTTCTGCCCTTTGACCTGTGCTCTCTTCTGTAACGGTGGAATGTGAAGAAAAAAACATGATTTGTGACATTGTGGGTTCTTTTATGGTAGTGTGGAAGAATATCGTTGAACTTAGAAACGTTCACTGATCTATTATCATTATTTCATTAAAATGTTTTTATTTCAACAGGTGGTCTCATTTTAAGTCTATTTCTGGACCTGCTCTCCCATAGAGCCCTGCAATGATAAAGATTGTTCTTCAAATCATGCCAGCATATTCTTAATGTGACTTCTGGAAATGCTTGGACCAAACTGTTATGCCACAATATTGTGTGTGTAGTTCCATATACACAGTGTGCAGCGTATGAGACTTTCAGTAAGAATGAGTTAATTTCTCATCATTTTGATGATTCTAAAACATGTAAGTAAACAACAATTAATGCTACATAATCAACCATTAATTCCCATAACTTTGTTTCTTTCAAAAGTTTCTTTCAAAATACAATAGCATGGATAGAAATCTTTAATGGGTAACTGCCGCGAATATAATTAATGAAATAATCGTTTATATACTGTATTTATAAGTGTACTTGACTAGTATAACCTAATATAATAAACATTCAACTTCAAAATGTGATTTTGGGAAGGGTAGGGCTGGTGCATTACATATTTCCTAGTTTTACTTGAATTTTTGGCTTGTCAGTGAATACCATAATAAAGAATTAGATGTACTTTTGCATGCACATGATTGTATATTCATTTAATTGTCACAATATGGAGGTCTGCAAAATAACCATAGCATACTAACGTCACGATATTTGATTGTGAAGTATTTGGTTCGCCAATTACAATTGTCCAATTCAATAGAAGGCATGCAACAATTAACAGCGACCACACAAGACAGCTGACCCAGAGTTGCCATTTTGTTCAGGCTGATTGGTTTGTGTAGACTTCTACGTACGCCGTACAGAGGTCTGTACAATTCGGTTTTCTGGCAAATCCGAAAAATTGTGCTAGGACGTCGCACCTTGCTTCGAGGGATTGTACCTGAGGCTGGAGACTGCGCTTGGACATTGTACTGTGCATTAACACGTCATAGCATCCTTCAATGGCAGAGTGGATATAACGCTTCGTGTGCAACGGACTTTAAGTTCTGCATCAATCGGTATGTATTTAATTTTCTCGTTAGATCTACTGACGCAGAATTGCGTCAGTGACTGGCGCAGCCTATTGACACGCCTGATGAGAGTGATAAGGGTTGAATGCAAAATGAACAGCGCAAACAAAAATGGCGTAATACATACACTTAATTTCCTACACAGGCTTGATTAGCGCAAGTATTGACGCAAGAATTGGCGCAAGTAAACTAAATGACGCATTGTGTACAACGGACTTTACCTTCTCGTTGAGGTAGTTCTTTTTGAATATCGCATGGATGGCATCTGCTGTGTGTTTGTCAGGTATACTGCCCAGATCACTCGGTTCAATTGGTTTCCTGTATCCCAGGGTAAAGAGCCAGTCCATCCACCAGTACGTCAAGGACGATGGCAGAGGTTCATAGTCGTGGAAGAAGTTCATGTTCTCTTTCTTGGTGTCATCAGGTTGGTCGGAGTTCTGAAGAACCCCGCATGCCCCACACATCTGAAACAACAGTTGAAGCCGATACAACTTATTGTTGGTCTCGTAGGCCTTCTAAACACTTTTTTTTAGAGTTATAGGATTAATATCCCCCTTTTTAACCTCCATATTCCGCCATTTGATTCACAAAGTTTATAAAACGAAGGTGAAAGTTACGTGGATTTCTTGTGATACATAATATCATGTTGTTTATCTTTCTGTTTTTATTCTCTAACAAATGTAATAATTTAAGAAAGCAGATTTAGATTTGGCTAGAGCCAAAAGATGACCACAATTTCCATATTGTTGGCATTTTACGAAAACGTCGAAAAGGCAACCTCACATACAGGAAACTGTGTCTTTGATCATGCACAATATTATGTTTCTGTGAAGATAAGAACATGATTAAACGTGCACGAAGTATCATGAAAAGAGTACCATATCGGCTGTTCATAGCATGCCCAACTGATTCAATGTATACGTTTATTGTATGGTCGAATTGTATTGATATTATTTTAAAGAATTCCACATGGCAGCCCAGGAGTTTACAAGGTAAAATGACAAAAGACAAAATGTATTACAAATGTATACATATATCATAATAATACAAGTGGAGAAAAGGAGAGAGGGAGATATATATATATATATATATATATAGAGAGAGAGAGAGAGAGAGAGAGAGAGAGAGAAGACACAAAAGAGAGAATGGTCTTGATGATCATTTATTTTTCAATTTTTTTTCCATTTTTTTTATTACGAATATATTGAATTGTTCTATGTTAACTAATGAATCGATGTGCATCATTTTTATGCTTCTATTGAAACGAAAATAAATCAAAGAAATATTTAATGTATTACATACCATACTAGCGCACAGAACTACCTCTATAATGAGCATCATTGACATCAAGACGATAAGCCCTAGCGTCAAGTCAAATCGAAGTCCTGTCCATTCGGCTTCACCACTTCTAACAATATGCATCATATAAACGACCATTGACAACAAAGATGTCATCCAGTATACGAGTAAGAGCCAAACCATGTGCCGTGCACGCCATTTCTCCATCATGTGGTAATAAACAATCGACAGTGTTGCCCCAAGAAACATCACCACTCCTGCAACGTAGAGATGTGGCTGTTGTGGTAAGGAGTTGGCGAGGAAGGTGTCGTTGGTCAGAATACCTTCTGCTATGAAGGAGAGTGTGAGGATAAGAAGGACGTAAGTCAGGAGCCATCTTGGAGTGTGACCCGGGAGACGCAGGAGATACTTGGAGTCCTTGAGACTCTGGCGGGAGGAGCAGGAGGCGAGGAGGACGAGGAACACTGAGGAAAAAAAGATGAAGCCTAGCTGGGGTACAACGATGATACCGTTGATTAAACACGAGTTGTTCAAACCGGTGCCAGAGTCGAGTGTGTAGTTTACACCACAAAACCAGTCCCATTCAGACGACGTCATGATCTGAAGTTAGCCTTTAAAATAAATAGAAAGAAATGGTATGCAATATCTTATTTATGGAAATTCATGTACAGTCAAATAGAATCGCACGTCGTGGGTTAACTAATAATTATTATTTCATTTGCTTCATCTTGAGCCCAGAGATCACGATAAATAGGTGGCTTATCATAACACCAACATTGTGCATGCAGTTGTGTAAAGAAAACTTTGATTATGCTCACATAGAAGACTTGTAACAAACGGAGGCCACTGGCGGTCCATTAACTTTTTCAATAAATGAAATTAACTCATGAAATTGAAGCAGAACTTCACGATCAAATCCATTATCATTTCGTTTGTTTGTATGTATATAAATTATGTTATTGCTGACAAATACCTCGAAAGAGGGTGAGGAAAAAAATCCATTATCATTTGAAAAACTGTTGTTTCTTTTTTCCTAACTTTCTCAATGTGTACACAAACAAGAATTTCTTTTTATCAGCATATCTACCTCTTATATCAGAGCACACCTTGTAGAACTTGTTGAAAAACCTGAGCACCATTCCTCAGAAACACATCTAGAAAGAAAGATATTCTAGGCACAGATAGGGAGTCCAAATATCGTTTAAGACAAAGATTAAGGCATTGCAGATGCAACATATCCAACAAGACAGTGTTCCTTAATCGATCCCAATAACTTAATAGTAGCGGCACTTCTAAAACTTATGTATATTATATTCAAAGACTAGCAACTATCGTGACTGTAACAGAAATGTTTATGAGTCTTAAACTCAGTTCAAAGTCAACATACAGCCATAAATGTTCCAAAGTTGATCGGCAGAGCGAACTCATGCTCACTGCCTTAGGAATATGTCAATACGAATAGTGTGAACATTTGTGCAGCCCTTCAGATAAATGTGTTATAAGGGGAAGTGATCCACATAAATATTCTCCTTGCATTTCTTCTGCAATTTAGACTTTGAACTGTGGTTAAAGTGAAATAATGTCATTTTCCTCCGAGATTGACCCCCACGAACGACTGGATAAATGTTTGCTTGTTTGCTATTATATCATCACTGTCACATGACTATGACCAAGCGCCATGAATCTGGCTTCAGCAGTGGGGCAAGGAAAGAAGGGCGCCTGGATCAAAGGAAGAGGAGGGGAATACGGTGAGGACGAAACGGGCGAGGGGAGGTGGAAGAGGGGAGAACAGGAACGGAGGTGGAGGAGGAGGGGGTAAGATGGGAAGATGGAGAGGAGGAGAGGATGGGGAAGAGAACGGGAGAGGAGGAGGATGGGGGAGGAGGGTGAGGTGGGTGACGGGTGGAGTTATACTGGGCCTGAAACTTAAAGGGATCCGGTAACTTTGTCTCAGATTCTGAAAACATATTCTGGATTTAGCTCATGATGCAATGATAATTATAAACCTTTAGGTCAGTCAGGAACCCCGTGACTTTTACAAGCCGATCGCCTGTCTGATTATCAAGATATTTATGATTGGAATTACAAATTTTGAAAATCGTTCGCCTGACGGTTTTCATAACACTACAGTCTATTGGGGAAAACGAGTATGGTAAAACCGGTCACTCAAAGATTTTTACTTTTTGAGGCACTTCTTGATCATTTTGAAGCGCAATTTTTTTAGGGCTTCAATATTACATCATATCACAGACACTGATAACACGTAGGGCCGTGTATCTCAGATTTAACATTGTTAAACGATCCCTTTAATCCTTATCTTGTATAGGGAGTAAACTCTTAAACTTGTTTACACTTATCAGTGTGAGTGTGACCTTGTAGCAATACATTGTACATGCATGAGCTTTCGAAACTGTTGCTAACTGTTTATATAGGTCAAGTCCAACTATGTCTTTGTTTTGCAAAGTTCGCTCTTAATGTAATTTAGTAAACACAGTTTCTTGTAAATGTGGGGGGTAGGGAGTGGCCTGAAGACTAAGGATAAATCAAATGGATGATAATTACTAGCGGTTATAAGATGGACAAACATACATGTATGTTTCGTTCAAAATATTTCTCAGTCCGGCCATGTCTTTTTTTGTTTCTTTTTTAATCTCGTTATTTATATACATGTAGTGTACCACACTCTAATCTACAGAAGAAAATGTTAACTTCTATAAAAATGCATAATTTCAGCTAACGTTACAGTAGCAGAAACTAATCTGTCCTAATTAAAAAAAATCAACCCTCTAGTCCGGTCATGTTTCACTGGATTTCATATTTGAAGGGCAATCCAATTTGGTTTTTATGGAGATCAGAATCATAGGAAAGGCTGGCATCGTTCCTTGATTTATCTATTCTTTCCTCTTTTTTTTAGAAGTCGGGTGATATAGACCTCCAACGACATAAAAGTCAAAAGGAAAATGTACCCCCTTTTTCATTCTTCTCGTGGTGTAAACAAATTATTCGCTGTCATTGTTTCCACGCTTTGAAAACAAATCACCCCCTCCCCCCAGAACACGGGACATCTATATTTCAAGGTTATTGTCATTGTTCTGAAATAATGACTGTCGAAAAGGAAGAAAATAAATCAGCTTGTATGTGTCAAAGTCTATATGGAATGAAATCAAGTCCAAGAATACATGTGAGCGGTCAGTAACATAGTTCCGAATGGGCGTCAACCCCTATTCTTGTAAATGTGCAGGTCATTTGCTATAAAATAATTGAGACAATTTGATTGTCTTGATAAATACTTAAGAACCTTGTGCATTTGGTAAGTCTACTTTTTATAACTTGATTAATAGCTAGAAACTAAAACATTTCTCTTAAGCGACTGATGATTTAGATTTTTTTGCTTTGATTAATAATAACAGATATATTGTCGCATGCTTTTACAATTATTGTCAGATAACTCAAATAGAGATACGGTATTCTCATTTGTATGTGGTTTGGTATAATTTACGTTGTCTTCTTGATTATTACATTTCTACAGGAAATGGTGTTTTATTTACTATTTCAATGACATGAATTAAACATAATCACTTTGATATTATCATAATGAGATAATTGAGACCAATACTAAGCGACGTCATTTGATCTCTTCATTTTAATTTCGTGAGAGAAGATGTGCTGTTGAAATTACTGTAAAGCATGTAAGTCTGACAACAACTCATGCCCAAAAGAGATAGTATTATGTGGAAACTAGTATTATTGATTTATCAGTAATCGTTTCATTTTAATGTTGAAAACGTGACATGATAGATTAGTGATGCAATACCTCTGTCGAATGTTGTAGCCTTTGTGTACTATCTTTACAATTTACTGTTCTGAATAATACACTGTTGCTCATAACGGTGGAATATTTTTTTTTATCTCAATTTATGGAATTATTTTAAAAATAATTTAAAAATACTAGATCTAGATAATAGTATACAGTCTCAGATTTTATTGAATAATAATTTGCCAATATGTGTTTTGCGTGACTGCTAAAGCATGTATATTATGCTACTATGTTTATTAACTAGGGGACCTATGCCCTTAAGTCATAAATGACAGTAATGAGGATTAATGCCTCACAAAAGGGCACTAATATAGCACATCGACACGGTGTTGATCCTGGGGCCTCACAGTTACGAGGCCATTGCTTTGTCACTGAACCATGACTGTACGCAGCGGGGGCTATGGTAGGGGGCAGTTTCCATAAATAAAAAAAAAAACAGAAAATGCAATAAATTTTCAATAATTTATTGCATTATACCCCGGTCCCCAACATAAAAAAATCTTCTGTGTGCCCATGCCTTGAGCCATAATGCATGGCCGTCCAGAGGATTTTTTTATGTTGGGGACCGGGGTAGAATGCAATAAATTATTGAATATTTATTGCATTTTCTTTTTTTTTTTTAAATTTATGGAAACTGCCCCCTACCCTAGCCCCCGCTGCGTACAGTCATGGTTCAGTGACAAAGCAATGACCTCGTAACTGTGAGGCCCCAGGATCAACACCGTGTCGATGTGCTATATCAGAGCCCTTTTGTGAGGCATTAATCCTCATTACTGTCTTTTATGACTTAAGGGCATAGGTCCCCTAGTTGATAAACATAGTAGCATAATATACATGCTTTAGCAGTCACGCAAAACACATATTGGCAAATTATTACTCAATAAAATCTGAGACTGTATACTATTATCTAGATCTAGTATTTTTAAATTATTTTTAAAATAATTCCATAAATTGGGATAAAAAAAAATATTCCACCGTTATGAGCAACAGTGTAATTATTATCGAGGATGTGGAACAAAAATTATATTTGTATAGAAGAGTAGGATTAGAAGAAAGTAATTTTATCCACATGGTAAAGATTTATTTTTAAACCGAAATCATGTCATTTGTTAGGTTTCAATACACTGATATGGCAGAATTATTGAACGTAGTCAAAACGTTTATGGTATTGCACCAGATTGTGTTATACTCCCCTCTATATGTCACGATGAACTCTGCGCAAGCCTATATTGTGTAAAAGCATGTCTTTTGTTATTGTGCAAGAATCTATATGAATTTCTTTGGCAATGCGGTTTATAAAGGTTAGATTCCAAACTATTCTCAAAGTTAATCACCTGGCGGTGCAAAGCATATTT
Source organism: Strongylocentrotus purpuratus (assembly GCF_000002235.5). Taxonomy (NCBI): domain Eukaryota; kingdom Metazoa; phylum Echinodermata; class Echinoidea; order Camarodonta; family Strongylocentrotidae; genus Strongylocentrotus; species Strongylocentrotus purpuratus. The sequence continues at coordinate 47,014,099 of NW_022145612.1, read as the reverse complement.
GCACAAGGTTGCAATGAGGTCCGTAGTATAAAGTGGCGTACTATACGACTATATGTTATCAAATCTGAATAAAATCAGTTTTTCAACACATGATGTTGGTATCTCTCCATACACATTATTGAAGCTCACTGTGTGCAGTGGTGTCAGACTGGCAGAGTTGTAGCTGCAGAATAATTCTTTACAATCGGTAAGTTTAATACAAAATAGCATTTGGGGCAGGAACAACTATAATTAGAATACATTTACATCGGGTAACTTTTGGAAGATGCCGAGGGGTAAATGTCCTGGTGTCATTGAGTGGTGAAATTCGCAATCTCTCATTAGTATTGTATATATCACGATTTGAAGAAATGTGATGGTGGATGATTAATTAGAACTATTTTGTGACTCCCCTATTTCATAAAAGCAGGCACTTTAACAATATTTTGGCATCCGACTAAGGAAATTCGGACTTACATGTAAGTTCAAGGATATTGGACTAATGGTCAAGGATATTGGGGCTTAAGGTCAAGGCTATTCGGACTTAAGGTCAGAATATTTGGAATTAAGGTCAAGGATATTCAAACATAAGGTCCAGGATATTCGGTTTAAGGTTACGATACTTACTGCAGGTGATATTTGGTATTTGCGCGAGACCAGCTACTGTAATTTCTTTCGAAACTAAACGACATGTTTAAAATGGATTCGTAATAAGCCGATTTTGACAGCAGAAAGACAGAGACCTGAGACTTTCGCATCATCTTTTTCTTTACCAGAACAACAATGATACAAATCTCATATAGTTGATTTAACCAATATGAATTTGAGATGTGATGCATCAGGACCCTATTTCATTTTGATGTCATGAACAAGTTACGATATATGTTACAAGCTACGGAAATCCTTGCATCTGATTGGCTGTGGAAGGTGTTATTGATGAAAAGTTTTATTAAACAGGGCCCTTATGTCTTCATAACAACGAGTAGACCACAATTTTACAAATTATTTTGTGTCTCAATCCGTTCTTTGGTTAAAAAGTTAGACATTCAGAATAATGTTTTTCTCATTTTGTTTTTCTCATTGAAACACAAAATAAAACTCATTAACTCCTCACTTTCGTTTCTGGCATTCTTTTTTGTCAAAACTGACAATGTGAAGTTAAACATAATACAAAATATAGTTTCTGTTGAAGCCAGAAGGTCGTTAACTCATATCATTTTACACCACGTTAATGCCCTTCTGGCTCTCAACAGGACGGCAACATATAACAGGTCTATCACTTGACTCTATGTAGTTTTATCAATCAACTAAATTTTGCTTCAGGTCAGCAAAAGTATAGCAAATTTGCAAGTACTTTAGTCACCCCAAGTAGAATTACACGATTTCTTATTTACATAGGCTTCCATATGTTAAGTGTACTAACAAAGTTGACAATTTAATACACTGTATTTACAATCCTAGTTTAAGCCCTCGCATTAGCTCATGGATATAAAAAAGCTACTCCTGGATGGAAAATGTTGCAATTGATTGATTGATCCGCCGATGTCCACTTACCAAAGCAAAAAATAACAACATTAGGTAGCTTAGTAGCTTCAGAGATTCAGACTATCAGACTTTAGACTATGAACCTTAACTTACATCTCCTTCATCCCTCCATTGTTTACTAGGTCTTAAATGCTCACATGTGTAATGATTACGTTTCGAGCACGCAAGGAGGACAGATTTCTTGATATACCAATTAAACCCGTTTCTAGTTGAGCTTGCGAACTTCTATACCGGATGAGGGTCGAATGATATGCTCCACGGTTGAACACGATTTCTTTTCATCTTTCTTTGAAGGTTTAGTATCGACACTACCCCTGGATTTCACTTATGGGGAAACCAGTCAACAAACTCTTGAACACTGAAATACCAGTGTAGGACCTATTCATCTGTCGTTCGGATAGTGAAGGTAAGCTAAATTTGTTTTGAATGTTGAAATGTTGAGGGATACTTGAAGTGATACCTCAATGTGTATAGTATGGAAGCTTAAACCTGCAGCGAGAAGGCGACATGTTTAGCTCGCCAATGCGCAATGTTTAAAGACGAGAAGGCGAAAAGGCAATTTGTTAAAATTCGCTTAGGCGCCATGTTTAAAACAAAAAAGCGTGAAGCCGACTCGTAACAAACTTGCCAAAGCATCATGTTTCAGTTGAGGAGGCGAGAAAGCGACTTATTAAAATTTTCAAAGGCAACATGTTTAGGTCAAGAAGGCGAGAAAGGGACTGGGTGAGTTTGACAAATTGCCTTCTCACGTTCTTGGCGTCTCGACGAGTTAACAATTCGCCTTCTTGCAGCACGTTTAAGCTCAATTAAAATTCAAATTCAAATGATTTTATTTCTCATGCAAAACATAATACAATGAATAAGTATATTACAACAAAAATATACCATGAAACGACAAATATAATAGAAATAGCACGAGAAAAGAGGAACTAACTAGAAATAGAGCTATTTGAAGTGTTGAAGCTTCCGTAGTATAGGCATACGACGTTTGGGCTTTGAATGTCCATACCGTTGGCTCATGGTAAAGAATTAAAACAATGACTTGAATTAATGAACGTAATTGAGTTCAGTGTATCGGGCAGTAATAAAGCCGTCCAAGATTATTGCAGCAACTTCACCCTAACGTTGTATGTCTTGGCAGGTATCCAAACATATCATTATTTAATTTTCACACGAATGCGAACAAACTTTCGTGCTTATTATCAGAAATCTTCAAAGGGTTAGCTGGTAATTGTATGAGGGTCAATGTTTACTGAATGCACTTTGACTTGTTTGTATGATCCAAACACGACACGACTCCATCCTTCATTCTTTATGAAAGAATGCTGTAACCAGTTCTTGAAACACATTGATGTTTTTATTCGCTCACCTGTAACTAAAACACAACAAAACTATGTCAGAACACATGTGCCAGGATGCAGTAAAAAACAAAATTTCCTATTTTTCTTTATCAGGAAAGGACATGATACCCTTCTTCCCCTCCCATACCGCCCCCCTCCCCACTCCCTCCGCCGTCGCCGCCCCCTGCGACCGGGCAATGTTTCGTTTTGCTCAGTAAAAACCAACATGAGATATTCTGTTACAATACATGCTTAATTTTTTTAGGGGAAATATTAATCTATGCCACCGATTAAATAATCCACACGGGGACAAAGATTATCAACTGTTTTGATATAAAGATTTCCTATCGCAAAAACAAAAGATAATGAATATAAATAAAGATATGGAGAAAATGCATTAGATGACGTTCGTTTTTACATTAATGTATATATATATATATATATATATATATTATATATATGCTTAATGCATGTTCATAAATAGCATTTGATATGAACGACTATAATCAGATAATTGTTCAATTCGTCTACTTGAAAAAACACAATATCAAACAAAGATAGAGAGGGAGGGAGAGGGAGAGAGAGAAGAAGAAGATTTTTTTTAGACAAGCCACAGGACTCTTTTTTGCTTCCATAATTCATATCATATCCTCCATTATCCTTTTCTTTTACAAATTTCACAATCAAAAGTGAGCGACCAACTGATAAAAGTTGCCAACACAATCGCTCGGATCACAATAGGGCGACTAGTTTTTTATAGTAAAAATACATACGATTTTATATTTTATTTTTGGTGCATTTGCGTTAAAATTACTCAGACATAGTTTAACTTTACCATGATTGCAATGTAATATTCTTTAAATTCACACTACATGTATACTAACAAAAATTCGATGATTATGTGATTCATGATTAACTAAATATTGTATTATTTGTATCTGCAGGGAAGAACAAAATATGTCTACAGAGCATATAAATTGGTTTTGTGGAATAAACACAACATTGGTTCAAGATGAGGATTTTCTAAACAGCACATGCAAGGTGAACGGAACCATCGTCGTATCCCAGTTAGCCTTCAGCATCATCTTCATCATCACACCCCTCTTCCTGAAATGCTGCACCTCATACGGCAAGCTTCCACCCTCTCCGTTCGTCTTTCGACTACCAGGCCACACCCTCAGATGGATCCTTACCTTCGTGTACTCGGCAATTTCCCTGGCCATGATCGGGGAGGGGGTACTCACCAACGACAGCTACATCGCATACGCGTTGCCAGGGCAACCGCATCTGTACATAACTGGGGTATTCACGATGATATCGGTGGTGGCATCACTGCTGTACTACCACATGATGGAGAAGTGGAGAGCTAGAGCGATGATCTGGTTTCTCTTGGTGTATTGGATGTGGTCTCTCGTTATCTTTGTCATGAAGATAGTGCAACTCGAACACCAAGGACTCGACGATTGGCAGATCTTTACATATGACGTGACTCTTGCGGTGATTGTCCTTTCGGGAGCTCTACTTCTTATTGAATTGACACTCTTCTACAGCTTGGTAAGACATTCAGCATTCTTTTTTATTTTTTTAATCGTTTCATAACGACTGTTCCATCGCAGATGATTAGCGATTACGTATTTTTCTGCATGTTAGGTTTGAAATTCCTATTGATTATTAATATGTTCTAATTGTGTTGAATAAATTTAAAACTTTTTTCTAAAAATGACTAAAGTCACAAACATACTCTGACCAATACTTGATTTCGAAGGAATAACGAGAAAAGATCTTTAACTGTCTAACCGTATCGTTGGAAGGGCTTTCTTCTTCATCTGTCTTCTTTGACATGTCGATCTTATTTAAATTGTCCTCTCTCCCTTTTCCCTTTTCATTTCCTTCTTTCATTTTTTTTTCCATCTTGAACTTCTTCTCCACCATCAATCACCCTTCTACCAGGCGTGCCGTGGATGCGGAGACCCCCTGAACGCCCCCAAACACCAGGACACCCAGAAGGCATTCATGAAATACCGCCAAGAGCATTCCAATCTCCTCTCATCGCTCACCTACTGGTGGATGAACTGGCTTTTCATCCTGGGTTACAAGAGGGCAATTGAGCCCTCAGATCTGGGCAACATCCCGGAGGTTCACACCTCAGAGTACAACCATCGGATTTTCAAGAAAAACTTCGAAAAGGAGAAGGTAAATTTAGAGTAAATGGGATTTCTTGATAGGTTTCAATAAAATGATCATTTTTAGCTAGACATTGAATTCGTCACAGAGGCGAATTAGCTGATCTGTCGCTCAGAATCATATTGCATTGGGAGATTTGGTATTTAAAAAAAATCCCACCCTCCACTCATATAACACGCCTATATTTATCACGTTAGTGCAGCCGCTCTATATACATACACATGTATTTCCTTTACTCTATCAATTATGTACCATGTTCATGAACCTTTTGCACTTTGCTCACGGGCCGGATACTTTTTTGATCACTATTACTTTCATTATTAATACTTACGGGTGAAAAACTATACTGATGTTAATGTAAAGTAGCTACGATTAATTAACCTTTATATTGAATGGTGTGTGTGCAGTGGCGTACGCAGGATTTTTTCAAGGGGGGGGGGGGTTAAAATCGGGCCCAAAATTTCGCAACGACTCAGGAAAATTTGAAAATCGCGCCAGCCGAAAAGTCGCTCGGTGGGGGGGGGGGGGGGGGGGGGGGGGGGGGGGGGGGAGGGGGGGGGGGGGGGGGGGGGGGGGGGGGGGGGGGGGGGGGGGGGGGGGGGGGGGGGGGTAAGCGGAAACTTTTTTTTTTTTTGGTCTCGAAATTTGATAATTTGACATTTTGTTCCGTTGGGGGGGGGGGGTAAGGTCACCTTTTTTTTTAGATCAGCCACTGGCATAATTTTTTTTTTTTTTTTAATAAAAAAAAAAAAAAAAAAAAAGGCTGGGGGTTCACAAAAACATACACAAGACATACACATTAAAAAAACTCAAGGGGGGTTTAACCCCAACCCCCTTGCGTACGCGCCCGTATGTGTGTGTGTGTGTGTGTGTGTGTGGAGGGGGAGGGGTAAGGACTTGACATTTTGAGTTTATCTCTCGCTTGGAAGCAAATTAATTTTGTGCAAGATGGGCCGTCTACGGTAGCTGTTTTGCGTTTGTGCAATATGGTATCTGGTTTAAGTTCACGTTTTACTAAGTACTCTGGAATCAGATATTGACTTGACATCTTCCATAATATCCACTTGAATTTTAATAGAGGACAGAAGATTTGATAAAACTGTCAATGTTTTGTATTCAAGGACCTGTCCTTTGATGGCCTTAATCGGTACTTATCTTTCTATTACAACAAGTTAAGGGGTCGTAATTTTATTTGTCTTGTTGATTAAATTAAAAATTCGACCTTTACTTAACTTGTGTTGGTCTATATGTAGAAATATCACAGACAACTGATCCGACTCAGGCGCAAAATACAATGTACATCGTACATCGTATTTTCACTTACGAAAATTTTCAATCATACATCCACCCTAAATATAAATATTTCAAATATGCTTTTATACAACCCCTGTATGAAACAAACCTATCATCATCAAACACTAAGAAAATTAAAGTTTACAAAATTGTCTGTACAGAGCTAATTGGAGAGGAGCTCGCAAAATACGTCACAGAATTGCTAATATGTGTTTCTATGATGACAACTTCATAAAATCACTATTTTCTATTTTCAATCGGAAATTGCTCAAACTTGTACTTATTTGTTCCTCTCAATGTTCTGCTTTTATTAAAACCAAGTTAATAATACGGTGGAGTTTTCATTTAAGGGGGTAAGAGAGGAAGAGAAGAAGAGAAGAATGTGAGGATAATCATTTTAGGAAAGATGTTGCCTTGAAAAAGACTCGTTTAAACTACTGCACAATGAGGCTATAGGAGATGTAGGAGGGCTCAAACAGGTTACTGATTGCAGGAATTGCAGCACGTTGTAACTTACTTAAAATTGTGTTCTTTTGTGATTTTCTTATCCCTACCTCCTAGGAACGGGCAGCGAGGAGGGGGCAAGAAATCAGTCTGTATCGAGTATACTGGAATACGTACTCGTTTAAAATGGTGGCTGGAGGATTGTTCAAACTTGCTGCAGACTTCTCCAACTACGTAGGACCACTGTGCATCAGCGGCATCATCGTCTACGCAACCACAAGTATTAATACTGGGACACCTAAAACAGAAAAGGTCTAAACTTTTTAAATTTAATTTATCAAACATTCACCCCAAGAAAAAACAAAGAATTATTCTTTTGTAATACAAGAAACAACGCATTTAGACAACGCTAACATCTTTTGGTCCAATGTATTTTGTTTTTCCTCATTTCTCTGAAGTTTACGTGGAATAATTAAAGTGGCAAAGATATAGCATTCCATGCTATTTTCCATTTCCTTTTATTCTTTGATATTATTGTTTATAACTTTGTATACCTTTTGTAATGTACGTATTACTAGATAATAAAGTTCAATTTTAAAGTTCAAGTTCAATGGAAGTATTAATTTTGTAACTCTATTTCTTTGTTACAGGCGGTAAAGGGTAAATGTTAAACAAAAAATTATTCTGTTCGAAATAAGGGAGTATGTCTGTATGAACAAAAATGATGGGCAGAATCGAATATTATAAGAAGAGGCAATCATAGTATAAAACGAGTCGACCCAACGATAGCGCAGTGCTAACTATTTTTCCTCTAAATTGCTTGATATGGTTGTAAAATCTCATTATTATGAGGTCATCAAGTTTTTATCTTTTTTCAATCTCTTTACATCGGCAGGCTATTCCCCATTACACAACCACTAATGAATTCTTCTCCAATGGCTTCATCTTAGTTGGATGTATATTCATTGCAGCCATCATGAAAGGAATATTTGATCAGTGCTACCAATATTTTTGTTTCATCGAAGGTCTCCATGCTAAGTCTGCTATTCAGGTGAGTGCTATAGATAAAAGCAGATGTTAATATATAAATGAATATATATTTATGTATATATCTTAGGCAATTATGCATCTGTATCATGAATGTTTACAAGATTAAGCATAAACAACAATATTATTAGTAATACTACTAATAACAAAAGGTATATTATTAATAGTAGTAGGAGAGTAGTAGTAGTAGTAGTAGTAGTAGTAGTCATGGGCATTTCATTGAAGAACTCCCGTCAGGTACCCACTTAACACCTGGGTGAAGAGAGACAGCCGTACATCAAGTGCCTATTTCTAAGGACATAATTATGCACTGAGCAGAGATTCGAACCCTCAACTTTTTATTCAGCGTCATATACCACGTACCACGATGCCCTTCATGTTAACCTGTTGTAATCACTGTTCTCATAGAGTATGGTGTATGAGAAGTCTCTTCGTCTGTCAACGTATGCGATGTCGGGTGGGATGATGACCCAGGGTCAGATCACCAACCACATGTCCCTCGATGCCACCAATATTCAACAATTCTTCAACTGGGGTAACGAGTTATGGACAACGCCAATTAAGGTATTTCTTCACAATTGAGGCTTTTTGTTAACACCATGTGGTAGGTGTAATGAAAAGGTTTTGTTTTATTATTTTGTCAAAGGGGTCGGCTTTAATATGCACGGGGCGTTAGAGGAATTTACGCAAAATGAGAAGGGGAAAGAGAACATGATGTAAAGAATGAAACTCTTACATGATACTATTTTTGGTATTGTACCACGCGTTTTAATAGGATGTCGTCGAACTTGAACTTACGATTGTTTTGTGAAACGTACATGGCCCCTTCTTACAAAGAGTTGCGATTGACTCAAAACATTCGCAAGTCCTATAATCAATCGCATGTTGGCAGCCCCTATCAGGCCTATCTCGTATTTAACATAGTTGTGATTGATATCAATCGCAAATAAGTTGTAAAATGTGCACTTAAAAAAGATTTGTAAATTAGTATTACATTTGATTACATTACGAAAATGGTCTATTGGCTTGGGTACTCTAATTCAGAGCTTTTATTGTTTATCCTATCAAGGAATGGATGGAAGGAGAGAAAATCTAGTACACTCAAACCAGTCTGTTAAGACCACCAAAGGGAAACAGAGGAAATGGCCACTGTAGACAGATGGTCTTTCTAGACAGGTTCTGCAACACACATTTCTTTCCATAGTGGCCATGATATAGAGATGGCTACTATTAAAGACAGGTTTACCGTACCCCATTCACTTTGTGATGTTTTTTTTGGATATTTTTCAGTTTGGGGTGACTCTGTATCTTCTGTATCTTGAACTTGGAGTACCGTCTCTGATTGGTGGAGCACTCCTCGTCTCTGTCCTTCCAGTACAGCTCATCTTTGCCGGCTTCACATCCAAGTATATCAAACAAGTCTTGGTAAATATTGATACTCAATTGTAAATTAGAGAGAGGGAGAGAAAGAGAGAAAGAGAGAGAGGAGAGGAGTGTGAGAGAGAGAGAGAGAGAGAGAGCACTTGAACTTGGAGTACCGTCTCTGATTGGTGGAGCACTCCTCGTCTCTGTCCTTCCAGTACAGCTCATATTTGCCGGCTTCACATCCAAGTATATCAAACAAGTCTTGGTAAATATTGATACTCAATTGTAAACTAGAGAGAGAGAGAGAAAGAGAGAAAGAGAGAGAGGAGAGGAGTGAGAGAGAGAGAGAGAGAGAGAGAGCACTTGAACTTGGAGTACCGTCTCTGATTGGTGGTGTACTCTTGTCTTTCCAGTACAGCTCATTTTTGCCGACTTCACATCCAATTATATCAAACACGTCTTGGTAAATATTAATATTTGATTCTAAACTAGAAAGAGACAGGGGAGAGAGAGAGAGAGAGAGAGAGAGAGCGAGAGAGAGAGAGAGAAGAGAGAGAGAGAGAGAGGAGAAGGAGGAGGAAAGAGAAAGAGAGTGAGAAACAAAAAGAGGGAGAGAGAGAGAAATAAGGTATCGATGGCCAGTAGCATGGACAGGGGTGGACTAGGACTGAAATTCGGTAGGGTACTTTTCAATGTACCGGCCCACCCAACCTCAGAAATACATATCAACCGGCCCTCAAGTCAAAATATCGAGCGACCCGCGGGAATTACTCCCCCCCCCCCCCAACTTCACATGGCCAGTCCACCCCTGGGTGTAGCGTGGGTCGAGCCATTGACTGGGCACTGCTGTCGTGAGGGTCACCGTATAACAAGGTGGATGAAAATACAAGGAATATGACGTGAACAATCATATTTGTTTAAATTTCCTTTAATATCTTCCTAGCTTTACTCTGATCAGCGAATGAAATACTCAAATGAGATGCTACAGGGAATCAAAATACTGAAACTGTACGGATGGGAGCGCATCTACTGCAAACTGGTCCAAGCAGAGAGAGCGAAGGAGATGAGGGAGCTGGCCAAAGTGTACTTCATCCAAGCTTGGAATTGTAAGACATATTAATATTAATAATAATAATAATAATAATAAAAACAGTGCTTATAAAGCGCTAACCACCGAAGTCTCTAAGCGCTATAACAAACAAAATATAATGATAAACAATTACATATTAAACAAAACAAAAAAGTGCAAATAAACTTACAAATTACAATACATATGAAATATACAGTGTAAGTTAATCATCAAAAGCAATTTTGAATAATGTGTCTTAAGACATAACTAAATTAGTTTTCACGGGGGGGGGGGGTAGTCGGTAATACAAAGTCATGAGGGTGTAATTTATAGATTATATCAATTTAGATTTTCAACCATTTATTAAATCCATCAAATTATCGTTTCGATGAAAACATTCAAAACCTTAAACTGTTTTTTTTTCAATTACACTCTTGTATATAATGTTTTATTTATGGTTTCTCAATTATGTATTCATATTGCATGGAATTGTAATTATGGTAGTAGATAAAGTTAATTGAAGTCAGCTGAACATAAATTGGAAAGGCTCTATGATCAGTGACAATGATATTTTTCCTTAGTAAATTCTGCATGCACTTCTATCTTATTTCAAATTTACAGATTGTTCCTCTCAGTCTTTTTGTATTGATTAAAAAATATATCCAATTCATGTTCATGAAATAATTAAAAAACTTACACTATTTGAGTTGGTCTTGTAGTACCGATCGTGTCGAGTACGATTCTCAGTCACGTATTTTGGTGGTGACGGTTAAAGGTCAATTATACCTGATATAATAATCATGTCTGATTAATAAATGTATGTAAAAAATGAAATAAATACGATACAACTGTACAACCATGACCATTGCATATCATGCTATATGCATATGACTTGCATGTGAAAATATTCCACACCAAAGGTCGTATAATTGTTCTCTTGATATTTTTTATTTTCCTCAGTCGTCATCAACATTGGAATTCCTACCATGGTAAACTTAGTGGTAAGTAGCAAGTATCATTCAGATTTCTTATTGTAACCCCACCCCCCTCTCTCTCTCTCTCTCTCTCTCCCTCTCTATCTCCCTCTCTCTCTCTCTCTCTCTCTCCGTCTCTCTCTCTCTCCCTCTCTCCCTCCCTCATCCTCCTCTCTCTCTCTCGCCCCTCTACCTCTCTCTCTCTCTCCCCCTCTCTATCTCTCTCCCCATTCTATCTCTCTCTCTCTCTCTCTCTCTCTCTCTCTCTCTCTCTCCTCCCCCTCCCTCCCTCCGCGGTATTGTATAATTATATTTACTTCTCATGTATCATTCTTCTCCCCCAGTCCTTCAGTACCTACACACTTATTACCGGTCGACCGTTGAGCCCAGACGTTGCTTTCTCGTCCCTCTACCTCTTCAATTCCCTGGTCGACCCGATGTTCATCTTCCCCTACGTGATCAGTCTCACAGTCAACTCCCACATCAGTACGAAGAGAATCAAGTTCTTCCTGGTCGCACCGGAGATCGAGGGAAAAGAATCCGAGAAGCAAGGCTCCGAGAAGGTGGGTAACCTCAAGGGAAAGGTTGAGTTCTGGGCCCTGTTTCATAAAACTTGATATCAATAACAAGTTACAAGCTACTGTTATAAGCTACTGAAATCAAGGCATCTGATTGGATGAGAGCAAATTTATCATAGAAATTAAGCATTTGTTATAGATAAAAAGTTTTGTGAAACGGGCCCCTGGTCATGCATGGTCCAAGCAATAAGCCAGTTCGTTGATATAATATGCGCACGGGCAGATAAAGGTCGGTCATTCGTACCAAAGTAGTAAAACCCATCGAGACGAATACTGGATTTTCAAGAGGGCAAACGAAAGATAAACATGAAGAACCTCCATGACTTTGGAAGTGATTATAATAAAATGCACCAAGTGGGACGTCTCCATGTGTAAAATATCTGTGGATATTTGGGGGTCGCATGTACCTTAGCTAACTACGATCTAATCTACAGTGCGTCCCAGAAAAAAAATGAAACCGAGAATGATTGATGTTTTATCATAACTTAATCACAATTATAATTAATAAATGACACATATTTGTAAAGCTTAGATCCTCCTCTTTCATTTTTCAGGGGCCTGAAGTGTTTTTTAATTCCGGGTCACTAAAGAGCAGCATTCGTCTGTCGTCAGCAGAAGAGGAGCTAGACTCCACAACGCGTACTCCTCTTATCGATGGGCGTGACAACAAGAAGAAGTACAGTGCTATGGAGGACTCTTCGTTACCTCCTAAGGATGGCCTTCCAGGCGAAGTGGCTATTAGGGTGAGATGTACTCAATTATCTTTGAATGAAATTGACGATTTTCTATAAAATATTTCAGGGCTAATTGCACGAATCCTGTAGACCTCCGTCAAAATAAATGGAATCAACTACACATTAGGCTACAATATTGGATAATGAATGTGTAATTAATTGCATCTTTAATAGCGATTTTACTGTTTTCCGTATTTCTTTACCCTCCCCCCCTCTCTCTCTCTCTCTCTCTCACTCTCTCTCTCTCCCTCTCTCTCTCTCCCTATCACCCTCCATCTGTCTCCATGTGTCTGTCTACCTGCCTCGACCATTTTATGAATCTCCCATCTCGCCCTCTTACTCTCTCTCTCTCTCCCTCCTTCTCTCCATCTCTCTGCCCTACCTCTTCTTCTCTCACCCCCTCTCTATTTCCCCCTCTTCTCCACCTCTCTCTCTCTCTCTCTCTCTCTCTCTTTTCTAGTCTCTCTGTGAGTGAGTTGGTATTATGATCGTTCGTTTTCATACGAATTCAGCCATATCGCCTATGTACACACACCAATAAATACAATGTATGCTTTCAATTGTGTTTTTACAGATAAAAGATGGATGCTTCACATGGGACCCTGACTCCCATGAGGCCATTTTAAAAAACATCAACGTTGACATACCGGCAGGTAAATTCTCCCTAGTCAAATTTGGTTAAGATCGTAAGTCCAAAGTTCACGGGTTTTTTTAAATCACGGTATTGACACTATCAAATGTTAGGAAACTATTACTTACATACAAATGTTTAAAGACGACGATTACAGGCAGATAACTATAATGAAGCAATCATTATTAGTGGCAATTCTTTATTTGTCACGTTTTTATGATAAGGACGTGACCTACTGTACACATGGTATATAATGTATTATGAAGTGGAGTTGTATGACACTGATTTTAAGATTCTTTATAAATGAACACAAATTGGCAATGTGGTTGATTGAGTAGCTTAAAACAATGTGTGCTGGTCATGGAGCATGCCTTTGTATCCTAATATTGTTTCACATCAACTTAACACAAATGATGTTGTCGGTTTTTTTTGGTGGGATGGATTGATGCAAAAAATGAATACGAATGAAATCATATGAGTTGAAATTGTATAGACCAATACCATGTTGCATTCATTTAATATGGTAATCGGCTTTCAACAATGTAGTCCACCTAAAGATAATCAAATGTATATATCGTTTTATACAACACCTACGTGGATCCTTGTCATTTGATTGGACGATTGTTGGTCACATGATATTCAATAGATGGTATATTGCACGGTCGTGCATTTTTGGTTATATGCGCCGTGCATTTTTGGTTATATGCAGACTGCGTACCTCTCTGCCGTGCGCGCGCGTATCCCTGCGTGTATCTGACGCGAAGGCAATCTGAATGTAATCGAGAAGGCTTGAATCCAACTTGAATTTATCTTTAATATAAGGAGTAAAGCATAATTTGTTGATTAAAGTTCTATTAGATCTTCTTCGATGTTGTATAAAACAAATAATGAATGTTTTTCATTCGTTCAATGGTGCGAATATTTTCATTCGTTGAAAGATTAACATTAATTCTATTCAACTCGGCTGACGCCTCGTTGAATAGAATGTTAATCTTTCAACTCATGAAAATATTCGCACTATTGAACTCATAACCATTCATTATTTGTATAATAATCGTTGAAACTTGTTATAGGTGTATATAATTTTGAAACATTCTTTGATCTTCTATACGATCAGGGAAACTGACGATCGTCGTCGGGACGGTTGGCAGTGGGAAGTCATCCGTTTTACAAGCAGTGCTCGGAGAAATGACGACGCTTCAAGGCCGAATACAAATAAGGTAAATAAAAGTTCATGCCCTCTCAGTTCCAATCATGCGCCTATAGATGATTAATATAGCCATACTCAGTCATCTTCTCCATGAAAAATGTTTCTCGTCATATCTTCGATTACCCCTCTCTCGATAATTATGTTGCAACATTGTGTATTTCCGATCCAATATCAGTCATCAAAATGTTTGTTTGACAATGTCAGACACAAATCTGGTATCCTGCCAACCCTCCAGCAATATCATTTCTGCCAAAGTCAATATTTGTTAAGCGTATATCAGATACCACATTCGTGCTTGTTTTTATCATATTATTTACTGTACAGTGCGTCCCAGAAAAAACGAAACCGAGAATGATCCATGTTTTATCATATAGTTAAATAAATGACACATATTTGTAAAGCTTAGATCCTCCTCTATACTAACCGGCCCTCAGACCACATCGACCTCCCTCAAGTTGAGTTTGGGGAAAACTCCCTAACTAGCCGTGGCCGGTCCAGCCCTGGTGAAAACATATCACGGTTATACATCTCATCTGTTATATAAAATGTAATTTTCATAATAATATCTATAACGTTCTCTCGGTAACTGTGTTAATTTATTATGGGCGTTCCCAACTCAAGCTATGCTTTCCGGGTTTTCGCCTCCTTCCGTATCTGAATTATTTACTGTATACTCTATGTTGAAATAATTGTTACATATATCATGTATATATACATTGTGTTTCATATTGTACTATTGAGAAGAAAATAAATGTTAATAAATACAAATACAAATATCATTCCTTTACTATTTTTGTTTATCTTCTTTACAGTAAAGGATCAAAGATCGCATACGCCCCTCAGAAGGCGTGGCTTGTCAACACATCTCTGAGGGAAAATATCCTATTCGGAGAGCGTTATGACCCAGCAAAGTATGAATATTCTATTCTTCTTCATTATGAATAATACTTGTTATTGCATATCGATGAGGTATAGCTTTAAGAATATATAACTATAATATATACAATGTTTCATTATTGTAATGCTCGGAATCTTATTAAAACGAATGAATACAAGAATGGGAGAAGGAAATATTTATATAATATTGACTGGCCTTGAGGGGTATATCAGAAATATTGACCAAGCTCAGATCATATTGCCCCGAGTCGAAAGACGAGGGCAATATTGTCTTAGCGCGGTCAATATTTCTGATATCCCCCGAAAGTAAAGCCAGTCAATATTTTTATTGTTATCCAAATCAGACATCTAGAGCAAATACAGACATCCACCATGACAATCTCAAGAACTGAACAAACTTTATCAAACCAACACTGTGCATCCAGTGCTTGACAAAATTTTCGATACACTGCAAACAGTGTGTATTTGGTGTGATTATTACGTCACAATAGAGTGCGCGCAAAGTGCGCAGGTTCTCGTACGCATAATAGATGCGCAATGAAAATGCGACGCGGTCAATACAAGATGCCGGGATGCGAGACCGTGGAAAATACCAAGGTATATTTTCACTCGTCTCTACACGCAAAATCAATACGCGCAGGGAGACCAAGGAAAATACAAAGAATATACCCCTCCGTTCCCACTGCTAGTGAAAACTAGGGCAATACGGTTTTGTAAATGACCAGCTCAGATGTCTGATACGGGTAATAATAGTTTATATTAGATAGCTTAGACAGATACCGAGGTGTGATTGGTCCAGAGCTTGTCACGTGATATCATTTGTGAGGATCCAAATTGTTATATTTTCCTGGCCGGTCACTTTTTGGTGTTATATTAACCAGCTGGTGAAATGAATATATTTTTAATCAATGCATGTCGCCCTCTTGAGGACTGTATGTCACCAATTACACACATTACACCATTACCGAGGGTCATTTAATTTTTTCAATATTTTTTTTTCATGAATTTTTTTTTCCCTTGAAATTATTTTTTTCCACATTTTCTTTTTTTTTCCCAAAAAATGCTTTTTTAGGTAATTTTTTTTTTTCCCGAAAAATGCTTTTTTGGGTAAAAATTTTTTTTCCCCAAAATTTGTTTGTAATTTTTTTTTTCTTTCTTGAACTATCTCGACAGATTATTTTTCCGTAATTTCCGAAAAAAAGGGGGAAAAAAAAATTTCGGGTAAATTTTTTTTGGCCCCCCCCCCCCCAGACAAAAAAAGGGCTATCTAATATAACAGTTATTGACTGGCAGGGGGTTTATAACATTCTTTGGACCTGAAGGGAGTTATATTTCCCCTCGTGACCATATTTTCCCTCAGCGCTGCGCGCTTCGGGAAAATATAACCACTTGGGAAATATAACTCCCTTCAGCGGTCCAAATAATGTTATATTACACCCCCTGTCAGTCAATAACTGTATAATATTTATCAAAGGGCAAAAAAAGTTACCTTAGGAATAAGGTCGGTCTGATGGGGATTTCATTGTATTATGAGTATTTTGTATTAATATTTCGGATTGAACGAAGCAATTAATGTTATTAGGTAGTTAATTCTTGTAAACAATAATGTCTCCAAACATGGCTTATATAAATACGAGGCTGGCTGTATTCAGTGGCGTTGCATGGGCCCAACCAATGAAGGAGCTCTTGCTTCATCGGGGAAGAGGGAGGGGGCTCAGGCCTTACTAGGTGAAATAATATGCAGTGAAGATGCGACTATTTCTCCTCTCCCTCTCCTTTCCCCCTTTTCTCTTTTATGTCGCCATTTGATGTGTGGACACATGCCCCTGTGCCCCTATAAATACGCCATTTGCAATACCTCTAAATTATCTATATCCCCAGGGGGTGTTTCACAAAGATGCTAAGTCGACCTTATCTCTAAGGTGGACTTAACATTTATGGAAAGTCGTTAGCATCCTTGAAAATATTTTGTAAAAGTTATTTTTAAAGGCTTAAAATGTTGATTCAAATCATTTATATTTTATATTTTCATGAGAGATTTCATGTTCTTGATGTGGAATTTATGAAAAGTCTAAAATACTTGAATTTTTGCATTTGAATATATTTCATTATAAGGCTACAAATGGCTCTCCATAATATTTAAGTCCAACTTAGAGTTAGGTTTGACTTAGGATCTTTGTGAAACACCTCCCAGGTATCGGAAAGTGGTCGAAGCCTGCGCTCTGGCTCCAGATATCGACATGTTACCTGCAGGTGATGCGACAGAGATTGGAGAGAAAGGACTCAACTTGAGCGGTGGTCAGAAGCAACGTGTTAGTGTAGCAAGGACTATGTACTCAGGAAGAGACATCATAATACTGGTAAAAATCAATTTAATCCCACTTGTCATATCTATCATGGTAACTCACACAACATGAAAAACTTCTTCTTTTTTTGAGGGGGGGGGGGATCGGTTGAATATCTGAAATCGTGTTCTTTTGAAAATGTTCTAAAATTTGCATCAAATTTCTGGTACTAGAACTAAAGATTATCTTGAATATCGTAAGTCTGTCTTTTTATTCTTCTTATCTTAACGAATTCATTTAAAGTACTTTGTATTTTACCCTTAAAATGTATATATATTTTCATATAATTTGAAAGATTTATATTGCATGTTCTTTAAACTAATGAATGAATAAAGACTGAAGATTTATCTCTTTTTATTCTAACTTTGCGAATGTTTTTTTTTGTCTTCTTCTTTTTACTGACCAAGACCTCATTTTGCGACCGTTATTTCGCTTTAATTTCGATTATGTTTACGGTTTCATTTTAGGATGACCCCCTGTCAGCCCTGGACATGCATGTTGGTAGTCACCTCTTTGAGAATGGTATCATGAAGATCTTGAAGAAACAGAAGCAGACCATAATACTCGTCACCCATCAGCTACAATACCTTCCAGAGGCCGATAAGGTGAGTGCATGACGTAGCTACAGGGGCATGTGAGGCACGCCCCCCCCCCCACCTCACCCCATGACAAATGGCGGGAAGAAATACTAGAGGGGGAGAAAAAGGGAGGGGAAGGACGAGATAAAACCCCTTTTAAGTTTTACGACTGACATGATCATGAGACAACTTGAAGCAGATTGCTTTTGTAAGAACGTTTTATGATGAAATAATATTACTATACGCGAATTAGTTTGAAGCCAAGGAAGAACAAGTCGCTGTTAACGTGTGTGATGTTTGCTCATAATACAAGAATAAACTGTATCCTCTTTAAAGATATAAACCAGTTTTGGAAATGCCCCCTCTCAAAAGAAGAAATGGAAGCTCTTATTACCAATCATGTGAAAGAATACGTTTTGACTAATACGTGATGATATAAATTTTGCCGGGAAACCGCCTATTGATTGATATATTTGGTATATTATTATATCTATCCAGTCCGGATAGATATAATAATTTATCGCGTAGTCCCATATATATATTTCTGTGTAGTTTCTAGAACCTTGCAATACACACCAATACTTATATGCTAGATGGTCAACCATATCTGATCGATTCCACAACGTTTCTTTCACATTGCAATCGCATGACCAGAACTGGTCTTTACCTTTAAATGAGGAAATAAAATTAATAACCACCTCGCCTTTTCCGTTTTTCTTCAGATCATCATCATGAAAAATGGAAAGATCTTGAGAGAAGGTGAGCCGGATGAAATAGGCCGGGAGGACCCAAGCTTGATGAGAGATTGGCAGCAAGCCATCAGGCAGATGAGCGAGTCAGAAACCGAGATGTCCGAGTCCGAGGCACTGCTGGAGGAAAGGCGCTCGCTCAAGAGACAGATATCCTTTCTCTCTAGTGCATCTACCAAGGAAGTATCTTCGACGCATGACGACAATGGTATGACAATCGTAAAGACAAATGTCCGCAGTTTCGCCGCGGTGTGCAGTGTGTTGATTTGCAGATTAAAAACAGAGTTGGCCCTAATACTGATCCTTGTGGAACACCACATCTTATCTTCTTCCTTTGATATTCCCTGACGTCGTACTTGACTTGGTGGAAATACCATGAACGGGTGTACAAAATCTCGCATACAGCGAATTAGGATGTCCCACCAAGAACCACAATGCAGTCTCTCAGAAAGTCTTCGGGTAGGGGAAGGGGTGGTTTGTGATGATGAAATTTCGTTATGGGCGGTTGGTGGAGGGTGTAGTGCATTACATAAGACACTCCTGCTGATTGATAAAATCTTTGATCTAGTTATTACCTGAATGGTGTTAAATTCATCATGAGAATCCATGCTCACGTGTCTTTAAGCCAAATTAGCCTTATTATAGCCATAATAATAGGACCCACGCTACACAACTATATTACTCGATGCCTAAGGAGCACAAGATCTAATATAAACCCTTAATCTTTTTCCTTTAGCCCCGGGTAAATGAAAACTGTGTTTCCGACACAAATGAGAAAGGGAGAACGATGAAACTGAACTCAGCGAAAAGTGAAAACAAAAAGATATTCATGAAGACCAGAACTATCTCCAAGCTCTTTGTGTAGTCCATACCGTTAATGTCTTTTTTTTTAAATATTAAACCGGCGTCTCTTTCAAAACTTGAATTGCAGATGATGAGCGAGGACGTCTCATTGTGACAGAGGACCAGGAGAAGGGCTCCGTCTCTTACGGTATCTACCTCTACTACTTGAAAGCCGTCGGGTATTTGGTAGCTCTACTGGTCGCATTTGCTTCCATAGCGGGTGCAGCTATAGAAATAGCTACCAATTTCTGGTTGGCTAGATGGTCTGAGGCGAGTCTACAGACCAATAACACCCAGGTAATGCAAAACATTTGGTTGATTTATTTATGAATATGAACAAACACCATCGCACTCATCATCATCATCATCATCATCATCATCATCATCAAAGCCAACGTCATCATCATAGCCACCACCATCATCATATTAAAAAAAAAAAAAGTTGTATGGTGATGGTTCATTAGCTAAGGTCATGCGTAATACGAAAGATCCAACCCATCCTTTGTTCAGTCACTTTAGTTTCAATAGATCTTGTGTTCGCCTTTGTGTCCCCCCGTACCAAGCGGGTTCACTTTAGAAGCTCATTTGTCCCTTATTTTCCATCCACATGTAATAGTAGTAGTAGAAGTAGCAGTAGCAGAAGAAGTAGAAGTAGTAGTATCATTATTATTTTCATTATTCTTGTAATTATTATAATGATTATTATTAATATTATTATTACTATTATTGTTGTATCTATTATTATTGATATTATTATTATTATTATTGTCGTTATTTGTTATTATTATCGTCACCATCATCATTATCATTAACGTCCTGCTGTGTTTAATGCCAATATAGCAAGCCATTGATGACGCGAGTTACTACATTACAAACTACGCCATCCTATCCGCCTTCAACGTACTCTCCAGAATGACGTACGTCGCCTTTATTTGCTTTGGAATGTACTTTGCCGCCAAAAAGCTGCACTATCAGATGTTACTCAACGTTATATCTATCCCATTAAGGTATGTTCTTCACCTTGGTCGTGGTGTATATTGTAGAGATTGATTGATCATCAATGATGGTATATAATTTGTTACCTGACTGCTATTTTTTGTCGGTCATGTCATCGTTTCGTTTCTCTCACTAGCCCCCCCCCCCTCCCCCTTCACTGAGCGAAATATCGGGCGGCGCGATTTTTACATTTGCGGGGGCAAAAAATAATTTAAAAATTGTTGCTCACTATCCCCCCCCCCGCCTCCCCCCTCTCCCCCCTCTGAGAGAAATATCGGTCGGCGCGATTTCCAAATTTTCAAACACCCTCCTTGAAAAAATCCTGCGTACGCCACTGATATACCAACAAGAGACCAAACAAAACTGAAATTACACCAAATGGGAAAGGATTGGCTGGTTTAGAATCGGTCTGGAGTGGGTTTAACGGTTTGCCTAATGTCTCAGACATATTGGCCCGAATTCACAAAGGAGGTTTGTCGACAAACCTTGGTTTTCGTACGTCATGTGACGCATTTTTACACGTTTTTTTTACAAACCTGGTTTGTAAAGAACAAAAGGAGGTTTGGCGAAACAAAAGGAGGTTTGTCGACAAACCTCCTTTGTGAATTCGGGCCAGTGAGTGCATCCGACTTGATTTCAAACCCACGACCGTTCAGTTAGGAAATAAATATGGCATAAATCGAATCTCATCATTGAAAGTGCGTTTAGCATGAAAGTTCATCGTCCCGGGCAAAAACGAAAGTTTGACATCTTGTGTTTGAATTGTTAATGAAATCTTAGGTTTAAGTAGATTAACTTAAGACATGTTTCATGCACATTTTATGGCTTCCTTGGTTTATAAAAAGAAACACGAATCTTTTGTGAAATAATTACTTCGGACAATATCAAAAAGCCTTTCGAAATATCAACATATAAGGCATTTTCAACAGACTTTGCCCCCCGTCCTAATGAAATGTGCAAACATTACAATGATGAATTGTGTAATCCGAACATAAATGTATATGGGATATCTGATGGGGCATTGGAATTTCAATTGTTGATTTCCCGAAAGTCTTTGCGATCGCGTACCTCGCTGATTTGCACTTATTTTGTCAACAGGTTCTTCGATACGACGCCAACTGGCAGAATTCTGAACCGTTTGTCAAGCGACACCCAACTTATCGATCAAGTAAGTTTGGTTTCGTTTAACCCACTGGAACTATGTAATAAGCCTATGGAATGCGAGTTTCAGTAGTCAACAGGTTAAAGTCTACTAATGTTGATAATTCTTCGGAGGAGCGGAATCGTAGCTAATGTGACGTGTAGGAAACTTTCGCTTCCATTTGTCATAAGCAGTTGATTGTGGAGGGAAGGGGGAAAAAAATGGGGGGGGGGGGGTAATAATGTTACTAATTCAATCACGTGGATACAAATAGTACAACATTACCACATTGATTTATGAAAGTTCTTTTTTCGTGATAAACCTTGATGAATCATCAAGAGGTTTATAGAACATTCTTCTGTTCATATACGAGATAAAGACATTAAAAAGAACGTTGAGTTCCGGTCAAGGTGAATATTGATTTGTGAGTTCTTATGTTCTTTTCGTTTCACTTTAGAAGTATATCATTTTAAAAACATTTCCCCTTAAAAGGATTGGTCCTCAACTATTATTCGAAGTATGATGAGAAAAAAGCTTACAATTTTGGAGCAATCTTTCACTCCCCAGTGTATAGTCCCATATACAAATTTCTATGTGCAAGATTGAGTACATTTCTTATCATTTAATGATTCCGTAACTTCACAGTGTTATTATTAACTTTTCCCAATTGCTTCCAGTTTCTGTCACGATGTAATCCCTTGACCAGAACTCTTATTTTCTCCATCTTTAACATGTATATTAAAAATTTAATGTCTGTATCAAATTTTGAAATGATTTTATTTCATTTGACCTCTAGCGACTTGTGCAATCGATGCGTCTC
Source organism: Strongylocentrotus purpuratus (assembly GCF_000002235.5). Classification (NCBI taxonomy): domain Eukaryota; kingdom Metazoa; phylum Echinodermata; class Echinoidea; order Camarodonta; family Strongylocentrotidae; genus Strongylocentrotus; species Strongylocentrotus purpuratus. The sequence continues at coordinate 46,991,337 of NW_022145612.1, read as the reverse complement.
TTTATCAACATTAGCGTGGTGCTCTTGTCTGCATTCGTCATCATCATCTCCGTCAACATCTACTTCATATTCTTCGTGATTCCCATCGCCGTCGTCTTCGTCATCTTGCTGATGTTCTATGTTGTCACATCAAGGTAAGGGATTCAAATCAGTGAGTTGTGTGTACATGTAGCTACAGAGCCCCCCTCTTTGAGTAATGGCAAAAAATGAAAAAAAAGAGAGTAAGGGAAAGGGAGAATGCGAAAATGACGAGAAAGGAATACACCTGGACCACCTCCCGCCCCCCCCGATCTATTAAATCAGAAGCCTTGTAAATTAGCATTTCATTTTCCAAGTAAGACCAGTACCCCCCTTCGTTACAGGGCCCCCTCAATGAGTGGACTTACGCTATGCCACTTTATAGTGAAGGGATGCAGTTCATTTTCCTTTGATATAGTTGAACATTTCATCTTAACGAACTGCCTAATTTTTTTTCATTATATTTTGTTGACTTACATCTTTACAGCTCTTACAAATCAAGGTCTACGCTTGATTGCATAAAATCAGCTCCGAAAAGTTGAGCACCTCCTCAGATAAAAAACATATTTTCTGATCTCAATTATTGATTGATGTAAAAGTAACCAATTCAGTGGCCTATTTGACAAAAGGTCGAATGATAGACAAAAGCTGACATGTCTGAGAAATGAATGTTGGAGCACTTAAAATAATTATGTCAATAAACTTTTTTTTGGTGGTCATTTCTTTCATATTTTTCATGCCGGTTCTATATATTTATGAAGTCTTTCCATATAAAAACCTCTTTACTTGATGTAAAAGAAACTTTTCTTTTTCATCATGCCGGTTTTACTTTTGTTAAATTATATCGCAAGTAAACTAAATGACTACTCTTTTATCATATCTGACTTTTGAACAGGGAGCTCCAGCGTTGTGAGAGTGTCACACGGTCACCAATTTTCGCCCATTTCTCCGAGACACTGGGCGGATTGCCAACTTTAAGAGCCTTCAAGTGAGTGATACACGGTTGGTAAAATCAATCTGACACATAATATACTTCTTTGCCCTTATTTTACATCTTCCTTTTTAAGGATAAATCGAGCTCATTCTTAAAATACTTTCAGTAACAATTCATTTTTCCTGCATCTAACATGAAGGTGGTGAGTAGAAAGGTAATTCATGTTCTGATTTGTTTTCTTTCACCTCCACTCTTACTGGTTAGAGAACCTAACAAATTGTACAGGAAATGTAAGCTACATCTATTAAATATGTCTACTTTAAAAAAAAGATGAACATTTAACTTATGTACTTTTTAATCAACCACCATGTAAAATAACACAACCCTTAGATGCTCCTGAAATGGAAATATTATTTTGTTGAGTTAAAGCCGACGAATAAATTAAGCAGCAAACACTTGTGCAAAGCATTTTTGCAAACTGACAACAACATGATCGCAACGACTTTCAAGTAATCAACTTGAAGGCATTTTGTTTGAAATACCCTATTTCCTGCAAAAATCGTGCTCGGAAAATGCAATATGTCATTCAAATGTTACACATAACTTTCCTGTATCATGACTTTTTTCTTCTTCTTGTAATGAATATATCTTCTTGTAATAAACAGGGATGAGAAACGATTCTTCCAAACGGCATTGGATCGCATCCTCATCAACAACACAGTATTTACATACCTCATCACCGCTCAGAGATGGGTTGGAATAAGACTGGTAAGTAGGAAATGCCGATTTCAAAAATTAATTGAAGCAGCAACAAACAATTTCCAAGATGGTAATAACGTTTGACGACACAATGATGGTACGACAATGATAAAGATGCTGCAGATGGTACTGATTAATAGTATTAACCGTGAATAATGTACAGGTAATTAGGATAGTGATCACTCTTGATGATGACGATGATGATGATGATAAGGAGGAGGAAGAAGAGGCGGATAAAATATGATGAAGACAATGCTTGATAATAATGATGATGATGATGGTGACGATGATGAGATGATGATAATGATGATGATGATGATGGCATTGTATTGATTTTAGACTTACAAGACAACCTTACAGACCTACAAATGTTTCAAAACAGATTGTCAATTCCATATTCTCAGCAAATAACTTCTTTTAGAATATATTAAATAGCAAGAGCATTATCTTTATTACAGGATATGCTGGGTGCCGTCGTGGTTCTGTGTTCAAGTTTACTCTGTCTGCTTGGGGCATTCTACTTTGGTATTGATGTAAGCCTCGTAGGACTGGCTATTTCATATTCACTCGAGGTAGGTCCTAAATTATCTGAATTATTTATATTTAAATATCTTAGTCTATCTTTGTATCTCTGAAAATGCAATCATTTGTCTGCAATCGATTGAATGATTACATATACATGTTATGTAAACGCTTTGAAAGATTGGCGTATAATTTCCAATCTTCACATTATTGTTCTACTCCCTTAGCAGGGTGGGGATGTTGGTTGTGATTTAACTCGTCCTCATCAGACCCTATAAATATAGCTTATTGGAATGCATGACAAATATATTTGCGATATAAGCTTAGAATTCTTGTGAGGTTTTTAGCTATAGATAAAATCGTATTATCTTGTTCTTTGATTATTCACCTCTTTATCATGATGATCGACCTTGTTTAAATCACACTTGATGTGTATTGGCTCAGTGGTCGAGCAGAGGTCTCGTAACCGGGAGATCCCGGGTTCGGAACCAGGCCGTTGTTCTATGCCCTTTGGTTGGGCGTTCATTCGCACTACCCCATCCCTCGGAAATCACTTAATGCCGTAGGTCCCTTGGTTACTTATCTAAAGTCATCTACCTGCTTGTGACAAGTTGAGTAAAATAAAATCATCGATCAATCCCATTTTTTTTCTCGATAGATATCACTTTTCATGAACCTGAGTGTTCGGGCCGCTGCCGAAGTTGAGCTTCAGATGAATGCAGTCGAAAGAGTCAAGTACTATGCAGAGCTGCCAACAGAAGACTACAGTGGTAAGTACTAGTAGTACCATGAGACAGAGACAGAGACAGCGAGAAAGAGAGAGAATAATATGAATTCTTGTATCAAGATTTGCTTCTTCTGACGGGATCGACATCTCCAACGTTCCTCTCCACTCCCTTCGTCAACTTGTTTATGTTTATGATCATTCTTTTTGTGATATAGGACATTTTTTTATTAGGAGTGTCACTTAACCCTTTTCAATATTAGGGCGAAACATCCGAAAACTATTAACAGGCAAAAAAATGTTTTTAAAGGGTTCGTCTGACTTCAGTTTGAGTCTTGAGTTTAAAAAAAAAAAAAATATCAAATTAATTTGCAGATGAAATAATCAGGATGATGATGATAGCTTCGTGAGTAGCGACGGTATCCTCCTCTGTTGGGCACTCGTGGTGCTTGCTCTAGAATGTCTCACAAATGCCACGTTCTTAGTAAGTGTGTAAATGAAAGTTTAAAGTTCATTCGTCTTTGTTAGCAGTCGTAAGCGCGAAAATGTCCAAAAAAGCTCTAATAACAATTTGCTTGTCATCATCTTATGTCTCATTATATACCCTTCTTTCAGGTACTGAACCGCCTCCTTCCTGGCCTGACAAAGGTCTGATTGAGATGGACAATATCAGTGTACGCTACGCTCAGGAACTTGATGCAGTCCTCACGGATGTCGATCTTACTATACCAGTACAAAATAAGGTATGTTGGTTGGAATAATTCTTGTTATAAAGGTTCTACTTATTAATGTATTAGTCATGTTTTTAATGATCGTTAATATTAATGATGTTTGAATCAGAATAGACAAATATTTATCTATTAAATTCTATGTATCAATCAATAAAGCAGAAATATAATTGATCCATTACGTATTTAGAGTAAAGGTGCTCAAAGTATGAATTATAAATTTATGTACAATGCTCTTTACCATTGGCCTATCTTATCTTCTTATTTTTTCATATCTTATATATTACTGATGTGTCATGTACATGTATCTATCCGTTGTAAAAGAATCAGCAATTTGGCCCACAAGCCACGAATAATGTTTTATTTATCTTGTAAAATCAAATAACCGTTTAAAATGAATGAATTAACTCTATAATGTGCTTATACTAGCTGATTGTCAGCTAGATATCGTCGTCACATTTTCTTCCCACTAACTAACGAATGCAGTTTCCCTGGAAACTACATGTTCGTTGAATATAGACAAGATAACAAGTGATATGCGGGAACATTTTGGTTGATTGAAATTTTTGTTTCAACTAATCTCTCTACAGCTTGGGATTTGTGGTAGAACAGGGAGCGGCAAGTCGTCTCTAACCCTCGCCTTGTTTCGTATCATTGATACATTCAAAGGTAAACTTATATTTGTTTTCCTTAGATGTCTTTCACCTTTGTATTAATTATATAAATGAACATTTGAGCATTACATTTTTCTCTTAAATGTCGTATGCTATAGGATTTCCGCGAGTTTGTCATTCAAATTAATTTGTCTTGGGTTCAAATTCGACGGTTTTAGTGCAGTCAGGTATATCTCGGGTTTGTATTCCCTTTTCTAGTTTTCAAATCTATGGAATTTTTGTTAGAATCTACGTATGTTTCATTCAAATTAATGAACAATGTGCTTCTTTCGCTATTTGGTCATTCGATTTGGTGCAACACGATTTTCTGACAACGCGGCGGTGTACTTTTAGCATTCTAATTCATTTGTAGCATTCAAATTAGCACTTTGTGCACTTAAATTGATGGTCAATATACATTTCTCGTTTATTACACACTTTTTATAGCTCGTTCTTTTTCTTTCAAGATTGTGGCTGGTAACTTCTTGGTATTTCATCATATTTCATTTTCTTGCATTTATACACTTATACTTATTAGATTTATCTGATATTCATCAGCATTTAAGTTTGATTGTTAAGAAGAAAAAAACGACTTGCATCTATACGGACCTGATGGTCTCAGTATATTTGTAAATGTTCATGTAAGGAAGTTGTTTGTCTTATGTTTCGTCATAAATTTATCATAATTTCTTCATGGAAGAAGGGTACAATATTGTGACTGGGGTAGGGACTAGAGTTAACAATTTGAACATGATTTATTATATTTAGCCATGTCTTTAGCCATCGATCTGCTGGCGGGCAAGTAAACTATGAAACTCTTTAAGAAAAACAGAGGGGTGTGCTGGGTATAAGAGACGATGTGAATTATTTTTGTAAAATTCCGAGTTTGTAGTAAAAAGGGGCGATTGAGGGTACCCCCACCTTTCCCGGGTATATGAACATGTCCGTGCATAAATGCCATATCCCTTGATTTCGCCCCTTCTTTACTTTATGTCTGACTACACCCATCTGCATTGTCCTGAAAATTAATAAATGGAATAACAGCTTAGACCCCAATGGCAATTCGTGCATTTTAACTGCATTATTTAAAAACTGTAAAAGTTTGTTGCAATTCTTCCCCCTAACATTCCTAACTTGAATAAAAAATATTACGAATACGAATGACAGGTGTTAATTTGAATGATAAAAATTACGCTTCGACAAGTGAATATTAATTTGAATGCTAGTTGAGCAGTTTCTAAATTGAATGACAGATCTATGAAACCCTTCGACCAAAATCCTAAATTAAATACAAAAACTGGACAATTGAATGATAATTGGCATGGCAAAGCCGATCTGCGCTAACTTAAATGCAAAGTAAATGAATTCGAATGACAAACACGCGAATTTGGCCGGGAAATCCTATATCATTGTCTGTTCATCGCCCAGGAGGATCTTTGTTTCAAATGGTAAAGATGAGGCAGTTTGGAAATGATTTTGAATTACACGAGAAGTAGGATCATATAAATTTAAGATTGAAATAATATTTGGTTCTCATCAACGTCCTTAAAGAGTTTTCCGGGGAGTTTTCGTACGTTGGTGTAATAAATACCGTACCATCAGTCAGTTCCATCTGATATAATTAGTATGCATCTTATGTCACTCCTAAATTCATATCACATGAGATTTGTTACAAAATTGGAACAAGGGATGTTTTGGGCCTGATTTTCTAAATTTTGATTCATTTATTGAAGGCCGCATCGTCATTGACGGGATCGACATCGCCACCGTTCCTCTCCTCTCCCTTCGTCAACGTCTCTCCATCATCCCACAAGATGCATTCCTCTTTACTGGAACTATTAGGTAACAATTATTTCTCATTTTTTCTAAACGCTCTTCTCGTCTTTTAATCATTCGTCAACATGCACCCATCTTCTCTGTATTTGGTAGCGTCCTTTTCCCTGGTCTTTTCTTCCCCTCTCCGTATTTGTTTTCCTGTCTCTCTATCGTCCTTAAAAATACCTCCGTAGTAATTAGGATTTTAGGACTATAAAGACCAGAACTTATTTCGTCTCTTTTCGTCGCTCTCATCTTTCTCTTTCTTCTTCTTCTTTCATGTCTATGTCTGTCTTTATCTCTTTCTTTACATCAATTCTCTATATCTTCCCTCCTCTGTCTATATGGCTGTCTTTCTGTCTTTCGATCTGTCTGTCTGTCTCTGTCTCTGTCTCTGTCTCTCTATCTATCTATCTCTTTTTTATTCTACATTTAACTTTAAATAATGACGATTCATGAAAATTAATATTTAAAACAAATAAATCTTGTGTCCATTTCATAGGAGCAACCTCGACCCCACGAGTGATAAGAGTGACGAGCAACTTTGGCAGGCATTAGAGATTGCCCAACTCAAAGATATTGTCACACAACTTGACATGGGATTAGGTTGGTATCCTCGAATGGATTTTGTATTTAAAAAAATATATATTTGGTCGCAGGGAAGTGAATTGTTTTGTTCTTGATACTCTACCGAGTCACATCTAAAATTAAGGATTACGAAGACAACCACGGAGTGATAATGTTGGTGATGTTGATGATGATGATGATGATGTTGATAATTTTGATGTCGATGATGATGATGATGATGATAATTATGATGTTGATGATGTTGATAATGATGATGATGATAATGACGGCGGCAGCGATGATGACGGCGGCAGCGATGATAACGTAATTATCACCTTGAATTCTGACTTAATTATAATTCATTTTGATTTCACACAAATTTTTTTTTTTTTAGATTTTTCATGAAATCTCCATACGTCATCTAATAGTAATATTCATCTGAGCTTCATAGATCATCGCTACTATGTAACCAAGGTATTTATATACAGTAACCACGAAATTCATCTTTGATATATTTTAGACTACCAGGTAACTGAGGGAGGGGACAACTTTAGCGTCGGACAGCGTCAACTCTTCTGCCTTGCCAGAGCTTTCCTGAGAAACTCCAAGATTGTCGTCATGGATGAAGCGACTGCATCAATAGACCAAGAGACAGTATGCGGCCAATTCTTGTATTTTCATTTTATTTTTGTCGATACTAATTTTTTTTTATACGAGTAGGTTAGTATTCATTTTCGATGCAGTTTTAATATGACGATTGAATCAAAAACTCATCAGATATTGAAAAAAACGATTGCAAAACTTATAAGTACCCTGCTGTATTGCTTATAGAAATCATGTCCGGATTATAAAAGTCATTGCCATTTTTGCACATTTCAAGAAGGTAAAGCACAAGGCTACTGAAATTGGCTCGGTTATTTCTTTTAAAGTCTCTGCAATCGTTTCATAATGACAACATCTTTAGAACCGTTGATTTGAATATGGTTTAGATACAAATATTCTATTGATATCATAACATTCTGATGGCAAGTTCTTTTCGTTTGTCTTCTTCTAAAGGATCTGATATTACAAGATGTCGTAGCAGATGTCTTCCAGGATAGGACCGTCTTGACTATCGCAGTAAGTATACTCCTCCTCTTCCCTTTATACACGAAGTACTGACATTGGCAAGCAAATAAAACAGGAGATTATACAATCCTTATTATTTGTGGGGAAAAATACTTTAAGAAGGTACACTCCAAATCTGAGAACATATTGAACAAGATGAAAGCACGAGATCACATAAACATTTAGTAGGACAGAACTACAAGATTATGAATGATTTTAAAAGAGAATCTTAATTTTGATGATGAATAAGTACATGGGACTCTCAAATTGACAAAATGGCCATGTTTGTTATGTAATTGTGGACAGTTCTTCCTTTTGGTTGTACATTTTCTTCTATCCTTGTCGTTCTGATCCTGTTTTGCCCTATATTCTTCATTTCCTTTTGTCTTCATTCACCATTCCCTTCTATCTTTTTCTCTAGTAAGCATTGTCACCATTATGCATTCGTAATCTTTCCAGCTGTCTTCATTTTGTACATATTCATGAATATTTAAATGTATGTTAGAGGCGGAGTCAGATTTGGTGAAGGGGAACTTTAATATACCACCCAAGCATGCCCTTACAAAAAAGTGCAGCATTACAGGTATTTTCCCTCATATTTTAGAATTACCTGAGTTATTGTGTGAGTGATCGTTTAATTATCTAAACCCCTCTAAGCATTATCGTCTTCTCGTTTTCTTTTTCTTTCACGCAGCATCGAGTGTCGACTATCCTGAACGCGGATTCGATCTTAACGCTACAGGACGGAAAGGTGATCGAGTACGACTCGCCAAATAACCTCCTCGACGACGACACCAGCATGTTTGCTTCTCTTGTCAAGGCAGGGAAGTAATGGCTCAGGTGCAAACCCTAAGCGAAGGGTGATAGAATCGCGAAAAATATTAAACAAATAAAGAGAAAAGAAAATGGAGAAATAGAAAAGTAATGGGAAAAAGATGATTAGACAACTTCATCACCCTTTTCTAATCTTAGGCCATGTTAATTCGTATTTCATCCATATTGAAAGACCGGTGCCGAGTGCAAGTACAACCTCAATGTCTAAGCCCATGTGACGACATCGAAGAAGGTTGTTTTTTCCAAATAAGGAAGGTGAAATAAGATGATAGATGATGATGATGATAGTGGTCATGTTGATGATGATAATCATGATTGTGTATGATAAAACGTTGTCAGCCATTACAGGATATGGGCTGCGTTATGGCGTTGATACAGAATTGCTTTGTTTTTCATCTTTAATATACTAGTAACTAAAATTCTGATGAATAGAAAATACTTAAAGACACCCAGTCTCAAAGTAATTTCCGAATGAACAGGTAAATGAGGAAAGTCCAGTGACAAAAATAGGGAATTATGTGTTAATGATATATGCATTAATTTCTTTTTCATATATTCTATTTCTCCGGAGCATCTCTGCTCTCTGCCCCCCCCCCCCCCCCAAAAAAAAAAAAAATAAAAAATAAAAATAAAAATCCTCCTCTCAATCTCTCTCTCTCTCTCTCTTTCTCTGTCTCTCCCCTCTCTCTATATTCATCCTTTTTTTCTCTCTCTTTCTCAACCTATCTATCTATTTAACTCCCTCCCCTCCCCCTCCCCTCTCTTCCTCCTATCCTTCCCCTCTCTTTCTCTCTCTCTCTCTCTCTCTCTCTCTCTCTCCCTCCTTCTTTATCTCTCCCTCCCTTTATATCCTTACTCTTACTTTTTTCATTGTTTATCTACAAAACAGCAACGGACATGAGCTAGTTTAGACAAGCATGAGCTTTATTAATAAATAACATGCTTCTTATATTTTAAAAAATGTATAAAAAAAAGTTGTTATTGTTCACCCTGAACTTATCTATATAATTCAGTTAGCATTCAGTTTTCATCAATTATCTAATATCACATTGGAATTTCGATTGTGTTCATATTTGTAACGAAATTGTACTTTCCAGTAATATTTTAAGAGTTTAATATTTCAATGAAGTGAAGGGGTTACTAGGCTCAGTAACTCTTCTTGTCATGCTATTTGTAATATGTAAAGCCTAATTGAGAAGACAAAAATACTTGAACGCTGTATGTTTGTTATGAAATTAAAATCTATTTGAAATATACTTAAATGTTTATTATTCACGCATTCTAAATAATGTGCCTGTCTTAAAACTGTATATAAAAATGTATGTCGCCTATGCTTGAGCTCATTCGCTTTGTTCGTCAATATATCATCGTTTATTATCCTTAAAACCATATCATATCGAAATCAAAGACATCCAAATCACAAAAGAAAAAAGAAAAGATGGGAAAGAGGAAAGTTCATCTAAACGCAAATTGGGGTCAAGAAATATAATGTTTGTGCTGAAATACATTGATCACCATTAGCTCGGATGTTTGCATTGTTTGATTGTAAAGTGTTGCCATCACTGCCATACACCGATGTTCAAGCTAATTCCCCCCCCCCCCCTTAAGTGTGTATATGCGTGTGTGTGAAACTTCTAAGAGAAAGGGTCCGGTCAGAAATTTTTAATAAATAAAAACCTTGAGTATTTTCCGGCATTTTATGAGAAGCACTGTTCTAATTAATTTTGTTACTCATTTTCTCACTGTAGATTAGATGCCAAAGTTGCAAAGCCTAGCTACTTCTTAACACTTTCGCTGTACTTTTTATTCGGTCTGGTGCAAGTTATGACCACAAATTTTGCCGTACATTTTATGTACCGGTCTCCCAAATGGATTTTCTTGAAGACATTGACATATACTTCGATTGAAAGTTGTAACGTTTACCATAAAATACAGACTTTAATCTAAATAAGTGTAATTTGCTGGTTTTAAAAACCAAGACAGTGTACGTCAGTACGTGATAAATAAAGTGCATATAGGTATGGAAGCAACCGATCGACAGATATCGATGTACAAGAGCGTCGCTAACTAATTTTGAATGGCGATACCAACAATAATTGACCTAAAACAAACAACGATACGGTGCTGATAAAAAGAGAAATTCATTATATTTTTAATCATGTATTGCCATGTTATTGTTTGTAAGTCCATACATGTTAGTGTATACGTGTATTTTATAAACAGTAAAACTGTCTTTTGGATTAATGTGATCATACCAGTACTCATCGTATTTTGCAATGTCAAATAAGCGTGAAAAAATGATTGTTGAATAGAGATTTGCATGATTTTCAACTTGAATTTGTATTGCTCCATACTCCATAATTATAGACGTTGATGTAAATTTTAAAATTAAAAAATTTAAAATTTAAAATGTAACTCAATTCTTTGTGATTCTTGACTTTTGATCGCTTTTGAGAGCTTTCAGCAAATGAACAGCAGCCTTAGTTTAAATAAAACAAGTCTTACCGCTATCGTCAGTACTGTTCTATCTCTAAAAACCTCCTGTACAACTCCTTGTATGATCTTGTCCTATTTAAAGGTAATACAAAGTTTTGGTATGGGGTCTCGAATTTGGTTCAAATGAACATTAGACAGTGGCGGATCCAGGAATTTCTTACCGGGGGGCACAAAATCGCATGGGGTGAAATATATGAAAAACGATGGAGCGAGGCGTCAGCGGCGAGGGAGCGGAGCGACCAAGCGGGGGTGGGTCTGGGAGGGGTTCAGAACCCCCTCCCTGAGTAGGAGGCATTTGCAATTTTAGAACCACATTAGGTGCATTTTCAGGCACTTCCTGGAGTAATATGACGTAAAATTGCTTTTTCCTACCCCCTCAAAGAGTAGGGATACAGGGGCGGATGATGGGATCTGGCTTTTTGCTAAGGGGGGGGGGGGATTGACCCAATGAGGACACGGAGCATCGTCCACGAGCCGCGAAGCGGCGAGGCGATTTTTGTTGTTGTTGCTATTTTGAACCCCCGTAAGTGATGTTTTCCTGGCATCTACTAACACTATGGAGACCATAAACAGCAGTGCACCATAACGCCTTTTTAAATCAAGTAACAGTTTAAGGGGGGTTTGACCCGATGACGATGCGGATACTGTGTGGGTCTGGACTCATGTTCACATCACATTTTAACTTGGCAGCCCAAGGGGGGGGGGGGGGGGTTAAACCCCCTAACCCCTCCGCCATCCCCCCACAGATCCGCCACTGGGATCTTTTGCAAAATGGAAGCAAGAATCATTACATGTAGGCGATGGAAAAAAGTGCTTGCGAAACGGAAAGAAACTTCGCGGCCACAGGGATGACAGAAAATAATATGACAATGAAACCAGCAACTGTGGCAGGATTAATGGCGGGGACAATCTGCATGCTGAAAGAGCACTTATAATAGGTATATCGGAAAATTAATTCAAGACTAAGTTATAAGTTATAAGTTAGAAGTTATAAGGGAGATAAAATCTTTGGTATTAGTCATTTACCCGGTAAAAAAAAACACCTTCTTATAATATCATCCCCCTTTCTTTCTTTTCCCTTCTCATTATTTTCCTTTTCCCCCTTTTCTCTCCTCCGTCTTTCCGCCTTTCTTCTTATTCCGCCTTTTGTCTTCTCTCTCTTTCCCTTTCCCCTCCCTTTTCTCCTCTCCCCTTTTCTCTCCTCCCTCTTTTCTTCTTCTTTCTCTCTTCCCTTTTTTTCTTTTTCCTCTCCTTTTTCTTTCCCCCTCCTTTTCTCCTTTTCTTTTTTTTTGGCCAGGGGGGGGGGGGGGGGGAGGGCACGTGCCCCCTGTGCCCCCCTGGATCCGCCACTGTTAGAAGCTATGTGACCCTACAATATTCAGTGATCGTTGTCGCGGTTGAAATCGATTCTAAAGTTATGAAATTATAAATAATAAACTCTTTATGTTGTATAGCTCCCTCTCAAGGTCAAGATATTAATTAACATGTTGATTGTGAGATGTGAGAGCGAAAACCAAATACCCAAACTGTTGGAATTAACCCAGTTGGCGGGCATTAATGTGAAAGTTACACGATACGATGGGAGCCAATCAACCACTAAAGGAGTTATTCACAAGATTGATCCCCAAATCAGTAACGAGGAAATAGAGGAAGTTTTGAAAGAACAGAATGTAGTGAACGCTAAAAGATTTATGAAGAAGATCAAAGGAGAAATGGTAGCAACCCCTTCCGTTCTCCTCACTTTCAAGGGTAAAAACTTACCCGAGTCCATACATTTTCTGTATGAGGTAAAGCAAGTGGATGACTATATCCCTCCTGTGCCGCGATGCCATAAATGTCAGTTATTCGGACACATTAGGCAAACTTGTAAAGGCAATATCCGATGTGTTAGATGCGGGGGAGAACATGAGTTCGAAGATTGCCCTAATAAGGAGAACCCTAAATGCCTCAGATGTGGTGAAAACCACTCTGCAGCTTACCAAGGTTGTAAATTTTATGCAGAGGCGAAGCAAATTCAAAAAATAAAATTACAGGAAAACCTCACTTATGCCCAAGCGGCCAAGGCCCATCGTGCACAGATACATGAAAATGCCGTTACTGACATGGATAATCAGAAAGACATGGGTAGTGCAAATCTAAACAAACCTGCCAAAAAACATAACACAGAATCAAGGCCAAATAACCCTCAGAGAGCCAATCCGAATCCTCAGAGAGCCAATCCGAACCCTCAGGCCCATACCCCACACACAGTACGAGAAAGAAAGGGACAGGAAGAAAGGGACAGGGCAATACCCAGATCTCATTCCCAGATCCCAATTCCAGTACGAAAAACAAAGAAGGAAACTGCAACCCAAACTCCAGTAAATATGACATCTATTGATTTGATTATGTTTATTCTGTTTGTGGTACGACAGTTGCCTCAGTCCAGTAATGATGATAATTTCTTGGAAGCGGTAGTTAGAGCAGGCAAAGAAATTTTGAAGGTAGACATTACCATGGAAATGGTAAAAAGTCGCCTCATATAACTAATAAGTCCATATCAGACCTATTGATTGTACAATGGAACGCACAAGGCTTGACGGCGCATGGCGCAAACTTTTTATCTTCCCTTATTGATAACAATTTGTTAGGTATTCACCCAGATATAATGTGCATCCAAGAAACTTGGTTTAACGATTTTAATGTTTTGTCTATACCGAATTACGTTTGTGTTTGTAAAAACAGGCCGGACGGCAGAAGAGGTGGTTTGGTGATGTATTTAAAAAACGACATCACTTTTCAGGCGATGGATACACCCAGGAACGCCGAATACCAAAAAGTTGATATTTTTTGTAAAAACGGAGTTATCTCAATCTTCAACTATTATAATCCGTGTAAAAAGATTGAACTGATAGATCTAAATAACATGATAAGAAATGTGCCGGGGAAGTATTTGATTCTAGGCGACTTTAATAGTCACAATCCTCTATGGGGGAGCAACAAATTAGACACAAACGGTAGAACTGTGGAGTCTTTTATAGAAAATAATGATTTGGTTTTATTAAATGATGGATCTCCTACAAGGTTAGACCCATATTATGGTACATACTCAAATCTGGATTTGTCCTTAGTATCGAAAGAATTAGCACGTAATACAGAGTGGAAAGTACTATCCAATAATTTTGGCAGTGATCATAATCTGGTTTGCTTAAATTTTAAACATGTGTACAATAGACCAGGGGGTGAGAATATGGGACAGAGATGGTCTTTTAGAAAGGTTAATTGGGAAGAGTATAGAGAAGAAATTGAAGAGGCATTGAGAAAAGAAGGATATGAAAATCTTGGTGCAGAACTAAACATTCAAGGCAGATACAATGTGATTGTTAAGGTGATCAAGGAAACGTCGAACAAGTGCATTCCGCGTGTGCAGATTGCCAAGAGAAGAAAAGTAAATCCCTGGTGGAACAATGCCTGCAAGAAGGCGGTGCAAGAGAGAAATCGTCTTAAAAACAGGTTAAGAAGGTATTATGATCTAAATGATGTTAAGAAATACTTAAAGAAGAAAGCTGTCGCTCAGAAGGTAATCAGGAGAGCTCAATATGATTATTGGTTAGAGTACTGCCGTAGAATGAATAGATTTACAGACATTGGGAAAGTCTGGGAACAGGTTAAAAGAATGCGGGACAGTACAATGAACAAGCACATCTTTCACAATCTATTTGTAGACGGAAATATCTTGAAAGAATCTGAGGAAAAAGCAAATGCAATGGCAACCTATTTTAAATCGGTTGATGAATCACTTTCCGTAACTAAAAATGAAAACGAAAATATCTTGTACAATAATTCTTCAACAAATGATGATGATTGTATCAATGATGACTTTAACATGAGTGAAATGGGGAATGTTTTAAAGGAGATGAAAAACTCCTCATCCGGTAAGGATGATATTTATTTAATTATGATTAAGAATTTGCCGAACAAGGCACTCGTGTATTTATTAAACTTGTATAATGACATTTGGAAAATCTCACTTTTTCCACATCAGTGGTATGAGGTTATTCAAATACCAATCTTGAAATCCGGAAAAGATCCGACTCAAGTGACCTCTTATAGGCCGATTTCGTTGATATCAACATTCTCTAAAATTATGGAAAAAATGATAAAAAATCGCCTGACGTGGTTTCTAGAAAAAAACAGACTATTAAATCCTATTCAATCTGGCTTCCGCAAATATAGGAATGTCAAAGATCACTTAGTGAGATTGGAGACGGACATACATATATCCTTGAAAAGTAAAAAATATACCGTAGCGGTCTTTCTTGATTTAGAAAAAGCATATGATTCGCTATGGAAAACAGGTCTACTAAGAAAATTATCTATCTTAGGCATTGGTGGAAAAATGTTACTTTTTATAAAAGCATTTCTATTGAGTAGGATTTCTAATGTGAGGATAAATAACTATATGTCTCGCCACTACACGTTAGAAAATGGAATCCCGCAAGGAAGTTCATTAAGTCCTTTATTATTTACTTTAATGTTAAATGATCTCAAGATAAATGTAAGTGATGTTAAATTATCTTGCTATGCTGATGACATTGCAATCTGGTGTTCAAATAAGGATTTAGAGCTGGCCCGCAGGAAATTACAAGAGGCCCTGCATGAGCTTGAGATATGGTGTTGGACGTGGAAGTTAAACGTTTCCCCTACCAAATCTGCAGTATTAGTCTTTACCAACAAACAAAAGAAAGATATTCTTCTACAAATAAAAGGACATAATCTGCCTATATGCGAGCAGTATAAGTTCCTTGGTGTGAGGTTTGACTCCAATTTAACTTGGTCTGTCCATATAGATTCTATCATTGATAAATGTAAGAAAAGAATAAACTTGCTACGTTGTGTCTCCGGCACCCCCTGGGGAAGTAAGTATGAGATTTTGATGATGATTTATAAAGGACTTATCCTATCCATTTTGGACTATGGGAGTGAAATGTATGATTCTGCTTGCATATCTTTAACAAAAAAACTTGACTCTATCCAATACAGAGCCTTAAAAATTATTACAGGCACAATACACAATGTGTCCTTGGAGGCTTTACAAGTTTTGACCGGGGAGCTGCCTCTGAGATATCGTAGAAGGTTGTTAAATGATAACTTTCGAGTTTATTTACTGTCTAGTACTTTAAACCACCCAACAAAAGAAGTATTGGGTGATGACTATGATTTAAATAACTTAGAATGGAAGATAGGAGAAGGACCTTTTAAACTGCGATCCTTTAGAGACGAAGTAGTGGTGGAAGGGCAAACCAACTTATTGCCGAAAATCCCAGAATGGCGGTTAGCA
Source organism: Strongylocentrotus purpuratus (assembly GCF_000002235.5). NCBI lineage: Eukaryota > Metazoa > Echinodermata > Echinoidea > Camarodonta > Strongylocentrotidae > Strongylocentrotus > Strongylocentrotus purpuratus. The sequence continues at coordinate 46,974,860 of NW_022145612.1, read as the reverse complement.
CGACCACAAGTGTCTTTCGAACACCATGGCAAAGTGCAAAAAAAGGAAATGCCTCCATTTGAAATAAAATCGATTGTTCTAGATAGCATTGGAAATTCATGGAATGGGTTTTTACATATATATACAGATGGTTCTAAACTCGAGGATGGGAAGACAGGAGCCGCATTTTATGTGTCTCATTATAATGTGGTGAAATTTTTTAGATTATCCCATGTCTGTATTATGAGAGCAGAACTAGTGGCCATACTAATGGCACTAGAGTGGATTAATACATTTATTGAATCCTCTTCGGTGGTAATTTTTAGCGACGCTTTGTCAGCTTTACAAATGATCGATTCATACTTTATTAGATGTGCTATTGTAAATGAAATTTTATCCGTAATTAATATTTTGCAGTTGAAGGATGTTTGTGTTGCTTTTGAATGGATTCCGTCACATTGCGATATTAGGGGCAATGAGATCGTAGATCGGGCTGCCAAAAAAGGAGCCATGAAAAGGTGTATAGACATAGTTATACCAAATACAAGAAGTGAATTGGCAGCCTCTCGTTTGATCCATTATAACAAATTATGGCAAGCAGAATGGGACAATGCAGAACACGGTAGATTTTTATATGCTTTGCATAGCGACGTTTCAAAGCCCATACATAGACAAGGCCTATCTCGCAGAGAAGAATGCTTGATACAACAACTAAGAGTAGGTAACTGTAGTTTAAATTATTACCTTTTTCAAATTAACCAACACGATACTGGTCTTTGTGAAGTTTGTCAAGAAGATGAAACAATTAAACATTTTATTTTCTATTGTACAAAATACGACAAAGATAGACGTCTCTTAAAAGAAAGGATTAAATTGAACAACCCCAATCTGAAACAATTATTGATGTCTAACCCAATTTTTACTCGTGAATTATTGGGTTACATATACGATACTAATCGTTTTAGATAGCTTTTAAAGCTATTAGGGATCCCCTTAACTTATGTCGATCCTGTAATAATATATAAAATGAAGTATTTGCGGTTTTTCCATGAACAATTGCAACTAACTCCCATCTCGCCTTTTATGTGCATTTTATGCAATTTTAATATTGCAGCTTTTTTTTTTTTTTTTTTTTTTTTTTTTTTTTTTTTTTTTTTTTTTTTTTATATTTTTTTTATTAAACCATATCACTATTAATTTCATTTCACCAAGGAAAGTCGCTCGTGGGCTTGATTTCCGAAGCCCACGCCAAAGCTATACACGAAATTGACTGGCGCAAATAATCTTTGAGATTGAAGAGCGCCATCTAAACGAAGAACCAACCAACCAACCTATCATTGATAAATGTAAGAAAAGAATAAACTTGCTACGTTGTGTCTCCGGCACCCCCTGGGGAAGTAAGTATGAGATTTTGATGATGATTTATAAAGGACTTATCCTATCCATTTTGGACTATGGGAGTGAAATGTATGATTCTGCTTGTATATCTTTAACAAAAAAACTTGACTCTATCCAATACAGAGCCTTAAAAATTATTACAGGCACAATACACAATGTGTCCTTGGAGGCTTTACAAGTTTTGACCGGGGAGCTGCCTCTGAGATATCGTAGAAGGTTGTTAAATGATAACTTTCGAGTTTATTTACTGTCTAGTACTTTAAACCACCCAACAAAAGAAGTATTGGGTGATGACTATGATTTAAATAACTTAGAATGGAAGATAGGAGAAGGACCTTTTAAACTGCGATCCTTTAGAGACGAAGTAGTGGTGGAAGGGCAAACCAACTTATTGCCGAAAATCCCAGAATGGCGGTTAGCACGACCACAAGTGTCTTTCGAACACCATGGCAAAGTGCAAAAAAAGGAAATGCCTCCATTTGAAATAAAATCGATTGTTCTAGATAGCATTGGAAATTCATGGAATGGGTTTTTACATATATATACAGATGGTTCTAAACTCGAGGATGGGAAGACAGGAGCCGCATTTTATGTGTCTCATTATAATGTGGTGAAATTTTTTAGATTATCCCATGTCTGTATTATGAGAGCAGAACTAGTGGCCATACTAATGGCACTAGAGTGGATTAATACATTTATTGAATCCTCTTCGGTGGTAATTTTTAGCGACGCTTTGTCAGCTTTACAAATGATCGATTCATACTTTATTAGATGTGCTATTGTAAATGAAATTTTATCCATAATTAATATTTTGCAGTTTAAGGATGTTTGTGTTGCTTTTGAATGGATTCCGTCACATTGCGATATTAGGGGCAATGAGATCGTAGATCGGGCTGCCAAAAAAGGAGCCATGAAAAGGTGTATAGACATAGTTATACCAAATACAAGAAGTGAATTGGCAGCCTCTCGTTTGATCCATTATAACAAATTATGGCAAGCAGAATGGGACAACGCAGAACACGGTAGATTTTTATATGCTTTGCATAGCGACGTTTCAAAGCCCATACATAGACAAGGCCTATCTCGCAGAGAAGAATGCTTGATACAACAACTAAGAGTAGGTAACTGTAGTTTAAATTATTACCTTTTTCAAATTAACCAACACGATACTGGTCTTTGTGAAGTTTGTCAAGAAGATGAAACAATTAAACATTTTATTTTCTATTATACAAAATACGACAAAGATAGACGTCTCTTAAAAGAAAGGATTAAATTGAACAACCCCAATCTGAAACAATTATTGATGTCTAACCCAATTTTTACTCGTGAATTATTGGGTTACATATACGATACTAATCGTTTTAGATAGCTTTTAAAGCTATTAGGGATCCCCTTAACTTATGTCGATCCTGTAATAATATATAAAATGAAGTATTTGCGGTTTTTCCATGAACAATTGCAACTAACTCCCATCTCACCTTTTATGTGCATTTTATGCAATTTTAATATTGCAGCTTTTTTTTATTTTTTTTATTTATTTTTTATTTATTTATTTTTATTTTTTTTTATAAAACCATATCACTATTAATTTCATTTCACCAAGCAAAGTCGCTCGTGGGCTTGATTTCCGAAGCCCACGCCAAAGCTATACACGAAATTGACTGGCGCAAATAATCTTTGAGATTGAAGAGCGCCATCTAAACGAAGAACCAACAACAACTATAAAACAATGTTTCTTGACTAATATCGACCGATTAACTATTCCCGTTTGGAAATTATATATAACAACTACATGTACATATTCTGAAATGTTCATGGTCGCAGCTACCATTGTACGGCCGTACGGCACTATTTGAAATTTATCAGAATTTACCAGGAGCACCGGTAAATTTTTATATTCAATTTTTCTCGAAAGCAGAAGCGTTTTAGGGGTTAAATTTTCTAGTGCTTATATTACATCCACAGGGGTATCCAAATATATAAAAATTGAAAAGGATCACCACCACCCAATTTTCGAAAATTCCCAAAACTTTGTATTACCTTTAAAGAGAACATGTATCATATTGGCAGAAATGTGTTTTCAAGAATATTTTAAAGAATGTCATATAGTCATTATCCATATCTGAAAACAGACTCTAATTTATTCTTCTTTTTTCATTTTGGAAAAAATATGTATACAAAATAGTCTTTGGCCCCGTCTTATAAAGAGTTGCGGTTTATCCAAATCAATCGCAATTAGTCCTCCAATCAATCGCAAGTGTGCAGTCTCCTATATCTTATGTACATAGTTGCGATTAATATCAACTCTTTATAAGACGGGATCCAGGTCTTCTTCAGTATACAAATTATAATGAAATTGTTTGAGTATTGGTTACAGTTTCTTTGTCAATGTAAGCTGTAGCCTCATCCATAACTATGAGTACGCGATTTTCTCAGTCCGACACTGGAAATCTCTTTTCCTTCTAAACACCTTAGAATCTGAGGACTAAATTAACAAAATCATCATTTAAATGATGATCATCATATTTTCCTATTCGATGTTTCACTTAATTTGCTCTTTTTTTTCTTCTTCAATTCTTTCTACTTCTTCTCACATGGGCGTCGTTAGACCTTTTCCAGTGGGGGGGGGGGGGGGGGGGGGGAGGATGGCCACCGATTACCGAGAAATACATTAATGCCAATGTGCCAATGTCTACATAATCTAACTCTATAAACCCGGGGCGGGGGATTTTTCCCTAACAACTAGCTATACCTGTGCATGCGCACATGATCATTTTCCTTGACCTAATGCGGTTAATTTCGTCAAAACTATAGTCATCATCGTAGCTATATAAATAAATGTGCTTTCGCCATCTGTAACTGTTCGAGGTGGCGCGATCGGCAATATCCCTCCGCTTGAACACTAATGTCCCGGATACAAAGCCCACAATTATTGCCGAATCCTATTTTTCTTTCGGTGATTATTGTAAGGTTGACAATGACAATTGACTTAAATTTTAATGATTGCTGGTGAATCTTCGAAAAAATACAAGTATCATAGTTTTAGTCTCTCTCGAGGTCGTCACAGCGGATAAAAAGTCACAGTTCGTATGAAAATAATTCGCCGGCCGACCAACATTAATATACATCGCACCACGCATTGACATAGTACACAAGGATCGGGCGAGAATCGGGCGAGCCGACCCGACACAGCAACATAATCTATCCGTATCTTTCTTGCTCCCTCGACGAGATGACTCCATCCAACAAGCCCCCCTCACTCTCTCTCTCTCTCTTACTACCACCCTCCTCTCCCGTATTCTGCCCCCTCTTTCTCCTTTCTTTTATCCCTCCGTTTCTTCTGTTTTTTTCGCCAGCCGACCGACATTATACATCTCACCGGGTTCAAACTTCTGCATTGACATAGTACACAAGGATTGAGCGAGAATACCAACACAGCTGACACGACACAGCAACATATATATGCGTATTTTTCTTGCTCCCTCGACAAGATGACTCCACCCATCAACCCCCTCCCCCCTCCTCTCTACACCCTCTTACTACTCTCTTTCATCCCTCCGTTTCTTTTGTTTCATTTTCTCTTTTCTTGCTTTTTTTCCATTCTCCTTTTCTTTCCTTTCTTTACCTTTCATTTCTTTCTTTTGCTTTCTTTTTTTTCTTTTACTTTCCCTCTCTTTTATTCCCTCCCCTTTTTCTCACTTTTCCCGACGGCAGTGCAATTTTACCGACAATATCCTGATAGGTAGGGGGTGTCGGAGAGGACCTAAAGCCGTCGGCCGTCTGGTTGCTTACTTACTAGCATTTATGCTTTCTTAGCAGTCAGGTAAAATAACCACCACCACCACCCCCACAATCCCTCTAGTGACGCCCCTGGATGGGTTAGGAACACAGTATAAAAAAATACGATCACCGAGGTTTATTAAAACTTAATGAATATTTCTGTAAGTCACCTTTTTGAAATATGTAAACATGACAATGACTTATTACACAATCCGAACGTGATTAGAATATACGGTTTGATAGGCTAATTGAGATTGCCCTCGAGTTAAGTTTTCTTTTTTTTTAATCGTGAAAGCATGGTGAAAGGAACAGAGGAAAACGATGGGGAGTGGATGATAGAACCCCGTTCCACACTCGACCCATCCCCCCTAAGCGATGGCCATGTTATTCATTAAAAAAAAATCTACCCACAAATTATCCTGCTACAACTTGACTACCCTTTACCAAATTCCCCAAAACAAACAATACAAAAATAATGTATATCATATGTTTACCAAGGATACAGTGTACATCAAATACATCAAATACTACAAATACTACAATGTGCATTTACATAAATTCCCTAACATTTGATTCATGTCAACATTCTCATAACTTTGCAAAACATAATAGTTACAAAAAATATGAAGAACATACAATGAACATATACGAAAATCAACACACACATATAAAATACTACAAATCAATCTGTATTAAAAGAAAATTATTTATTCAAGCACCGGCAAGTAACATATATCAATTGTATATCAACAATTTCGCAATATACAGAATGAACAAAGAATGGAACAATTAAGAGCAGAGGCCAGATCTAATTAAGATATTTTTGTTAATTAAAAAAAATGCATTTGGTATAATTCTTAAAGGCAAGTCTTACGTTTTTTTTACACACGTTAACAGGGTAGAATTTCAAAATGAATATCGACAACGACAGTGTTTTAAAAGCACTTGACATTTTAGCAGATCCATTCGTTTGTATATAGGTCTATCAGTTGAATACAGTCATCAAGAAAAATGGTAAGATACATCGGAGTACGGACTTGCCTTTGTCCGAGGCTTACCCGACACACCAACCAGCCCATTGAGATACAATAACACCTAACAAGCAACTGGTAAATCATTCAGAGAAAAAAAAGGTGAAACTTTTTATTTGCAAAGCGCTGTAAATTTCTCAAAATATTTGGCTGTTACTAAAATAACATTACCATGAAAACATTTATGAAAAATATCCTGATTTACGTGAACATTAGGTGAAACATATACAATACAATAATTATTCATATAAGATATTGATATCTCACGACTCTCCTTTTGAACTTGCGCTTCTGTTATTTTTCAGGTAAACCGAACGATGTGAAGTTGCATTAAATTGTTTTTGTTTAATTCAATAAGTACTTAGAGACCTATTCCCTAAAATAAAGTACATCTGTATATCCAAAGAATGTACAGTTTGCCTCTCTAACGTTTTGATATGAGGCATACTCTCCATTTTGAAATGATATGATATGAAATACAAAAAAATATTTCATCATAATTGATGATTTACATGTAAGACACGTGATAAAGTTTACCCACTCCACAAGTATTAAAGCCCGTCTGCATTAGTTTGGCCGGGGGATTAGACCTCCCTGCAAGGTCACTGACAGGTGGTTATCTCATCAAATCAGCTCTCAATTATCATAAGAAAAAGAGGATCATGGAGGACCAACAGACACCGATTGGGCATTGCTAGCTATATAGAGGGCGCAAGTAGCTATAAGTAGTGCAGTGGGGCTTTAAGTATACTGCCTTTTAATGCTGTTACAAGGTGATTCACGAATTGCTCCACAACAATGGGTCACTTAAAGGTCCCATGACATGGAATCACCTTTAATTTCCATATTATAAAGATCTAGGTAATTTGACATCGTGAATTCGAATTTGACAGTGATTTCCCGCAGTTTCTAATCTGTCAAATAATAACACACTTCAAATGGGACTTCTTGAGCCTCAAAAGCTCCACATTGAAACATCCTTATTCTTTAAAAAAAATAATGGGGCCTTCAAACGTTTCTGGAACTGGTCCGCAGAAGTCTTGTAGTAGCCTCCAGTATGGTGGGTAGCTTGTTCCGCACCTATGAATCCTTGCACACTGTTGTATCAACGAGTTTTGAGGCTTCAGCCTAATCACTACTTGGTGGTATCACGCAGACGTGAGAATACGCGTACCCAAGTGGCATCTCTAATTTATGCTTTTATTTTCCCGCCTTTATTTTCCCGCCTTTACAAGTGAAGCAAAAGTGCTATCGTCTCGTTCCAGTAGCGTGGAAGGTGAATCGAATTCGAGGACGTTCCCGTCACTGAGGGTGAGGATGGTGTCCGACTCCAGGATGGTCGCTACACGGTGCTGTGAGTGATCAAAACAAAAAAAAGACGCGGAATGTTGGCAATGTAGGAATATATGACACTTTTATCATAGCTTAAAAAACGATTTCAAAATAATTCTGGCTGCATTATATCAATAAACATCTTGTAATGTAAAACAGGAGAGAGAGAGAAATGCCGTGTATAAAGTTAAGTATACAAGACCATCCTCCTCTCACTATGGTCTCATTCTTTATTCATCATTTTTTTTAATTCTCATTAATCCACCTGCTATGTCTGACGCCCCTCCTTTGACAAGAACCAAATGCCCCATCAATGGTTGGCTACGCCACTGATTATACTCACCGCAATTGTGAGCACGGTCCTGTCTTCAAAGACACCAGATACAACATCCTGGATGATTCGATCCTGTAGAAAAATATGTATAGCAAGGTAATTTCCTTTATTCACGTTTTCCTCTAAGTATACACTTAATCATTTATAATCATGGAAGAAAGAAAAGATACGGAGTAACCATCATCGTTTAGATGTAACGAGAAATGATCAGTACGACCAGAATGCGAAACGTAGAATCCAAGACTACTGCAGTTGCTTTATGACAAACCATGTGTTCACAGAACAAAGAGTGATCATCAACTAATATTCTTGTACATGATTATAATGATATACATGTATCAGCGAACGACCTTTGCTTTAAAGCCCCACTGTACTACTTGTAGCTACTTGCTCCCTCTATTTAGAAAACAATGCCTAATCGGTGACCATTGGTCCCCCATGATCCTCTTTTGCTTATGTTAATTGAGAGCTGAGTTGATGAGATAGCCACATGTCAGTGACCACCCTGGGTGGTCTAATCTATCCTAGCAAAACTACTACAGACGGCCTTTAATACCATCATCATGATCAAGACCATCGAGTTCGCCTACCGTTTCCTGGTCGATGGATGCGGTGGCCTCGTCCATGACAACGATTGTAGAGTTCCTCAAAAAGGCCCTTGCGAGGCAGAACAGTTGTCGCTGACCAGCACTGAAATTATCCCCGCCTTCCGTCACCTCGTAGTCTGAGGAGAATACAAAGTATTGTGACGCAAGCATTAGAATAAACATGATTTCTGAATTTGTGTAGAATCACCGAAAAACGGCGATCGTAATTCCCGATCGTAAACTCACTAAAAGGTGCGTTTTGGATCGGCAATTCTGTGGAAGCATAAACGCAGAATCATTTGTAAACGCGTTTCAATGGGGTCAACGTAGCATGCTCAGTGCAGGTTTGCGAATGCAGCTGCAGAGCCAGAATCATCCTGGAGGAGCCAGAGAAGGGAGCATAAACAGTACACCGTGGTACTGCGATTACGATGAGCATTTCAAATCGCTCATACTACCTTCAAAATTGAGCATAAACGTACCCTAAAACTACAGTGTGTTTCCACAGCATAAACGAGTACCGTTTCTATATATCAGTGCATATAACATAACAGTAGCATTCAAATATAATGGTCATGACAGTAGGCCAACTCGAAGTGCTATCCAAAAACAGGTCTACCTCAATTACGTATACAGAATAAATTGATTCGTAAGTATGAAGCGGCAACCACTATAATATCTGAAATGAGATGAACGTGGGTGACATGAACCTGTAATTGTAAATGTGGGGAGGTTATGGGGTGTCAAAATCACGTACTTACAAATTGAGGTTTCTGGACTGAAATTAATTCTTACTATGAAATGCCCGCTATCATTTCTCGAGAACCATTATTTTCTTTTGTTACCATGGCAGCATATTGGTATCTGACTTTCTGTATGTATTTAGCTAAGGATTAGGATGAGAAATTCGCTCCGCCTATCAACCATTTCACCGTCGACAGTTGTGTGTTGTGAGTCCAGTCTTTGGCGCCAGCAACAAGACCGCCGATTATGGAAAGGGTGGGGGGGGGGGGGAGCCTATATCTTATCATCTCCTTTAACGTTCCCTTTTCCTCTCCCTGGTTTGTTTCACTATTAGAGAGGGGCATAGACCCCTGTGTCCCCCAGCTAACCCTCCCCTCATGTGAAATTGATGCATAAGACCCTAACATCATTTACCTAGACCTCCTTCGAGTTGCTGGACCGACTCCTTGAGTTGTGCGATTTCCAAAGCGTTCCACAAGTCGCTGTCCTGCTTCGAACTAGTGGGGTCTAAATTCAGCCTATGAACACGAAACATCAAACAACATCAGAAATTAAACAGTTTCTAGCTATAAGGAGATTCTCCAGTAAGAACAAATACAGCAAGGATCATGCTTATTCCTTTTTATTTCGAAATGTGATAGATTGACATATTCCTTTGAGCATTTTGTGAACGATATTTGTCAAGAATAATATATTATGATGACAGCATCTGAATACGAACGATTCAATTATTCCTCTTGACAGACAATAACTTCAAATGCAGATTTATTCTCATCGATTTTACATATTCAGTACAAAAGCAGAATGTCATGACTGATTATTGTTCAGAATACGAGGAAATTAGACTTTCGAACAAAAACTTTCTGCTTATCTGCAGAGAAACGTTGTCAGTGCTTTCACTTGACGTCAATGGGTTGAAATGGACGAACCATTGGCTCGGAATGTTCAGTACCATGGGCGTTTTTATGTTTCTTATCTGATTAGTTCTAGTTAATAATAATGCATCTCGAGGGGGTGCTGAAAAGACAGCAAGAAACAGAAGGGAGAGACGGAGAGAAAGATGAGGGGTGAAGAAATGGAGAGAAAATAAGACGAATAAAGGAAGGATAAGTTGAGAGGGCAAGAAAAAAAAAAGAGTCATTTGGCTGTTACCTGATAGTTCCAGTAAAGAGGAATGCATCTTGAGGGATGATGGAGAGACGTTGGCGCAGTGTTAGGAGAGGAACGGTGGCGATGTCGATCCCGTCAATGATGATGCGACCTGAGATCAGGAATAGATTAAAATAAATTAGTGTCAACTTACATACACAGATTGGTCACGGGGTAGTGATCAGGTATTATCAATGATAATCTTATTAATATTTAAAAAAGTACTAACAAAATATATTATATAATGGTATAGGTATTCGATGGGCCTACAAGAGCCTTGCTAAAAGCACGATTCACTTGGATGAAAAAATCTATGCACTAGTAATACAAAAACGACTGTAGAAGGAGAAAAGGGGATTTATCAATGAGATTCGCACAAGGTAAAGATTTCATACTTTAAAATGCAACTTAAATTATGAATACAGAAATAGAAATTCATCGCGATGTTCACTTTTGTTTACCTTTAAAAGTATTGATAATTCTGAATAACGCCAGAGTTAGAGATGATTTCCCACTCCCTGTCCGTCCGCATATTCCGAGCTGTAGAGGGAAGAATCAGGATCACCATCAATTATTTTCAATTTCTGACAAATACGGCAATCGTAAAACTTTATATTTTATCTCCATGATACTCCTTTAATTTGTATTTGTTAGCCTTTCTTTTCTTAATTATTTTTGGACCTTGAGTCATAAGCTAACACCCAAATCATTCATCTGGTTACATATTATGTTATTCATTTTCCTATGCTCTATAATTCTTCATATTAAGTCTCAGTGTCTTTCTCCGACAAAATGTTTTTACTTGTAGTTTTGAAGAAAATCTATGCAAACTTATTGTGATACTAAGTAGTTCAATATGCATGTACTACTACTACCGTGCAAAGGAGAAAGTGCCTGATTAAAAAATTAAAGTACACGAACAAATACACACACACAAACGAACAATGAGGAACAGCTACCTTTTCTTTTTCAGGAATAGTCAGTGTAACTCCTTTGAGTACGGGATCCAGGTCGTTAGCGTATCGGACACTGATGTCATCGAGTTCGATTTGGCCTTTATCCGGCCAGGAACCCGGTGGTTCGATTCCTGAAATAAAGTGACAAAACTGCCTTATCATCAACATTTTTCTGTTAGAAAAGGAAGATACAAGGTTACTTCAGTGCATAAGCATCATCCTCATAATCGTCATCATCATTATCATAACATCATCATCATCATCGACATCATCATCATCATCATCATCATCATCATCATCCTAGCCATCATCATCAACATCACCACCACAATCATCATCATCATCATCATCATCATCATCATTATAATCATTATCGTCACCGTTCAGGACGCTTACCACTGTAATCTTCAGTTGGTACGTCCGTGTAGGATTGCACCCTCTCTACTGCATTCATTTGAAGTTCCAAATCTGCAGCTGATCTAACCACAAGATTCATATACAGAGATATCTAAAAAGACAAAAAACACCACAAACTATTGGTTACTATCCATAATTTCCCCTTCATAATCAAAGTTAGAAATTGTACTCCATCAAATTCAAACAAATAGACCATTATATTTCAAAAAGGAACAATAGTTCTTTCCGCGACATTACTTAATATAAGCCTACTTTCTGTCATAACTAGCAAAATGTAAATGGTGTAAACCTGCATAAATTTATCTTGTGGATAGACTGCTTAAAATCGCACATTAGACAGATTATGAATTATATTTGGTATTAGATTTAATATATTATATACCGATACATGATATACATTATGTAATAAAATATATATTAAAAGGGTATACCTCTAATGAGTATGAGATAGCAAGTCCGACGTAGCTGGGATCGATACCCCAATAGAAAGCACCTAGCAGAGAAGCAAGACTGGAACAGAAGACGGAAAGCGCACCAAGGTAATCCTAAATATGATGCAAAGAAAAGAGAAAGATAACTTTTCTCTTTAAGAAGGATGTACTCCAATGGAAGAAGAAGAAGAAAAAAAATATTTACCTGGTGTCATATTATAAAATTCGTAATAATAATAATAATCTGGATTTATATAGCGCTTTACAGATATTATAACCCCGGTCATTGGATTCTTTCGCACACAATGTGCACCATATCCACTCCCTTGGGGGGGGGGGTATTCCTACCATATGGTCACCGTGAGGGCAAAGGCAAGTACTATATAAAACACACATGCTATCTTCATTCTGCCGGGTCCCAATTTCTCTCTTGGGTATTGAGTGGCAAATGTATTGATTAATGCCTTGCCGAAGGACATTAGTGCCGTGTAAGGGATCGAACAACGACCTTGGGATTTCAAGTCAAGAGCTTAAACAACTCGACTACGACACTTCTACTAGAGAAGAGCATACCTATTTTTGGCACAGAAACAATTTTATACTCACCAGCCGAATAGCTACCCATCTCTGCGCGGTTACCAAATAGATAAACACCCGGTTGTTTTTCATGATCCGATCTAGTGCGATCTGAAAAAATCTTTTCTCATCTCTGTGACAAATTAAAAAATACGGAAGAAAGAAAGAATTCATGCTTCTGTTACTTCACGTAGTAGATCATTCGGAATTGTTATATTAAAGGTTTAAAGCAAAGACACAAAATAACGCCGTTTGTGTCTGAACGAATATATTAAAGTTAAGGTATATAATTATAAAAAAATAAAAGTGATTCAAGAATAGCAACGTTAACACAGAAAGCTCCGCCGACTATTGTATCGCCTTCGTGGCTTTCACTAAACTACAATGTCAATTGCTTTGAACAATTTGTTTAAAAAAAATTATTAACAGTATCAGAAATATAAGCGGTACGATCGATTGCCGATTTTATCATTAGAAATAAGTGAAGAGTGTTATGTACTCACTGAAATGCTCTGATTGTTGGGAGACCACCTAAAGTCTCAGAAAAATGAGCAAAGATTGGAGATCGGGTGACGCTCTCACATCGCTGTAGCTCTCTGGAAGTGTTGAAATAAAAACATATAATAATAATAATAATAAACACGTTACTTATATTTATAAAGCGCTTACCACCGAAGTCTCTAAACGTATCAAACGCATAGCTTTGGTCAATTACAAAGAAATTTTAATAGGGAACTGAAAATGTGAAGGAAACTTTTATCTTTGAAGGTAATGTACAATGCTTAAAAGTCGAATAAGTATCAAGCAAATACAGTTTTCCTTTTTCGATGATAAAGTTAGGGGTATAAATGAGAGTAGAACGTAATCACATATGTCATATAAATCATATTACATGACATAAACGGGATAATACACTCAAATTATATGATATATATTAATGATAGAAGTTAAGATAGCATAGATGGTGTTGATTTTCGGATAAGTATCTGGTGTTACAAATATTGGTACCTAAACAGACCCGTTTTGGAATGTACCGCGAAAAACACGTTTTGAAAAGAGGTGATGACCGTGGCAAGCACCCGTTATTCTCGTCCCGTTTCGGTAGCTCGCAATAAGTAAGGGCCAGAGGAAAACAAAATCAGTTACCAATAATTGAAACCTTTCAAATATATTAAGCATAAACATGTTAAATTTGTAATTATGAAGCTTTCTTACCTTGATGTGATGATGTAATATACGAGTAGGTATATGAACCCGATGACGATAGGCACCATGAAACTCAAGAAGTAGAAACTGACTGTGACGATGACGATGATTGATGAAATCATTTGTGAAAGGAGATTGACAATCGTTCTTATCGTCTGTAAGAGCCTCTAAATTATAAAAAAAGATTAAATCAAATTCAGTAAATACGATAGAATGTGTTTTAGGTCGAAATATCAATAGGTAGTCAGTTGTTGGTAGAAGTGTCTTTCCCACTTAACGTCTTTTAATATTATAGTAATAATATAAAATATAATAATACGACAAATTTATATAGCGCTTGTGACATAAAAGTTTCAAAGCGCTGTACGCAAATTATGTTGATTAAAGACTAATTGCATTTAAACAGCATTGATTAATTTCCATGGACGTGCAATAGAGGTATGGCACAGATATAGCGGAACAGTTTTTAGTAACAGATTACATGATCTCTGAAACTTATGACGTCAAAAGGAAAGAAAAACAAAACTATGCATGGAAAACAAAGTTTCTGTGTCGGCATCGTTTAACAATGTCAAATCTGAGATGCATAGCCCTACGTGTAAATATATGGTGTAATATTGAAGCCCTAAACAAATTGCGCTACAAAAATGATCATAAAGTGCCTCAAAAAAGTTTTTAAAAATGAGTGACCGGTTTTACCATACTCATTTCCCCCAATAGATAATCGATATTTAATGAATATAAGATAGATTCAACACAATTACCAGATCTATATACTGTGTGTCAGTAGAAAAACGGTTCAATATTCTCCCGGTCGGCGTGGTGTCAAAGAACCTGAAGAAAAACATAACCAAAACCAAAATAAATGAAAAACATGTCTCTCTGGTGTGTAACAGTCATATTTATGGTATAGGTGCTGGGATTTCTCTTTCCGTCCGTTTTTTCGTCATCTCTCTATCTCATTCTCTCTCTCTCCCTCTCCTCTTATCTTACCCTCTACTATCTTTCTCCCTCCCTCACTCCCCCTCTCTCTCTCTTTCATTCTCTCTCCCTCTCCTCTCATCTTACCCTCTACTATCGTTCTCCCTCTCTCTCCCCTCTCTCTCTCTCACTCTCCCTCCCTCTCTCTCTCTCTCTCTCTCTCTCCTCTCCCTCTCTCTCTCTCTCTCTCTCTCTCCCCTCTCTCTCCCCCCTCTCTCTCTCTCTCTCGCTCTCCCTCTCTATCTTTCTATTTATCTCTCTTCCTCTCTACACGTTTCACTCTCTCCATCGATTGTTGTGTGATAGTAAGCAAATAATTACCGTTGGTGAAGGTGATGGGACAAACTATCACTTCCGAGGCGATCTGGATGTAGCTATCTTTCCGAAGCGAAGCTGAGGAAAGATAGCGTATACATTCTGATCGACGAGGAAGTGATAGTTTGCCATCGCCTGAAACCAAAAGGTGATTATTTGCCTTATATTCCACATCTAAAAATAATATAACTACAACAAGAAAAGGACGTGTATGCATCTACATGAAAGACACCAGGCCCAAATAAAATTCACACCAAAAAGGTTAAAAGTTTAACCCAACCCCTTGAGGGTACGGTGCGCGCATGTGTTTGCTTTAATACACCAGTTTACAGTTGTATCAGTGCGCATGCGCAGACAGAGGTCAGAGGTTATTGGCCCAAAAATTGGGGCCAATAACCTCTGACCTCTGCTATTTATGCGTAAATTAAGATTGCACCCATGCAAATGATGATATGCGCGCACAACGCAGCGCGCAGGCAGTGATATCATCATAATTTGCATGGGCGCAATCTTAATTTACGCATAAATACATGACCTCTAGGTCATTGGCCTTGTTTAAAATGGCGCACACAACTGTAAACTGGTGTATTGCGCTCATCGGTAATGCGCGCTTAATTACGCCTATTTTAGTGCGCTTTTGGATAATCTTCAGTGAAAGTGCGTTGCCCTTTGTAGATAGTACCTCTATCTTCAGTAAAAGTGCGTTGCCCTTTGTAGATAGTAGAACTATCTACAAAGGGCAACGAACTTTTTGCTTCTCCCATCAATGATGGGCGAACTATCTTTGATCACGTGATTTACTTATGACCAATCGTAGAGCAAGATTCTTATTATGTGGAATATAATATGATATAAGACCTGTCCCTCCTCCCTCTCTCCCTTTTCTCTCTGATAAAATATTCTTACCGCATTGGTATGGCAATGATGTTATCGAGCATGTTGTGGTGCATATTCTTGGCAGCTAGATAACACCCCGCCGTTATGGTAGCAACAGAGAAAGCTCTCATCACAATTTGGCCGATTGAGAGAACAGAATAAATAGTGATGTAGAAGTTCGTATCCTCCAAGAGTTCCTGATAAATATGAAGTAAAACAAAAATGTTAATCTTGACTCTCAAATCCAAGGATAGAAGGTTCAAATCTGAGCCCGGTACTACTGTTTAACGTCCTTTGGCAAGACATTAATCCACACCTGCCGCTCTCGAATCAGATGTAAAAAGATATTCTGGCAATGTTTGGCTAAAAATCCAGGCCCCATGTATAGAAAGAGCAATATCAACATTTTCGTGGCTGCCCTGTGCAAATTATTCATTTTAAAAATATTTATTTAAAAAAAAAAAAAAAAAAAAAAAAAAAAAAAAAATCACATTTCATTGGACATCTCACCTGGGTATTATTGGAGCCCACGCTGACTTCGGACCACTCTGCAAGCCAGAAGTTGGTGGATATTTGGACGGCAGCTCTCAAGATGACAGTGACAATGATGAGGGCTGCGAGGATATAGTTCATAGATTTGAAGTAAGAGAGGTAGACCTTGTAGGATACAGAGCCTTTCTCTTGGTCTTCAGTCACTATCAGTCGCCCTTTCTCACTTTCTATGATGGGAGAGTTCCAAAAGATATCGAAAACATTTTGAATTTGATGTCTTAAGAAGTTGATAACGTCGGCCAATTTTCGGGCCAATCTTAAATGAATATACGACAATCTGATTACAAGAAAGACAAGGAAGGAAACGGAGAAAGATGAAACATGTGTTGATAAGTATGAAAATAATTCACAGTGGATTGTAATGTTAATGGTAGCATCTTATACAAAGGAATCCTAAACAAATCAAGAACTTATATGATGACATGAAATGTGCTGGCAATAAGTTCATTCATGAGTATCATCACTTTGCAGCACAAATGATTAAGACAAATTTTAAATAATGCCTCATTTCTATCGTCATTAACGTCTATAATCATCACCACCACCACCAATATCACCACCATCATCACCACCACCACCATCGATATCATCATCACCATCATCACCATCATCAATATCATCACCATCATCACCATCATCATCATTATCATCATCATCGTCACCATCATCAACATAGTGACCATCATCATCATCATCATCATCATAATCATCGTTACCATTATCATCATCATAATCATCATCATCACCATCATCAACATCATCAACATCATCTCGTCAAATTGGCTTCTAAAAGTAAGTACATCTCCTTGAAGGTTACCTGAAGCTTCAGAAGACGCTCTTGATTTAGTGTCCAACTGAGAGATTTGTTTCTTCAGAGCCCTTCTCTCTTCCAAGAGAGCTTCTGACTCCGCCCCCGACATCTCAGCTTCTGATTCGCTGAACACCTGCAGAGCTCTCTGCCAATCAGCACACAGTGAAGGGTCAGCCTTGGCGACGTCTTCCGGGTCACCCTGAAGAGCAATGCGCCCGTTTTGCATTACGATGATCTATCGGTTCAAAGAAAAACAAAAGGGTGTGTGATGCCGACCTAAACTTAAACATGTAATTGCAGATCGTCATTAATTCATCGAAAAAAATGTAAGCAATTCTGATTACGATGGGTTGGTATGTTTGTCTCAACACCACCGCATTGACCGGAATGTAATGCAAATTAGATGAACATAGTACGAACAGTTTCGATGATTATTAAGTGTTTCGTGGAACATGCATCATGATGAGCAGAAGGTAAGTGAAGGAGACACATTACCTTTTCAGCCTCTGGTAAATATTGCAACTGATGGGTGACGAGAATGATGGTTCGTTTCTGTTTCTTGAGAATCTTCAGAATTCCATTCTCGAAGAGATGAGCTCCTACGTGCATGTCAAGAGCTGACAAAGGGTCGTCCTGGTTATTAAAATAAAGGAGGAGGCCTCTGTGTCACATTACATCACTCAAAGAAGCATTCATTTCATTAAAGTGACATCGATTTCCATTTTTGCACGTGAAAGTATCAACAATGACGTTTTGGCACACTTTCCCTATTTAAAGGACAGTTGACATCAATAGCCCGACGCTCAAGTCTTATCTATATGGAGTACGATAAATGGACGAACTAGGATAAAAGAGAATAATTAAGGCTTTTGCCGATGGTCGCTTGACACCACCCTTCAACCCCTCCCCCCCCCCATAAGTAAATAAATCAAATTAAAAGTAGTAATAATAACAATAATTATAAAAAAAAATGATAATAGAATAATAAATGTTGATGAGGTCATTACCAGATAGAAGAAAGAATTCACATACTGTCATCAATATCGTTAGCTATCAATATGATTAACCTTAAATGATATAATATCTCATGCTTTTTGCGTTTTTATTTTACTCCTCACACAAGAACACACCCTCATACCCTCACACATACACACACACACACACGCAATAAACACACACTCGCTCATCACAACCCCCACACATACAAGATTGAACTTCTTCTTTGGGCCCTTTGTGATGATGAATACATACCAATATGACGATATCTCTGTCTGAATACATGGTCCTCGCTACGCTGACTCTCTGTTTCTGTCCTCCGCTCAAGTTGATACCTTTCTCACCAATCTCTGTATGATCTCCTCCAGGTAACATGGCGATATCTGGACCTAGGGCGCAGGCCTCGATCACTTTCTGGTATCTGAGAAACAGGTCCACAAAAAAAAAAGTTTAAAATCGAAATGATTCATATCTGAAGCTGGAGTGCATGCCTAAAGTCACTTTGTGGTATTTAAACAAAAATGAACCCGAATTCAGGTTTGAGATCAAATTTTGGCCTGTTATATGTCCTTATCAATAGATGGGGGTTGAGTGTGCCACGGCCCTGTCCTGAACCTGTAACATTTTAGATCTGCAATAACCCGTGCATAAGGCAAAATAAGGGTTCTAGGACACCTACTCTCTGGACATCCACCCCGGTGGTTATCGGGGGGGTGGGGTGGATGTCCAGGGGTTATGTATTCTAAGGTAAGCTTTGATGATGAATGAATGCAAGAACATTCTAATAATGCAACGATACACATGTATTCAAATTTGCTAGGGGAACTATCTCTCGAATTCTACAAGCCTGATTTCACAGTCTAGGTCTACTTTAAGGAAGGCCCAATTTAACCACCTTTGTTTGTAATATTTCATGTAATCCGTTTTCTCTTTTCATATTTGAATACTCACTTTCCATGATCGGAAGAAGCGCCAAACATGATGTTATCCTTCAACGAAGCATTCATCAACCAAGCTTTCTGAGGCCCGTACGCGATCGATGACCCATTCCTAAATGGATAGAAATCAGAGTCAAAGTTATTTTAGTCAGATTCGACAGTTTATGACCCTTTTTTCAAAGAGTATGAAGACAGAAAACGAAAAAATGTAAAAGATTACTCTTATTTAGTCATGCAGATCAAGAGCGGTTTATCGAGAGAGAGAGAGAGAAAATCGCCACTTCCTGTATATAAGAAACTGCCAATGGCAACATTATTTTATTATCGTTCCCAATGGCTTTTGGCATGAAAAGCTTATATTTTATGTCCGTCTTTAATAGATGCAATGGACCAAAGGCAGATTAATGTCCAACACTATTTGAGAATACAAGGATTTGGATATCAAAAGTATATGGACAAGAAAAGAACAGTTGATACAGAGGATACATCCATTGGAGGGGCACTGTCGATCATCAGAGGGTGGGTGGAGCATCAGCTTTAATTGATGAATACTATGCAAATCAATAAAGCCAACAATTATGGGGAGTATGGAGAAAGGGGTCTCATCTTTTTCTTTTCTCGCTCCCCCCCCCCTCCCGCACTATCTCCCTTCCCTTTTTCCCTCCTTTTTTTCGATGGGGTAACAGTGCGTGCCCCCATTCTCCATAGCTACGCTACTGATAAAGAACACTTACTGGACAAAAGCTCCTCCTCTCAACGTCGTCATCTCTCCCATCATGGCTTGAAGTAAGGAGGACTTGCCACTCCCAACTGTTCCTACTATCACTGTTAGTTGACCTAGGAATTCAAATGATATCACCGAGCAAATTGTTACACTTTTTAAAAGTTCAAGTCATTTTTGTTCCTGAAGGCAAACTGCCAATTACAAACGAACGGGAGGATGAAAGAAAATGGAGGCTTAATAGTTTCATTGTGAGTACAATCGATCCAGAAATGAGAGGTGTAATAGGTTTGATAATGGAGCCGCATTTAGGGGGAAATCTGAATCGTTTCTCATGTAGTGCATTGGATGTTTGAACTAGGAAAATAATAACAAATACGCTTAAAATACTTTCACTGAAAAACACACAGCACAACAGACCATTCCAAATGACCATGGTTTCGGGAGTTTGACCAGCAAGATTGTCTTCATCTTTCTTTTTCTCATTACGCAA